>NC_089789.1:22241105-22296105 GCF_040412425.1 Macrobrachium rosenbergii
GAGAGACGCGGAATTACCGTACCATCAATAGGACCCAATAAAGAGACGAAATTGAGAATTTTCCCACCGGCCCAAGAGAGTTCCCAGCTTTCATTTTGGAGGGTCCCTGTTACTGCTACCCACTATTAAAGTACCTAAGGAACGTATTCTGACTCTCAAGGTGAAACGCAGCAAAGATAACTGGAATACTTCACGAGGAAAGTGAAGGAAGTGGGTGAAATAACTGGCTAAATCAAGAAACGTCTGGCTGAATAAAAAAAAAGAAAAAAAATACGGATTTCGCAAAAAAAAAAAAAAAAATTTTTACTCTAGCACTTCACGATGTATATTCGACCAAAATTTTTAAAAATGAGATCATTTCCTAAGCATTTACTACCAGAAGGAAATGAGTATCATCAGCGCAACGCCAGAAACAACAATAAACAAGGATTAACTGAGAAAAGTTAAAGTTTGTCGATTTACTATCTACGTCCCTTCTAAAGAAGCCTCCTCCGCGATGAGGTATAAACGCATTTCATATTATTATTATTATTATTGTTATTATTATTATTATTATTATTATTATTATTATTATTATTATATTCTGGAGGCACTGGGTGTGAGTGGAGGTATATTTTAGGGCCAACGCGCTGCTCTCCCACTCTCAACGCTGGCCTCTATATTATTATTATTATTATTATTATTATTATAGCCCAACCTATTAACCTACGGGCCTTAAAATGAAAAGTACTTCAGTAAGAAAAAAGAAACAGAGCAGAGAAGTAATAAACAAGAATAGAGTACATGCAAGAAATAACGATTCATATATAAGGCGAGGAAATTCCTTGAGGGAAACATTGGTCTTCGCATCACTTCGTCACCATTGTTGACTTTAGGAATTAGAGGCTTCGCAGTGACAGGTCCAAGGCGATTATCCTTTGTCCTCAGGGGAAGAGGAAGAGTGTGTATGGACAATCCTTCCTAAATCTTACCTACTGTGTCTGTTTGCCTGTGATTTGGCTGACTCTGAAATTTTTTGATATATATATATATATATATATATATATATATATATATATATATATATATATATATATATATATATGTATATATATATATATTATATATATATAATATATACATATATATATAATATATATACACATAAATATACATATATATAATATATATACACATAAATATACATATGTATATATATATGTATGTATGTGTGTGTATGTTTGTGTGTGTGTGAGAAAGAAAGATTATGTACGCTTGCATGTTAGCAAAATACGATCAACTGATCCCAAAACTTTCACGAGTGGGCGTGATATGCTGAGAAATATACTTGGTAATGTCCCGGAATGTTGAGCTATAACCTCGAAACTTTGCCACTTTCCCGAGATGATGAGATGGAATGGTTTTTGACTCGGCGAAATGCGCTTGCTCCAGGCTTTTATTATCTGTTTAAGAACTTCAGTGGCAGTTTCTGAGAGCAAATTCTGTGCCAGAACTTTTCTACCATTTCCATTTTTTATTTTATTATTTTTTTTTTTTGTGGAGAGCTAATAGACTTGTGTATCGCGGTCTTCTTCACAGTAGTTTGCTCGCAATAGTTTGTGTATTTTCTTTTTACTCGGTCATTAACTAAGTCACCATTAAATTTAGCATAACCAAACAGTGGGATAGTTTTCACAACCAATAATTGGCGTGGCCTGGTATTATCACTGGCGTACTAAAGAAAGAACCAATTAGGAAACACAAAACTCTAGAATGATTTTATTCCACGTATACAGAACTTTGATTCTGCCTTTGTTATGACTCCCAGTCCTGTGTGGTATTAGCAGTGAGCTGCAGCTTGAGTGGTCGGGAATAGGCCACTCCCGGTCTAATAAGATGTTTATAAACTGCATTGATGGAACAATAAATTCATATTTATGATTCCACATAATACACAAACTCCTTGATTTATTTCGGTGACCGAGTCAATACTTTCTTGTGAGGTGATCTCGCAACCTTTCTGTGGCCTTTTTGCAATAATAATATTAATATTACACACATAATAATAATAATAATAATAATAATAATAATAATAATAATAATATTATTATTATTATTATTATTATTATTATTATTATTATTATTATTATTATTATTATTATTATTATTATTATTATTATTATTCAGAACATGAATCCAATTCATATGGAACACGCCCTCAGAAACCATTTACTTGAAATTCAAGCTTCAAAGAATATGGTGTTCATTAGAAAGAACTAACAGAAGGAAATGGGAAATACTGAAAGAAGAGGTTATTTATTAGAGAAGAAATATAAATAAAAAGAATTAATTAATATATAGATAAAAAATGCAAGCAAATTATTAAAATAAAAGGAGAATTGTTTTAGGGTAGCAATGCTTTGCATCTTTGCTTGTACTTTGAAGTTCCCGTTGCACGACATCCTCAGTAGGGAGACTATTCCACAGGACCTCTGGAACTAAGAAGTTCGACAGTAAGGCACATTTACTACATATTGGTGCCGCTGTTCACCAAATCTGGTTGCCCTTGGCAGGAAAAGAAGATCCGGGATCAATTGTGAATGTGAAAGATCTCTGCTAAAATACAACTTATGACAAATTCACAAACAAGATACCGTCCGTCGATGGTCCAAGTCATAACTGCTAATATTAGGAAACAGAGGCCTACCACAACCAACTTTTCTATCTAAAAGAGATAAATCTCTGGCAGAAGCAAACATCCCCACCGGAGAACAGTATTCTAGTAAAGGAAAGACAAATGACCTTAAACATGTTGCATTGATTTTATCACATTTATAAATACAGGAGGCCTTACGTACAATGCCTAACTTTCGTGCAATATTTGCTGACACTTTCATTGGCTGTTTCTCAAAGGTAAGATGTGAGTCAAAAGTTACACCAAGGATAGGGATAAATGAAGAATGTATTAAGCAAAATGAGCTTTAAGTATCACCAGCCACTGACCTAGATGATGCTTGTGGTAAAATATCAGTTTCTGACCTTCTGGATGATCTTTACAAAAAAATGGGAAAACTTCAGTTTCTGATCTTCTGAATGATCTTTGCCAAAAAGTGGGAAAACTAAAGCTTCTGGCCTTCTGGATGATCTTTACCAAAATGTGGGAAAACATCAGTTTCTGACCTTCTGGATGATCACTGCCAAAAAATGGGAAAACATCAGTTTCTGACCTTCTGGATGATCTGTGCCAAAAAGTTGAAAAACTTCAGTTTCTGATCTTCTGGATGATATTGGCCAAAAAGTGGGTAAACATCAGTTTCTAACCTTCCGGGTGATCTTTCCAAAAAGTGGAACAATTTCAGTTTCTGACCCTCTGGATGATCTTTGCCAAAAGGTGAGAAAACACCAGTTCCTGACCTTCTGGATGATCTTTACTAAAATGTGGGAAAACATCAGTTTCTGACCTTCTGAATGATCTTTGCCAAAAAGTAGGAAAACTTCAGTTTCTGAACTTCTGGATGATATTGGCCAAAAAGTGGGTAAATATCAGTTTCTGACCTTTTGGATGCTCTTTCCAAAGAGTGGAAAAAGTTCAGTTTCCGACCTTCTGGATGATCTTTGCCAAAAGGTGAGAAAACACCAGTTCCTGACCTTCTGGATGATCTTTGCCAAAAAGTGGGAAAACATCAGTTTCTGACCTTCTGGATGATCTCTGCAAAAAAGTGGAAAAACATCAGTTTCTGACCTTCTGAATGATCTTTGCCAAAAAGTGGGAAAACTTCAGTTTCTAAACTTCTGGATGATATTGGCCAAAAAGTGGGTAAACATCAGTTTCTACCCTTCTGGATGATCTTTCCAAAAAGTGGAAAATCTTCAGTTTCTGACCCTCTGGATAATCTTTGCCAAAAGGTGAGAAAACATCAGTTCCTGACCTTCTGGATGATCTTTGCCAAAAAGTGGGAAAACATCAGTTTCTGACCTTCTGGATGATGTTGGTCGAAACGTGAGAAAACATCAGTTCCTGACCTTCCAAATGATCTTTGCCAAAAAGTGGGAAAACATCAGTTTCTGACTATCTGGATGATCTTTGCCAAAAAGTGGGAAAACATCAGTTTCTGACCTTATGGATGATCTTTTCCAAAAAGTGGGAAAACTTTAGTTTCTTACCTTCTGGATTATACTGGCCAAAAAGTGAGAAAACTTCAGCTACTGACCTTCTGAATGATCTTTGCCAAAAAGTGGGAAAACATCAGTTTCTGACCTTCCGGATGATCTCTGCCAAAAAATGGGAACACATCAGTTTCTGACCTTCTGAATAATCTTTGCCAAAAAGTGGCAAAAAATCAGTTTCTTACCTTCTGAATGATCTTTGCCAAAAAGTGGGAACACATCAGTTTCTGACCTTCTGAATGATCTTTGCCAAAAAGTGGGAAAACATCAGTTTCTGACCTTCTGAATGATCTTTGCCAAAAAGTGGGAAAACATCAGTTTCTGACCTTCTGGATGATCTCTGCCAAAAAATGGGAACACATCAGTTTCTGACCTTCTGAATAATCTTTTACAAAAAGTGGCAAAAATCAGTTTCTTACCTTCTGAATGATCTTTGCCAAAAAGCGGGAAAACATCAGTTTCTAACCTTCTGGATGATCTTTGCCAAAAAGTGAGAAAACATCAGTTTCTGACCTTCTGTGTGATCTTTGCTAAAAAGTGGGAAAACATCAGTTTCTGACCTTCTGGATGATCGTTGGCAAAAAGTAGGAAAAAATCAGTTTCTTACCTTCCAAATGATCTTTGCCAATAACTGGGAAAACATCGGTTTCTGACCTTCTAAATGATCTTTGCCAAAAAGTTGGAACATGCCAGTCTCTGACCTTCTGAATGATCTTTGCCAAAAAGTGGGAACATGCCAGTCTCTGACCTTTTAAATGGTCTTTGCCAAAAAGTGGGAACACGTCAGTCTCTGACCTTCTGAAGGATCTTTGCCAAAAAGTGGGAAAACTTCAGTTTCTGACATTCTGAATCATCTTTGCCAAGAGGTGGGAAAACTTCAGCTTCTGGCCCTCTGGATGATCTTTGCCAAATAAAGTGGGAAAACATCAGTTTCTGACCTTCAAACGATCTTTGTCAAAAAGTGGGAAAGCTTCAGTTTCTGACCTTCTGGATGATATTGTCCAAAAAGTGGGTAAACATCAGTTTCTGACCTTCTGTATGATCTTTGCCAAAAAGTGGGAAACTTCAGCTTCTGACCTTTTGAATGATCTTTGCCAAAAAGTGGGAAAACTTCAGTCTCTGACCTTCTGAATGATCTTTGCCAAAAAGTGAGAAAACATCATTTCCTGACCCTTCTGGATGATCTTTTCCAAAAAGTGGGAAAACATCATTTTCTGACCTTCTGTATGATCTTTGCCAAAAAGTGGGAAACTTCAGCTAATGAAATCAAAAGCTATTGTCTGCACCCCTGCTAGTCCTAAATCCATTAACAACCCCATAGACTGATTAACAACAATTATGCAGTAAATTATGGTGAGTGTACAACAGCTACTTCCCAGTCAAGCATGGAGAAAATCTAAGCGATGATACTCCAATCTCATGAAGAGTTAGTGCCTTCAAAAGGTTTACCCACTTGAATGATTTCCAAAGACTCATTTATGTTGGGGCTCCTGTCAGGTTGATTTGCTCATGTGACTTAAAAACAACTGTCCAGTTTTTTCCGTTCCCCAAATCACCCCAGATCCGTTAGGCTGGAAGATGGAGTACATAATGTGTGGACAAAAGGTTGTATATTTCCTTTCCTTGTCTCTCGAGTCATCTGTTAACAAATTTCAGTCCAGTATGTATCCCAAGAATATCGGGGATACTTGCGTTCTTTTAGACAGCCCTATAAGTAGCGGTTAGTTGACTTCCTTCAGCTTTTAATAGAACTCCATAAACTATCTCAAGTGGACCCAGTCTCCTTATCCAGTCATTACAAACCTATTCCTCAAAAACTATGAATCTCTACCTCCACACTTTAGGTTTTCCCTGTTTGCCTTCCAAGATGCTGACAAGTTTCCCACAATTTTAGTAAGACACTCAGCCCATTCCAAAATCCACCATTAGGGACTAATTCATGTAGAGAACCTCCTTCAAGCCCTTGCACCAGCCAGAGTATCATCTCATGCAATGAATATCTCCAAATTCAGATGATCTTTGAACTCAATCTGTATTGCCTGCCTGTCAAATGTAGTGTACACTGTTGGGAACTAGTTACTGCTGTGGCTTGTCAGAACTTATCTACTATAAATCTCTAACTTTTCTGTTTAGAGAAGCCTTTCAAGATCTTTCAACAGTGCTTTCCTTTGGTTCAAAAGGAGGAGGACTTTCATAATTTCTTATTAACATGGATTCAGTCAGCTACTTATATTAACATGGATTCAGTCAGCTACTTATATTCTCTGGAACCAAATCTTATCATTATATCAAATCACTAACAAGTTGGAAGAACAGACTCAAAATTCTTTCCTCTGCCGCAAAGCCTCTCCATTAGTGAAAAATGTTTCCCTTTGCCCCTTAGTGGCTAATAATTGCACCCTTTTCATTCTATGGGGACATTATTCTTAATGTGTACTCTTATAGGATCATCCAGTCCTTGACTCTGCCTTTCTTTTTGACTTGGCACACTTCTACACTTAACATATCAACAGGACCAATTGAAGTACTGTAATAAGTTTCTACCTAATGATGTCATTTTAACTGCCTTCCCATTTTAGTAGATAAGAGCAATTACATTTCTAAAAACAATTTTAGTTTATATATACAATTCACTGCCTTATGCTGAGAACCCCATTTCTCTCTTCTGATTTGGCACAGATGTCTCCTTCCAGAAGATGGAAAATTGGGTAGATAATCATTCCTACCAGTCTCATTATTGTCCAGCAAAGCAGAACCTATTTGTTTTCTATAAAAGTGAGATACAATGAACACTCCAGACTGAAGCATAAGGTTATCTAAGGCTACAGTTTGTATATAGACAAAAAACTGCATTAATTTAAGTACAGTGTATTTGTATACATTTGCTACTCATACATAGACAGCAGTTCTGTGACATTGCAGTATTGTGATAATTTTTGTTGAATTCATTTTTTAGACTCTGGACACCATAATCATTAAGCATAAACAAATGGTGAATTCTACATAAAATTCCATTTTTTAGACTCTGGACACCATTATCATTAAGCATAACCAAATGGTGAACCCTATATAAAATTCCATATCAAAATAGTTTATGAAATAAGCAAGGAATTGCAACCAGTGACTTGACATGGCAAACACTAGTGTAATTGTAGTTTTAAATAAGGGTTGTCAGGAAAACAAGAAGATAGATCAAATTTATATTACGTACAAAATGCCTAGAAGGAAATAGAAATATACAAAATTATAACACAAAGGTAAGACATAAACTTCTGAAAATTATAAAAAAACCACAGTACAAAAATTTCAAAATACACATTAACTGATGGATACCATCTATACTACAGCATCCTTTGTACCCGTGTCTAGAAAATATAAAGATGGGGAAATATTCGAAAAATACACTCTGAGCTTAAAAATGATTGGCTATCTTTTCTCCTATAATTATTTTAGTGTGGGGGCAGTGAAAGCTAACTGTAATAACTTCTTAATTCTCCAAGACCAATTGTTGTATTCCTGAGAAAGAAGTAGCCATCAAAGATAAAATTTCCAAGTAAAATAAACCAAAAAATAGTTCAGCAATTATTGTATTTGTTGACTTTAAACTTTAACTACTACAAGTGCAACATCAAAAGAAGTTTAATTTAATTCAAATTCCAAAATCAATAAAATTTTCATAACTCTTAGAAACTGAACTATAATCAACATTAATACACATGTACAAAGTTCACAAAGTTGGTTGAATTATAATCTATTATGTATTTAATTAGTATCTATAAACAGTAAATATAAAAATTCAACAGGTAAGAAAAATTAATGTTAAAAAATATAAAATTGTAAACCAAAATGAAAAATGCAATTTCCAGCAAGAGTAACTAAGTAGTCATGTTTCCTCAAACGCTGTCAAACAAAGAGGAAACTACATTTAGAAGGAAAAAGAAATAATGCACATTTTTCACTTTTCTCTACAAGAAATGGGTAGTATTATAATGTAAAACAAATAAATTCTAATTTCTAAAAAAAATAAAAGCTACACAAACCATTCACTACTCTAACCATCAAAAACAAGCTACTTGCTAAGAGTTCAAAAGCTCTGAGTGATCCTCACTGTTCAAGGACATAGCAGATCCAGTATTAATATCAATGGGACACTGTTCACCTTTGGTAATGGAATGGTTAAGTTGAGCTGCCTCACAAGTACTTGAAGATTTAACCCCATCACTGTTTGGGTAATGAGATATTGAGCTGGCTTTGGCAGCAACAGAATTCTCTGTTGATGGGTGTGTCAGTGGTGATGCATCAACTTTATCTGATGAGTCACTTATTTCAATTTCTTTACTACCCAATTCTGCAACTCTACTTGAATCATCACCCTTGAACAAATTTTCATTAACACCACTAGTTGATGGTAATGATGTATCATCATACACAGGCATCACTGTTCCTCTGCTTGATGGTTCTTTAGAACACTCACTATGCTCTAACATCTGAACATCACCATTGTCTGTGATGTCGTGCTTTGTACCTACATCAGATTTTTTATTTTCATTTTCAGCTTGAGAGAGCTGTTCCTCTAATTCTAACTCCTCTGGATGCAAAAAGAGTTTACGCAAATCTTCAATGGTAACGGTGTTCTCATCAGAGCTTGCTTGATCATGGTGACCGCGTATGACTTTGTACATTCGCTCCTCTATTGTATTCTTCACAATGAACCTATGAACAAAGGTCTCCATCGTTTGGCCAATACGATGCACTCTCCCAATGGCTTGCAATTCAGCAGCAGGATTCAAAATGGGCTCCACCAATATGACATGGCGTGCTTCGATAAGATTCAAACCATTTGCTCCAGATGATATTGGGATCAAAAGAGCAGTTATCTGACTACTTGACTTGAATGCTGACAGATGTGTCTGTAAAAAGACAAAATTAATAATGAAAGTTCACTGTTCAAAAATAAACATTTCTGTAACAAACTTTTTTGCATATATTAAAATTTATAACTTTTGTTACTGCCATACATCTGAACTTGGCAGTCTCCACAAGGAGGAGGAGTACCCCCATCCAGTGTGCCTTGTGTATCACTCTGTAGATAGTAACAATTTTTTTCAGTATTTTGTTGCACTGCTTTTTGCCTTTTACTTTACATCCTATATCTCTGATTTCATTCCACCAAGCTTTCCAAATTCTTTAACTTTACTTTGCCTCAATTTTCAACTCTTTTAAAAGAAATCCTTCAATCAGGCCCACCAGAGTCTGGAAATGTAACTTAGTAGTCTCATTAAATTATAATAATAATAATAATAATAATAATAATAATAATAATAATAATAATAATAAACAGAAGCAGTGAATAATAATTGATAGCTGCCAATTATCATAAGTGTTCAGACAAAAGTCATGACCTAAGTCTCTAGAAGACAAGAGGTCAGGAAAAGCTGCAGTACTGCAGTGCTGGTGAAATGAGGTAGGAGTAAATAAAACCTTCTAGATGACATGAACTGTGCACACATCATGACCAATAATTCCCAATGTTGCAATTCATAAATGAAGCAGTAGTATAAGGGTGGTTTACACAAACCCTGGCAGGAAGATACATATCTGGCCTCCTGAATATACTTACTAGTTCTGCCTGCTGTACACATACATGCATCAATCAGAGGATTTGGGAAAAGAACAGTAAGTAACATTACTCACTGTCAATATTACCTGAAAAAGCTTGTCAATATCACCTGAAAATCACCTGAAAATGTTTTTCAAATGAATTACAAGACTTATCACTTTAATTAATCCCACCAAAGCATTTTTCTCAATCTCTCTGGCTCTCGAATTTATACATATGAAGACCATTACAAGGATGATATTGCACCTGGATTTTGTTTTATATTTGTGGGTTCTACTTGGATCATGTCTTGTAAATTATTTGTGTACTTTCAGATCTCCGCAGAAATATTGCAATCAAATCCACTTGCCATATTGTGATGCTGTGGAATGCATCCATGAGGGCTCACTATCTGATTTATATTATCCATGATGATATGAAATCTGATGCATTCCTCCAGCAACCTGCATTATTAACATGAGCAAGATATGTATAAACAGCAGATCCATATAAAGATCTGACCCTCTGCAAATTGGCCTTGGTGAATTCAAATCCTGCTTTTAGAGTGAGCTTTTCATAATTAAGACCACTTTCTTCGGCATAAGCAAGATACAGGCTGTGGTAGACACTCCCAGAAGTCGTCATCAGCAGGTACTGCACACACAGTATAAAGACTATTATTCCTTCCTTGAACTTCGATTTTTGCCGATGTAGAAAACAAACCACAGACTACTAATCTCAATTCTGAAGAAAATAACCAAAAATTTGGTCAATAGAGCAAAGTCACTTCAAGATGCCAGTTTAAAGAACTGAAAGGGACCCCTGAGAAGGCCTCTGTTAATTATAAAGTGAGGTCCTACTAATGTAGATTTTACTGAAGCAAGATACAGTTGTTCCATAATTCTGTAAATACTTCAGGTTCAGAAAATCATGAGGCATATCCCTATCAATGGCAACCAATAAGAACAGACATGTAACTTTAAATGTCAGTTACAATCTCACTGGTCTTCTCTCCATTATGTAAGGAAATTAGCTATGATGAAAAGAGAGGTGGCAAATGGAAATAAGCCCTCTACATCAAATGCTTCAGCAGACAGCCTACCTTGTCAGTTTTCCTTGCTGCACCTTGATATTTTGTTTGTAATTGACAATGCAAAGCTGCTCTCTAGCAAGGATCACTAGAATGCCTTCAGTATAATCCTTGCACCTACAGGCAATATTTATGGTCCAAGTTATTTAATGAAGCTTTCTTTCATAAGATTTCAAACTATTCAGTACAAGATAATAACTCAAGCTGAAAACTGAATGGATGAAACTAAGTTCCAAACATCAGTAAAATGCGGAAAGCACTAATTTCAGATAGTTGATCATCTCTCTACCAACAGAAACTGCTTGAAACAAGAAGTCACATAAGATGCAGTGAAGGGTAAAAGACATTTCAACAATTTGCAAAATTGGCTGGTGACAGTATTTTAATGTACCTTGTTGAGTGTAATTCTTCTCTGATAAACACTTTTTGCAATAGCTGGTGACAGTTATTTTAATGTACTTTGCTGAGAGTGTAATTCTACTCTGACAAACACTATCTTATGAAGAACAATCCGGAAAACATTTCCTCCAGTCAAATATGTTTTGCTTAGTTGTTGGGAGTACCTGTACCTCTAACTGCAACTGCTAGATCACATATCATGCCACACTTAGTTATCAGCAATTAAAGTAACTGCATTCTGTTCTGTGGAACTTTTGCCAGATAAACAGATTTGTCTTGTTCACAAAAACTGGTGTATATTATGGTTATTAATCATAATAATAATACTATTATTATTAATATCTTGTTCTTCCATCCCACAGTAATTTTGGATGGGTATCTCTCTATTTCTTCTAAAATCTCTCTAAAGTCTTCACATTTTTTTTCTATTCTTGGGGCAACTTACTAAACAGAATGCATAACTTGTATTCACAGGTCCATTCTCCAATATTTAAGTTGAATCTTGGCTCCAACAATCTTTGTATGTCCATGATCTTCATGCATTTCTATTCTCACTGTATATTTCTGTTGGGGGTCTTAACATACTATATATAGTTTTTATTCTTCACTATGATACATGTCAAAACATATTTATTAAAGGTATGCAATTCTCGCTTTCAATAACCAATGAAGCTGTATTACAATGGAAGTGACCCCAGCTTCTGGTGTTCTATAACCTTATCCCTTTTATAAAAAAGAAGCCAATAAATCTCATTTGAGATCTAAGACATCAGAACAAGATTCTAAGGTAGAAGAACAAAAGTTCCATGGCACATCTTTTTAGTACAGAACTTTAAAAAACAAAGCAAGGAGTCAAAGGTACCAGAAAGTACTGTATCTGTAAAAGATGAGAATCTTTCAGGGCAGTGCTACCTATGCAAAGCACATCATGGAATGAAAACATAGTGCAAGACTGGTTAATCAAGAGAGAACAATGCAAGGTGGACTAATCAAAAGTCTTAGGTGCCCCAAAGCTCTTTCAGATCTCTGTTTAAGCCAGAATCAAGTTCATTCAGGATAACATTCCAATTTCAAGCTAAGTTCATATATCACTAATAAATTTGGGAAAACAAAGGTTACACAACAAGGTTTTTAAATACCCCTTGGCAGGTCTAGGCTCACTTAAAGTAATTTCAATAAACTTTTTATTTTGATGATGGCTTAAAACGTTGTAAATATGAACTGTATAACATTAATACATACAGTATTATTATTATTATTATTATTATTATTATTATTATTATTATTATTACTGCTGAATCACAAACCAAACACACAAATTTTTTCAAAAGAAAAAATAAAATACTGCACCTGAAATTTGGAGTGTTGATGCAGAGCTCTATAGGTGATCCCATTCTGAGCAAAGGCATCACCTATGACATCTAAAACATCATTCCAAGATGAAAACACCAGGATTTTTGCTTCAGGGTCTTTCTCCTTTATCTTCAATACCAGACGAACAACTCCTTCCATTTTTGTAGACAAACTTCCTTGAACCTGAAAAATATCAGGTCATTTTATATAAATAACTACTCATTACTTTACTATAACAGAAAATGTGAAGTCAAATCACTGAGACATCTTTCAGCAAATGGTCTCAAGAGATCATACTCATGGCTAGTTTTCATACCAAAGCCATTAATATTTAGTAACAATACCTAAATCATTAAGCAGTTTAACCAGACCACTAAGAATAAAATACAAAATGTTCCTGAGCATGATGGACAACCCTGAGGTGGTGCATCAACTTCACTTGCTCTGATCTTACTCAGTTACCACATAAGGGGATTTTCAGAATTGTTCTAATACCAAAATGTACAAAAATACAGCACAGAATACTATGGTAAAAGAATGTCCTACATTTAGTGGGCAAAAGCTTGACACTGAATTCAGTTACAAATGGGAAATTCTATACAAATAATATTAGGATACTTTTTATAAAAATAAGGTTAAGGACTGCACCTTATCTCAATTTTATCTGAAAAAAATAAATACCATCTAAGTACCCAGGCAGTATCAGTCATCTGATAAATTCCTTATACTATACTGGTTCAAAGAACCAACTTAGACAAAGTAATCAAATTCAAACTTGCAAACTGATCTGTAAGAGACATAGATAAGAAACTTAATGGAATCAGAGACAGTCAGTTCTCAAATTATCTGGAGGCAGTCACCTAACAACGAGATGTGAATACAACTGAGACGAAAGACAAGTTTTATATTAAAAGTAGGGGCTCATGGTATGACAAAACTATCAGAAACACATGACATAGAAAACAACAAGGGGGATCAACCTTAAAGGAAGTAACAGACAGAATAAGATGGTAATTCAGGGAAAACAGAAGCAGGATAGTTCCAAAGTTTGGTAATAGAAGGAAATAAATGGTCACCAAATGATGCAATAAAATAAATTACTGATTCTATTGAAACAAATGTTATAAGAGACAGCTGACGCTTGTAACAAAGGTGTATGAGAGATGAACATTTTCTTTATAATGAAAAAACAGTATTCCATATGCTCTCTACATTAACAGAAACCCCATCATGCATTAAAGAGTGAGAAAATAAGAACAGGAAAATATGACTCTCACATCAAACGAAATGCTTTTAATTCAAGTTTGTCAAGGGGGAAAGATGAGGTGTCCAATAAAAGCCTGTATCAAGCAGGGATCAAGAAAAATTGACATCACAACAAATCCAATAACTTTTGTTTGAGATGACTAACATACTGCTGTATCTAGGCTATGCTACCCTATTCTGTTATCCATGTTGTCTAATATACATAAATTTTCCTCTAATTGAATTCCACATAATAAGCAGACGAATCTTCTAACATTTCTGGATAAAATTTAGTAGCTCGATCTTAGCATCTTCTAAATATGTTCAGGTAACCTGACCACCCAAATTATTAACTGAAGTGAAAGGTTGAACTAAGTTTTCACTGCACAGAATAAAATATAGGAGAGGACAAGGAGAAGTGCATAAAAACTGTTCCTGGGAGACAATGAACTACTTGACCAGTTACAACCTCAGGTATTTTCCCAAAATCACATAAGTAGACAAAAGAGAAAGAATATGAGATTTAGTATAAAAAAACAGTGGAAAGTCAAAAGGGAACAAAAAAGAGAAATGGAAAGTTGAAGCAACAAATGCATGACTTGGAAAAGAGGTCATTCAGTGCTGAAAGGGAAATTAAAGAGTCAAAAGGTTTTGAAGGTGCAACAGGAAGAGAACTTCACAGTTGCACTATGAAACAATTGTAGGAGAGGATGAAAAGTAAGATGGAAGAAAGAGAATACGAATGGAGGTACAGTAAAAGGAATGAAAGGGGCTGCAGGGACACTGTAAAAAACCTTAAGTAATGCCTACAGTGCATTGCGAGCCAGTGATTAAAAAACACAAAAAGAAAGGATGTAGGTGACAGAACAGATGCCTGAGTTGCATTACGAGGAATGGGAAATGGAGAAGATGTAGTTGTCAATAGCAAAACAGGACATATAGCACTTAAAACAAAACCTAAGAATGAGTTTATAAAGAGGGGTAAAACCATAGACAAGCTTAGCTAGCATCTTATGCTAGATTCTATCAGTTATCGAAAGAGATAACAAAAGATTATCCATAGGCCTGCAAAGAATATGAACAAGCATCACTAACATGAGACAGAAGCTCTCAGCTTGCCCTCAGGAAGCCATACTGACGAGCTGAAGAAATCCAAGTTGTATTTAAGTGTTGAGAAAAAGACACACTGAAGGATGGTTTTTAATGCTTTAAACAACTTTAAAATTAAAGTATCTGGATACAACTGGAATGATTAAAGAGTAGTAACCATTTTTTGGGGGTTGGATGGGCTGAACCAATTCATTTCTAAGGGTAGGAGCAATATTAAGAGATTAGCCTAAAAACTAAATGAATAAAAAAAAAAGGACAGGAGACCATTCACTCATAAATTCTTAGAAGTCTTGCAAAAATAAGGTAACCCAGGTGACTTACAAAATTGCATATATGTGAGAATCTGACTGATCTCAAGGGAAAGTAGAAAATTTCACAGCATCGGAGTTTGAGAATCAGGAGCACTGAAACTGCTGAGAGACAAGTTACCTTTTCACTGAGAGTAAAGTGCAGATCCTTCAGCATCAAATTCAAATTGCACTCACATGTTAAGAATTTTACTGCAAAAGAACAGGAATTTTTTCAGCAGAAGAAAAGATCCCACTTGACTCCCACAAAGCTTTTGATTTTTAAAAGCACGCAAAAGTACTTTCTTGTACATGTATGATGTACGACATAACAGAAGAATCTAGAAGTAAGTGAAAAGCAAGCTCCTTCAACAGGATGGTTTATGAGTACAAGTTGACAAACAAATAATTAAAAGAGAGTTTTAGTAAAGAACAGGATATCAGCTTCAAAACCGAGGTTACAATCTTGCCAACATAGCTGCTGCAAGATGCAAGATCAAGGTTATTACTATCAAGATAACAGACTCTTCATGAAAAAATCAAATAAAGTAAAAGCCTATTTCAGTTTGTCTTGAATTTTCAAAACTACCATAGCTGAGTTATAAGAAATAAGTTGAAGAAAAGTAAAGGTAGGAGTCACAGAAAAGTTACTGATGGATCCAGGGGGAGAAGATATTCCAAGGGAATAAATTGAAGGATTACAGATAAGGATATTATCAAAACTATTGGGTCCAAGGTTTTGACACCGGAAATAGAAAAGGTGAAGACCTCAGTAGCACCCATATTAATTTGGATGAAATACAGCCATGATGTACAGTGAAGCCTTGCAAACTCAGATCTGGGTGACACAGCAGATAGCACACACTTGTAGCAAGAAGTGATGTGCAGTACTGTAGTTGAAGAGAGGAACAAAATCCTTTGAACTTTGTCAACAAGAGCATAAGCAGGATAGTGCGTCACCAACTTATGGCGGATTCAATCTTACAGTGCTTTTTCAGCACCGTAACTTGATGTTGCATCAAGTTACGGTGCCAGAAACACCATTGGCAGCGCTACCAGCAAGAATAGGCATCAAGTTAACAGCTCTTACGGCACTGTAACTTGATGCAACACCAAGTTAGAGCGTCATATGCGCCGTTAAAGGCAAAACACTGACTTACGCCAGATATCAATGGATCCCCCCGCCGTAAGTCTAAAAGGGAAGTTTTCAACTGATGAACTCAAGAACAGGAGATTCAAGGGAGACATATCTAACCATAGGTATGCTGACATTACAATTAGCACAAATGCCACCTATGAAATTGAAATGTAGGCAGATTACAGTGAAAGACCTGAAATGGTTGTTAGAGAAGCACCATCACACAACAGTTTCATATGAGGGAAAAATTCAGGGAGGCAGGATCTAAGTGATACCCAGGAGGAAACTGGACGCTAGACCCCAAACTTGGTAAAGCAAGTATGAAAGTGAAAGGTCAACCACAGGTAGAACCTATACTACTACCAAGTAGACTCTTTCCAAGTTTGCAAAGTCAAAAGTCCTCCCAAAAGATTCTTCCCACCCCTCTGTGACAGAGAATGAAATATCAAGAGGGAATATCTTTCCCTCTTGTTGTCAAATGTATGGGGAAGGAAGATTGTTTAGAATATGTCAGATTTTAAATAAAGGTTTAGAGAAAAGAATATCACAGTTTACTGACTACTGTACTTCTACAGGTTCCATTAGTCTAAAATTAAACTTTCTGAAATAAAAGAAAACTACACATATAAAAAATAAATTCACTTCTAAGCACTAAATAAAAGTTTACTCCATTAAAAATACCTCTGTAATTGAATAAACATGAATTTAACATACAGAACTGTATATTTTTCATGCCCTAAAGAACCAACAATTCTAACATTTTCTTATTTCAAGTTTCATTCTAATTATCAGAGCTTTCCTAAGCTTGAATTCTAATCATATGAGAAGTGATCCCAGCTACATCTGATAATCATATACCTTCCAATACAAAACAAAGAGTTGATTACAGCATCATCAGTAAAAAATTTTGTTCTCTAATCAAGAGCTGCCCAATGAAAGCTGCGTAATTTGACTCTGTGGTCTGGTTAAACTAATTAACAACAAATTAATTAATACACTTAGGCTTATCAAAGACACAACTTCAACTATTTTATGTGCGTGAATTTACACCCATGTCAAATCTAAACTTTCTTCTTTACAAGCAAATGTAACAGTCACACAAACCTTGAATTCCTCTTCCTCTTGCTTTGCCTTAATGTCAACATGGCAGATTTCTCTGGTTCGGGTGGGTTGACGACATATGGGACACTTGACTGCACTCCTATCCATTCCATTGAAACCACGGTTGCTTAAGCTCCGAATGCATTCCATGCAGTAACTATGACCACATAGAAGTACAGCCCACTTTTCACCTAAGTCTCCTTGACATATAGGGCAAGGTTCTGGATTTTTACCACCATCTTTACCAAAATCAGTTTTTGCAAGATTCTGTAGGTAAAGCAGTTGTCCTAATTTTACCCTTAAATTATTTTCTGCAACTACTCTATCAGACTTGAGTTTCAGTTGTTGCTGAGGAAGCTCTCCTGGCTCCAAGATATACCTGATAGCTTCCATTTGCTTCTCTAATTCTGCTTCATTGCATTTCTTCTTCTTTTTCTGTTGAGGTATTTCTTCATCAGGAAACCGTAACCTCAATCGAATAGTTGCCATGTTCACTTCATCCATTGCAGATACAGAGTCAAAGACAGCACGCCACAAAATTCGGTAATTCTTGAATTCCTTTTTCATAGCTTCTAAAATCTGCATGTGTGTTTGAGAATCTTCATATATCTCTTCGTCAACCTTGCCTAAACATTTTATCTGCAAATATTTCAAGATTCTTTCAGTTTCACTCTGACCCCAATTTCCCTTGCGAGTAAAAAGAACCACCTGAGCTTTATCCTTTATATCTTCTGTCTCTTTGGATACCTCGGTTGTTCGACTGTGCTTCAGCTCCTTCATGGAAAAAAGAGTCTCTTCATAATCTTCAAAAAATTCATGTGTGGCACAAATGAAACACTGAGGAGGTTCATTTTCTGATGGTCGCAAATGACAATCAATGGCCCCGTCTAAAAGTGTAGATGGATCTAAGGTCTGCAGGTTCAGAATTCCTTTAATCATGTCATCCCTTTGCTGCTTCAATTTCTTCATTTCATTGTTCAAAACTCTCTGCAAGTGGACCTTTGATTCTACTGGATACAGGATGCACTTATGTTCTTCAAACCTGGAATATGGAGAGAGCAGTTCATCTCGCACTTCTCGAACAAATTCTGCATCAAATGACTCTAACGCCACTAACCACCAGCTTATGCTGGAATTATAATTTGCTTCTAAAGTTTTCACAGACTCCGTGTTGCTAAGACACTCTGTATGAGCAGCAGCAACTTTTTCAGGGTATTGCTGCAAGTACCTCTTTCTGAGGGCTGTTGCCTCTTCCCGCAAAGTACTATCTCGAAGAGTTGGGTGTATGCCTTCATGATTGGCTTCTATAATCTCTGCTAAATTATGTATAGTGTGAAGCCTCTGAAGAGAATCTGTTTTAATGTTTGAATGGTCTTCTACAGAGCGCAAAACCTCACGATACATGTCTACAGCCTCTTTCCACTCCTCATTAATAATGTGAACTCCAGCAAGACCATTCATTGCTCCAACTAGGAAACGATGGGCATCTTCTGCTTCTACCTTGGTTTTTTTAATTAGATTTTCAAGCAACATCTCCATTGTCATCGTTTTCTTGTTCATGCTAAGAAATTGGCCTTTGACAACCTGTAAATAAAATAAAATCTTTTTCATTTACTGAGTAATCTAAACTAAATTACCAATATAGCAACACAGCAGATTTAAAGGCAACTGCATGATTGAAGACAACTCATAATTTTTACAGTATGTCTTGACAGGTATTCAGCGTTCCAGATTACCAATCACACCCCGAACTGTACACCAAGAATGTAACTGTGAATAACAAGAGAACAATAGTACTGTATACAGTATGAAGAGGGTGAAACTTTTAAACAAATCAAAAAATTAAATTTTTGTCTTGCATGACATTGTAGCCGTAAGGTACATCAGTGATCATAAACAGTAAATTATACCAACAATAAACTGAACAGGACTCTATTCAAAGAATTTAACATAAATAACTTTCTCTGCCTTCAGTGCAATATATTTTTCAACACATCTGAGATGAAAAACTGGGGAACAATCACAGAAGGGGGTCTGCTTTCAAATAAATTTATAGACGGTGGGACATCACATACCAGGGGGTAAAATTCTGTGCACTTACTTGAGGATGGTTGCAAGCTTGTCGTAATTTGAGAAGAGGATGGAGAAGGTAATTCAGTGTCCCCCTGTCAAGACTACTCAGTTTAGTCTGAGGATTAGTAAAGTTTTTTAATTTTTGCCGAGCATCATAGGAGCATTCAGTGTGAAGTCTTTGATAGAAGTGCTCTTCAACACGGGTGAAATTTAACCAATGTACCTGAAACATAAATGAAGATTGAAGGGGAATGCACAGCTATATACTCCCTCCAAACATACCAATCAAAATTAGTCATTAAATGTCATACAAACAATTATACAAAAAGAATGGACTGATATCGAGTATACATTCATAAGTTAGAACATTTAGCAATTATAAATTTCTCAATCTACTTTCATTTATCTTGCATAATTAATATGATACTTAAGGACACAAAGACAAAGAACTGACATGATTCATCATTATGATTGCCATTAACTATTAGGAAAACTATTAAAAATTAAATAATATTTACAATCCCTTAACAAGAGAAAATTTGATTACCTCCTCATTCTGCTGAGGTATATCAATCTGATGAATAACATCTTTCTTAGCATTTCTCCACATGTACTGAGATACTAAATCGTGCAGTGGTTCCTTAACACCAAAACAGTATGGATCAAACAAACAGCGCTGCCACCACTGAGGTACCCAGTAAGGATCTACTCCTAGGAACATGAGAAGTCCCTGAGAACAAAAGAAAAAATATTAAAATCTCTCATCCATACTAGAAGAAAAAACAAATATACATATATATCAGATTAGCCAAACTCACTGGTGCAAAAGACTTCCCAGACAATATAATTAACAGATAATGCCCAATGATTAATGTCAATCTCATTGCTTTCAACTACAGTGTTTTCATCACTTATAAATTTAGGCAGCCATAGATACCAGTATTAAGTACAGTACTGTATCAAATTTACTGTTAAAATCAAACAATCAAACCTTCAATAAAGTTTTCCTTTCAGCAATTTCCATGATGGCAGCTTTGATAATGAGCCACACCATTAAAAATCCTAGGTGAAAATAAATTCAGCACTACATATCAACAAGATACTGTACTTTACCTGCAAATCATTTATCGTCTTCTGAATGGGAGTTCCAGTAACACACCATCGGTTTGTTGCTGCAAGTCTTAGCGCCATCTCAGCAGTTTTGTTAGTTGTGCACTCGACCATCTGTGCCTCGTCTAAACACACACGCCACCACTCCACACACGGAAGAGGAGATGGGGTGGCCATGAATCTTTTAGGATACCTGAACCTGTACATGCACAAACAAAAGGAATATCATTTGAAAACATTTGAAAAACTGATTGATCACAAGCATATTCATAAGTAGAATGTTACAATAAAGCAAACTTTCCTCATTTCACTTCAGCCAAACCAAATTCACAATACTGCTTGCTCTCAAAAAAGAAATATCAGCACTGTGCTTATTTGCATGCCCAAGGGATTAAGGAGAAAGGGTGTAAAATGAAGACCTAAACCGAGTGGGTATTCAAACAGAACTTCCAAAAGATAGAAGAAAGTCAGGAAAACTCAACAAATGGCTAACCCCTTTATGTGAAAACCTACCATTAACTTCAATTACAAATTCTGAGAAATCAAGCTCACAGCTGTAAATCTGTCTATCAATTTATCTCTCTAAAAAATGTAACTGATGATGATGATGAATCCAAAACTTCTGAAAGAATTAAATGTAACTTACCTTCTTCCTGCCTGACTGTTACTATGAGGTAAATCCACATAATTCAGTTCACGGCTAAGTGTCTCATATGTGGTGATGACTATATCAAAATTTCCAAGATAACGAGGCTGCATGTAACCTTGGGTGGCAACTCCCTTATAAACTAACATTCGAATAGCCTTCTGCTTCAGGTGCTTCAAAATTTCATCCTTCCACTGAAATATATTTAAATAATCATCAATACAGCTTAAATAAAATGCTGAAAAACTGTAGCCTAATTCCTAAACAGCATTTCAAGCGTATCTGAGGAGTACATAGACAATGAAACATTAATTTAAGGGAATTATGTGAAATATCAGTATCATGAAACAAGATTACAATAAATACAGTTATAAATAACTCATCTCCAATATTAACTGAGAATGATCAACCTAAGAATGCTCTCTTTTTTTTCCCATATAAACAATTTCTGAGAGACATTATGCAGGAAAAAAAATGCAAATTAAAAAAACTTACCTGATAACTAATTGATGACGGTGTGACAATCAACGTAGCTCCAGACACCACTGGAGTTTCTTGCGTCCAGCAATGTGGACAAATGTAATCTCCTCTATAAGGATTGGACATATCAAACTGGACGCAGTTTGCATGTTGCCACAAACTACATTTTGTACACTGAATTCTAAATTTATCATCATTGATCTCAGCTTCTGATGAGCCACAAATGCATTCAAAGAAACTCTTTTGTTCTACTTTTGTTTCAAAGAAGCCTGTGATTGCCTTTCTACTGACTGCTGGAGCTGCACTATATTCTGCTATTGCATTTGAGTACTGAATGTCTAACCTCTCCTTCAGACTCATCATGTAGTATGGATCTTTTTTCCTCATTCTTAAAAACTTGCAAAACTCTTTGTATGATCCTTCCTTTTTGTAGTCTTTGTAGCTCCCATTCCAACATTCTTGAATAATAACAGACTCGATAGTGGTCCACCCAAGATCATTTGCAATTTCTTCGTCAACATTGAACTTGGCTTTACTTGGGGTTACCTTTGCTTTTTTCTTTGTAGGTTTGTAAGTTTCTCCCAGTTCTTCCTCTCCCTCCTCTTCCAAATAATCAAAATCCCCATAGCCTATTACAGATTTTGCAGCCCTCCTCTTTGGACGACTGGACTTGTTTAGGTCGTCGTTACTTTCTAATTTAACATTCTTAGGAGGAATATAAACTTTAACGTGGCCTGAAGAATTCCGTCTTCTCCTACTTAAACTCTGGGATGGAGGGCAAGCACTTCTATTAGCATCCACTTCTGAACATTCATTATCAGACCCATTCATGTTATTAGAATTCTTACCATGAAATTCATCACAAGCAGATGTACTGAGCTCATCCTCATCACTTTTGTACTCCAAGGTATATATATCATCTTTATGATCACTCAATCTACTTTTTAACCTCTTTCTTTCCTGCAAATTCTTTGCTTCAGTCTGTTCTGGCTCCTTATATGCTAACTTTGGAACATCTTTCCTTGGATGCATTAACATGCAGGATAAAACTTCAACTGTTTTCCCAAGACCCATTTCATCTGCCAAAATTCCACCAGGTGAAGGCATTACAGCCAAAGGTTTATCCTTAACAACTAATCCTGCAAATTTATTAAAATAAAAAATTACTCCATCTTTGCTAACAACTTCAGAGTAAAGACTGTGAAGATTACCTTCAGAGTTAATATCTTCCTCAATTTTCATAAATTTTTCTTGGTGCAACATCCACTTCACAGCGGCCTGCTGATAGGGCCTCAAATTTGGAATAAGACTTGGGTGCTGTACATCAACTGCACAGTAATCCTTTTCTTTGTGAGCACATTTAATTGCTGCATAGAGCTCTTCAGTGTCATGTTTCAGGGTCTTCTCTCCAGTAAAGGTAATCATAGGAACACCTGTGAAGAAAGAGACCACGTTCCCTACCTGTGGAGCACAAGGGCTTCCATCACTTGAAAATTTTAGTTCAGTGAGTCCCGCTCTTCTGAAAAGCACGCTCACTGTCATTTCCTGTTCATCATCTTCAAACTTCTTAAGAGATAATTTGAAATACCTTTGTGTTGACAATCCCTGCCAAAGATCCACATCTAGTGTACCCTCTATCATACAATGACGGAAATCAGGTGCCTTTTTTCTCTTAACTTTGGAAGGTGAGGAGTCTGAAGCCCATTCAAAATAAACAGCACTTTTGTCTTCTTCAACACCAACATATACCCAGAATTCACTACAGAGCATTTGTGAAAGCTCATCATTTGTCAATTTACTTTTTAGCTTCAGTGATAATTCTCCTAAGTGACAAAATATATCGTCGGCTGACCTTTGGCTTGAAGCCTTGGAAGATTTTTCATTAAAAAATACTTTGCAATAAAACTGACAGTTCTCCAAAACTTCTGCAAAATCTCCATAATTAACAACTTCTCTTGGTCTCCTAACTCTTTCTCTCCTAGGCTGAGGAATTTCCTGTATTTCATCATCTTCAAAGGCTACTCTTCTTTCTCTTCTTGGTCGATCTCTCCTTGGTACTGGTACATACATGAAGTCATCATCATCCTCATCATCATCATCATCATCAGCATCACTAAACTCGTCATTATCTTCATCATCATCACCTTGCCTGCCTGGTAACCTACGCATATGCAACTCTCTTTGTCTCAGTGCTGGATCACCGAATCCTCCAGGAACAAAATCTATGTCATTATCATCGTCCTCAATTAACTCATCATTTATTAAAAGTGCTAGGTTATTTTCTGCATCATTCTGCACTTCTCTCCCGTGAACATTGCCGTCATCTTGGTTATTCCCTGCTGGCCCGGCTCCATCAAGAAGATTCCACTGAGCTCTCCTCTGCTGCTGCTCATTAAGCTGCTGTGGCTGAGGCTTGTTCCTTACCATGGTAACCCTGAGAACAAAAATTCAAACATTTACAAAATCATTCTGGCGAGTACATCACAAAACATACAACTGAACAAATTTGAGCCGCTGCTATTCGACAGGTGGTATTCACTTCATCAGATTTCAAAGAAATCATAAAATTATTATAATAAACAATATACAGTAGTAATCAGTACACTTAATAATAATAATAGTTTCATTCCATAAGAAACTAAGCCATCTGCATGATGGCCACTAAACAATTTTTAACTTCTACTTACATTTCTAAACACATTTCCATTGTGAAGAATAACCATCATTTCCTTCATAATAATAATAAAATAAATTTGTTACACACTTTTGATTTCACCATAATATCAAAACCAACTTTTTAAGATACCTAAATTATACAAAGTTTAGGCAGTTTTTAAGAACTTTAAATACAAAGCTCTTATTTTTGTCTATATACAGTGGACCCCTGCCTATTCATGGTTCTGGATCCGCAGCTTCACCTATTCGTGTATTTTTCTGTGGAACGTATATATATCCACATTATTCGCGGAAAATTCACCCATTTGCAGAATTTTTGCAGAGAAATATTCAATAATTACTGTACTTTCATATTATTTTTCTTGACCTAATAATTTTTCATGATAAAATTATTAAAACAGTCAAGTATAAGCATTTTTAGAGGTGTTTTTGGTGTTTGAACTATCAAAGTAGGCAGTTATAAGCATTTTCAGAGAGGTGTCAAGTATTCACGGATTTTAGTTATTCGCAGGGGGGTTGTGGTTCCTATCCCCTGCAAATCATGGTGATCGACTGTACTTGTGTGCTCGGGTACGGGAGAACATACAAAAGTAAAAACCAAATTGATAATGAACATAAATATGTACCAATCAGAGATGGTTAAAAACAGGGAACTCAAAATGTAACACTTATGTCTCTGTGAAACAAGTCAACTCAAATTCTTTAAAGGAATTACTCAAAATAGATACCCTCTTCCTTCATGAGCCAAAAGACATCTTAAAGATAGAGTGATCTCCGCACTTGCTTCATGAGCCAAAAGACATCCTAAAGATATGGTGATCATTTCTGAGGACGTGTTTCACCCATCATTTCTTCCAGCTGATGAAAAATAATTATACCAGAGTACAGTATCACCCATTAATCAATTTTGATCTAAGGTCTCTACTTGGATTGTTTCAAGTCAAGCATGCTGAGATCCCCTTCTTAGGTATTTCATTCTATGGTTCACCCTGATGCTTGACAAGCATTGGAATGAACCGGTAAATGACATCTCATGTGAACTTGAGATACATCCTTGATGGTGGATGCAAAACTAAGTTTCTAGGCCTGACTAGCCCAACAAATGAGAGTCCAAAGCTAAAAGCAGTACCTATAGATAAAGTATAAAGGTATGTCCCTGAACATACAATGTATCATCATACTCCCCAAAACTTTAAAATCCAGTTCTTTCATTCGGTTCTGGAAAAAACTGTACCTGCTCCAACTAAGGGACTTTATTCTTCTCAAACGAAACCTCTGCATCTCTCAGGTTATGAGAGGCAAAAACAGAATTATGCCTCCATTGAGCAACAGTGACATCCTCTAAAGACAAATTCTTCAAAAAAGATCTAAAGACTTCTTTGAAATCTAGGCCATTAGCAGTGACTAGCCAAATATGACATAATAAGGAAGAAAGAATTGATTTATATCTTTTAATGGCTTGGACCGACATTCTTTTCGAATATCTAAGAAAAAAAATATTAACTGAGTTGTCTCTCAAGATACTGGTGCAGGAAATCCCTCGTGACCGACTCCAGGAGTGACAGACTATCCAATGCCTTTGATACACTATCCCTGCAGACACAAATCAAAGGTACCTGTACGACAGAGAATTTATCAAGACATGGGAAGAAATATCCAACATGTCCATAAGAATCATTTAGCCATTCAACTGAATAACTGCACAACCATACTGGATGACTCCACTGAAAAGGGAGTCTGACAAATGAACTTGTTAAGGCTGGAAAAGTCCAACACTGACCTTCAACCTGTGGAAGTTTACAGAACAAGAAAAAGGTGATTGTAGAAGCCTTTGCAAGAAGAGGGACTTCTCCAGGTGATGAAAATAAATCAATAAGGCTATTGGTGATGCCAATAGAAGAGATGCCAGAAAAGGAATAGCATAACCCTCCCTGATTACTTCTACCACCAAGGATTCTGTCTCTAAGCTTATGCCAAGCACCCCAAAAGCCTATAGACAACCTCCTACTGGAATCTGTCAGCTGCAATATCCAATTCTTACTAGCATTGCAAGAATAATTGTTCTTATGGCATCTCGAAGTCGATCCACGAAGGATACAGAAAAGGAGGTTAAAAACCCAAAGTGCTTCTTATGGAGGATCATCAGGAGCAGGCACTGGTCTTTTGATAGCGTCGATCCACTCAAAGGAGTACATGGTCTACCAGAGCTCCATGGGTTAAAATCAACCTGCATTGACCAACAGAGAGTAATGGCTCTGGTCTTTAACGTCTTGGATGGCGGATGGACCCCCTTTCTCTTTCTTGCAGGTTAATTGACGTTGAAAACTGGGTCAGCTTCGCTGAAGATAAGGGAAAGTGCCCTCTTATCTCTGAGTCCATTATATACTTCATGTGTTATAATGTTAATCATTACGATGGCCAAAAGACCAACTTTAGAAGAGAATTTTTGATATTAGGACTGTTTAACCCTTTGTGGACTCAACAGAAATTTTTATGGATGACTTCCTGTTTCAAAATTTTCATTTTCCTGATAGCATACATCTTCCCTAATCTCCTTAAAAAAGGGAAGAATTAAGCCAGAGCCCATGCTGCAGATCAGAAGTAGCAGCAGACTTCTGAGAAGGCGACACCCAAGGAGTTAGATACAAACATAGCTGCTCCCTCTTCAAAAGCATACCATTAGTAAATGAGTACAAAATTTTCTCCGAAAGCATTAGTAACTGCCCCGATCGAGGTAATCCAAGAATCTTAAGACTTTCGAAATACATAATGCTTCCACTGACACAACATCTTTAATCAGGCGTAAGGGATGAACAATAATCCTAAGTAGTGTTCAGCAAATGATAACACTTCAATTAGCCTACTCGGAAAAGGGACTTCATCAGATTTTTTGTCTCACTGTTAGATCACAGAATCTTGCCCGTCTCCAACACTCCTCTTTTCATCTGGTCTAAAGAAGCTAAGTGGTCTGCATCTGGAACTAAGAAAGCTTCAGAAATACCATAGAACCAGTATCATAAGAGGCTGCTCTACACAACATCATAAAGGGAGGAAGACTGGTAGAGGCATTCTTAAAGGAGACTTTATATGCTAGAACACAAGAAATTTCTTTTCAAAGCGTGCCTTAACCAATGTAGAAGGCTTCAACCTTTTCATTATCTTAACCAGACAAAGTGTGGGAGGAGCACAGACTGAATCTCTATCTCCCAAAATCACGCATCTACGAGCTACTTAAAAACTGAAGACAAATCTTCCACTTTATACTCCCCTTCCAAAGATCCGACCAAAGGAGCTGGGGCAGCAGAAGCTGACTCATGAATTAAAGAAATAGAGGAGGCAAAAGGGAAGGCAGTAGGAGGGCACACTCTTGTTGCATAACATCTGATGGGCAAGAGGCAGCTGAGAGAGTGATGACTTAACAGGGACAGGTAGAGTAGTAGAAGGCTGGGAGGCGATGGGGAGGCATACGTCAACAAAGTCCAACATAACTGACTCACCAGCCGCCACCTTGCATGACATCAGGCCACCTGATGACGACAGTTCACATCTTAAAAATACTTCCAGAGTACAGTATTTAGCTTAGTTTCTAAGGAAGTGCCTTCTGAGCAGGCAGCAGGCACCCCACAAGACGAATGCGAAGCGCCAGAAAAGAAAGGGCTCCTAATATAGACAGACACAGACAAGTCAGAGGGAATGATGAAGATTACAAGGACGAAGTAGAAACTAGCAAGAGGGAAATACAGATAGGCATTGAGTTATAATGGGTTAGGCTCTTACATGAATCTCATGTGAAGATTACAAAGAGAAAGCAAAAATGAGCAAGAAGGAAATACAGATAGGTGTCAAGTTTCAATGGGTTAGGCTCTCACATGAATGTTGGAAGCCAAATTTTAGCATAAATTGGTTTGTAATACAGTATATGGGTATACATGGGTTGCCCCTCTGTTTATCCACAGCCAACCATGGCTTTATCACCATGGATATATTTTTATTCTGAAACTTTTTCAGTTATTACCATAATGTTCTGTAATGTGTTTCCCTACCCTGAATTATACCTGGGGTCTTATTATGTTATTCTTAAGAGCATTATTATTAAATATTAATATTCTGTTTTATTGTGAATATTTTTTCTCATTTCAACTTGTACAAACTGTGTAAGTAATACTTTTCTTCTTTTTCAATTTTCAGTACATATGGAATTTCTCAATAATGGCACATCCAAAGTAAATTCATTTTATGAACACTATGAAAAAGTTATTAATCTTATATTTTATTGTAACAATTGATTTTTAATTTCACCAAATAATATCATGGAAGCTTTACTTCTGTGCTTGTGTGTGTTTACATCTATATATGGCACTTCATCAACAATGACATTACTGTTTAGCTCTTTTTTTTCTTCTTTTTCTTGACTCTCAAATGATTACCACACATATCACTACAGTACACAAGAGAAAATCTTATTACTGTTGATATTATATTTCATCTCAATCATTAATTTTTCACTTCATCCCATGACACTGTTTTGTAACTTGGCCCATGTTTACTTCCATATTTCATACATACAATAATTCATTGGTAGGCCAATGGAGAGGTATCCAAAATACAATCAGGTTAACTTTACTTCAGTCAGTCCAAGCTATTAGAGGATATAGAACAATGCTCTCTTCCATATGTCATATTCAGTTAGTCATTGCTAATGACTCAGATCTCAAAGAGGTATTTAGGTCTTCTTTTTTGAAGAATTTATCTTTAGAGGATGTTACTGTGGCTCAAAGGAGGTGTAATTCTGTTTTTCCCTCTCATTACCTTAGAGATGGTCCATGTTTGATTAAAGCAGCTGCTTATAAAAATTATAGAATTATGCTAAGCAACTTACTGTACTCCTTACTGGTACTGTTATACAACCACAGGCTGTGTATACTTTAGGCTATAATATCAGTGGACTAGATGCTGATTCTTAAGACAAATTCATAAGACATGAGCTTCAACTGCTCTTGCTGGTAGGCACAGTGCATTTGTTTTAGCGACATGTTGCAAAATTTAGCGTATAATCAAAGTGTCCAGCATTTAATCTAGCAGGCTGCTGCTTCTCATGTAAAAGCATTACCTTTGCTAATCTACACTTACTTATACTGCAGTAAGACTTTCTCCAATGCAAGGGAGGGAATTACAGATGACTGTTCCAAATGTCCTTGAAAAACATCAAGTAACTGACTGCTCCCAATATGTCAACTCAAAAGCAGCTTAGTTTGCTATAAAGCACTTTGCAATGCACTGAGGCTTAGACTTACAATTCCAAGCTTCAAATAAAAACTTAAATTATATATACAGAAACTTCAATACCCTGGTGGATTTTCTCAATATTTAGGCCTTTATCCCTTCAATAGATTTAGGCTAGATAACATATTTTAAATAATCGTTCATAAAGACTATTTCAAACTATTTAAAGGCACCATAAATCCGTCCATTTAAGTTCCACCTATAAGGTAGATTAGCCTGCCCCTGGAGTCACTTCAGATCAAGGGGTACAGGCTTAAGTATGTCTTTTGTTAAGAAAAATTCATATAAACTTAATAACACCTAACCTAACCTCCCACTTGGATCGAATCCTGAGCTGGTAACCTTTAGCCCTTGGCCTAGCTAGGTAGCAGAAAGGACTTGGGCTACATAAACAAGCATAATTAAGTCATGAGCTAGTAACATCTTTTACCCAGACGTTTTCTGCTTCGGTAGTAAAAATACATTCCAAATCACCTGTCAATGACGACGTAGCCTATATTCAGTATGAAGAACGAAGTGTGTCGTAGCCTATCTACCCGTAGCTTAGTAGCCTACTTGTTGGCTCTTGTACTCTCCCGCCACCTACGCCGAGTGGGATATTAACTAGACTAAAGTGCCATGTAAATTGTAGCACTAAAAAGCAGCCCTTGGTCCAGCTTTGGTTCGAAAAACTTATAGCCTACAAGCCTACGCTAGTCAGGTTAACCCTATCAATACCGGTGTCCAAACACGGGCTACGTACTCTCTGAACTATCGCGCCAGTAGTCTAGATACTGCATCCTTAAACAAAAACCCGTGACAAGAGCTTACAATACGTCTGCCAGTATAATCAGTTTATTAGGCAACATGTCTCTTCTCAGGCGACATGTCGTGAAATTTAATGCATCGTCGGTGTGAGAACATTTAACTGACCATGAGCCGATGCTGCTGCTGCCTGTCACAACAAAGCACCACTTAATCTGCACTTACCTATATTACAGTGAGACTTATTGCTATGAAGGGGCAGTCATTATAGGCGACTGTTTCAAATGTCCTTGCACAACATATAGCAACAGACGTGTTCTCAAACCCTCAACTGAAAGCGGCTGTTTGTTTGTGTTTGCGTATAGTATCGGGGCGGAGCTTAGCTTTGGTGGCGTTCTACTCTTAACATCAACAGTATCAAAACATGGTACGTTTGCTACAAAATAGTTTGTTATGTGTTAAAGCGTAAACTATAAATTGTATGTTTCTCATTTCAAATTGCAAAATATACATTTATATTTTATATTTATATTATTTTTATGTTATTACTTAAGTCTTAAATATATATTATCACATCGAAAGACTATATTTTAAGAAATAGTCCATAAGAACTGTTTCAAACAATTTTTATGGTACTCACAAAAACCGTTCCTTGAAGCTCCGCCTATAGATTAGCCCTTTGTTAGGTTACAAGAAAAAGCCACTTCATTCATAGTATCGTTGCAAAGCAAAGTACTCTTTTCTGCCCCGGTATAAGTTTTGGTGGTGAAAAAGACTTTCCGGGTCACTTTCAACAATGGCGTAATTAAGTAAGGAGCAAGAAGTGTCTGCCGTATCCATGGTGTTACCTGACATATTTGTATTTGGAGGGAAATACAAGATTCCCCGTACGCACAACTTATTGATTGTCATTGATACCTGCTACGATGACTCCAGAGTACCGACATTCATCACACAATGCATTTACACCACTGGACTGTCAAACATTACTGGCCAATTTCAAGTTATTGTAGATGAAACCCAATTTTGGTTTTTAAGGTACACATGAAAAAACCGATTCTTGTAACAAAAACGCAAGTGTGGACGGTTCCTCGAACCCAAACCCCGAACCCGCGAGGTTCGAGGCTCCGTTCGCCCTCCGTTCCGGCAATTGTCCAATCAAGGCGTTACGCGCAATGTGGACGGGACCTGTATTGCATGCGTATCAACAGAGGTTGCTTTGCCGACATCCAACTGGTGTTAGAGTCCCTTGTTTTGGTCAGTCTCATATTTGGTGTAAGTACGTATATGTCTACCATGGCTGATTGGAGTGAAAGGGTCCTTCAATTTATTAGTTATTACGAAGAAAAGACTACTGTTGTATGCAAAACACCCGAACCATTTTAATAAAATACGTCGCAATGATGTCAGCGAGAATTCCCGACCACTGTATTCTACCCTTCTAGATATAACCTGATTGCATTCATCTTCTTTTATTTCGCTTCATCTTCGTTAAATAATGTATATAAATACACCACTGGACTGGTGGCAAACATAAACTAACACAGAGACAGACTGAATGGGATCGTGGATTCAATAAAGTTACGTGTTATTTGCAGTTGAAACCCACCTTTATTTTTTACACATATTAACAATACTTAATACTCAAATGAGAGAAAATAAATTATGTTCTTGCTGGTGTTAAGGTAAGGATGACATTTAAGCAGTTGATATTAAATGGAAATAAAAATGAATTAATTTTGGTAGGAAGCAAAATTGATTTAAGAAACCGTGGTGATTTTCGGCTAATGTAATTCCGATCGCTTACACAGCACGTGACTTAGGTGTAGCCTACTACTAGACTGCAAACACTTATTGCTCAAATCAATAATAGTTACTGATAAATATTGTGTTAAAAAGTATCTTGATCGGGATTAATTGTGTCATAAACAAAGCAGAGTATTGCAACTCTGTCATAGTCTACCTAAGATACACGCAAAATATACTAGACTTAGGTGTACTTTAATGTTTTAGACTTGCAAACACTATTGCTTTTAACAAATCAGTTATAACTCAGTTAAAACTGCACGTGTGTGTATCTCAGTTGCTCATTTCGTCAGTTCAACAAAACTGTATTAAACTGAGATATTGTTCCATATTTTTAAAAAGTATCTTGAAGAGTGTTGTAACTGAGTTCTCAAAAATGGTAGCGGTGATTAATTTGTTGAGATGGCATAAACAAAACAGAGTTGATTGCTCTAATCTGAACGTTGTCACTAGTCTACCTAAGATCTTTACAATTACTAATAATGAAGAATGCATTGCAAAAAATATAACTAACTAAATATGCGTATTTACATAGAGGGTACACACACACACACACACACACACACATATATATATATATATATATATATATATATATATATATATATATATATATACATATACCGCGTGACAGGGTTGTACATCTTTACATACATGTGATTTAAAGTATATTTGAGTAAAGAAAACTGTTCTCTAGCTACCCCCACTATGGAACCTCAAACACAAACTGAAACTATGAAAAAGGTCAGAACAGTATTACCATAGTTACTTTACCTTTACAAACAAAATTTATATAATAGTTAAAGGGCTAAAAATAAATATTACTGGCATTCCCCCTTTAAATTTCAATTAAAAAACTGACACGTAAAATCTGATGCAGTTACTGAAGACTGGACTGTCCAAAATATTAGAATGGCTTGATGCGAATAATACATCCAACGGATGGACTTGTAATCAATAACAATGTTTAACAAGAAAATGCTCAGAATTTAATATCAGGCATCTTTTTAACCACTTTTTGCAGTTTACGCTTTTTATTTTCTTTTTCTATTTGTTTGTACAGCGATAGATTTGACTCTTCAATGTGGTAAAAACCGTTGAACTGTGTGTGTGTGTGCTTTATTTTTATAAAAGAAAATCCTAGAAAACTGTGTCTTCAAAATGAGGTAATAACTCACCAAGCCTATGATGAATTGAGTTTCCAACGGATGGACTCGGCACAAGAACGCTCAGAAGGCATCTTTTTTCTGAGTTCCATGACAGTGTAGATTTGACTCTTGATGTGGAGTACGCTTTATTATAAAAGAAAAATCCTAGAATGTGTCTTCATCATTACGCCTATGATGAATTGAGTTTGCGGGTCCCGCAGAGCGCTCTCTGTGGTGTGGAACCCTGGGAAAAAACGGTGAACAGTAATAGCGACAGTAGTTAACCGTAGTCCCCTCTTTATGGCGAAAGTCCTATACTGTTTTATAAGATACGTTGTATCTCGTTCGATATGGCGATGGCAGATATTAATGGTCGTCATTTTTTTTTTTATCTTGAGAGAGCTACAGCCTTTTTTCTTCAGTCATAACAATTGTTTTAAGTTTTTGTTTCATGTATGCTTCAAATGTGAGTGTTGCTGATATGCATTTTGCATAAATCTTAATTATTTGTTGTTGTTTAACAGGCAACACTCCAATTAAAGGAACTAGCAAACCTCCTCTGAATAAAATACTGACTGATGAAATTTAGAGAAGGAAAAAAAACTAGCAAAGCAGATAGAATTAAAAGGTAATAAAATTAAGGATGAGAGATTTGGTACAACGAGAACTTAGTTATACAAATTCATTGTATTATTATTATTAAAGTAGTTTAACCAGACCACTGAGCTGACTTTCAACTCTCATAGGGCTGGCCCGAAGGATTTGATTAAAATACTAGGTCCAGGCCTGAAGTCAAGTGCTAGGACCCAATAGATCATCTGATACAAAGATGAATGAATTAAAATTAAATTAAAAACTACTAGGGCCAGTGCTGACATACACCAGCTTAATCTAAACCAGCCGAACACCGCCTTGGAGGTTTCCGAAGTTTAATTAGCAGAAAATAGGACACGAGAATAATTGGAGAATTTTAGTGCAAAGTTTCCCTGAGATGGAGCCCCAAATGGGTTCCCTTACTTGGGCTAAATATTCGATAGGTTTTGCCGTTAGGAGCCTTTTACAGTGTCTCTTAATATTCCACGAGAACTGCCTACAGAAGTCGCATTACACTTTATTGCTTTTAAAGTCGTGTTATTTATCATCATTTTTACCGTAATTAGAACTAAGTTCTAGTTATCTCTCGCGAGACCCAAGTTTAACTGTTCCTTCTAGAACGTACTCTGCCAGTCTAAAAAAAATATCAGCACTTGGCCTAATTTCTAATTTAAATTCTAGAATTTCAACTAAACGTCCTTCCTATTTTTTCTTATACAGGTTTAATAAATCCGTAAGAGGCCAGGAAGTGAAGAGAGCATCGGAAACAACATTATTTTTTATGTTTAAGTTTTTCAAACTACTGACTTAGTATATGTATGTTTATTTTTGCCCCATGATGATTTATTTGTCTTTATTCTTACGTAGATTACTCTTCCTACTGTTGCTGCATTGTTCTCTTCCCCGCGTGTGGCTATTCTGTCTCTGGAGGCTTATTTAGGTAGTTAATGGCATTTATTTTTCCTGTGGGGGCGGAGGTGTTCCATATGAATATTTGCTCGTTAATAATAATACTACTGATAATAATGATAATGTTGAGGAGGTGGTAGCGATTATTGTCTGCAGAAGTGCATCTAGATGTTAGTATAAGAATCTGAGACTAAAATATCTGCTCTTGCCTATTCGCCATATTTTAAAGTTTGGAGCGATAATAATAATAATTATAATAATAATAATATAGAATTAAGGCCAACCGCAGGGACTTGTGAGGTCATTCAGAGCTGAAAATAATGTTAGGATAGGATTGAAAATAAGATGGAAGAAAGAGAATATAAACAGATGTATGGTAAAAGGAATGAAAGGAGTTGCAGCAACGGGCAGAAGGGACGTTGCAAAGAACCTTTAGTAGTGCCTACAGTGCACCGTGTGAGGTGCACTGACGGCACTGCTCCCCAACGGGATAACCAAGAACTGATGAACTAGAACTAAACTTTAATTGATTTAATGGAGCAGCGAGGAAATCAACTTTGAGAGATATCTTCCCGATCTGAAAAAACATAACAACGTCTAGAATAACATTTTCATTAAACTCTGACGTCTCCGGTTTGTCGCAGATAGAGGCATTTTCGTCCGAAGGTTAAACCATTTTCCTCCTGAGAAATGGTAGCAGTGACCCTCATAATTGGGACGCCGGATAACCTATAATTAATCAATCAATCAGTCATCCTGAAAGAAGGCATATTTACAGAACTCGTGTAAAACTTGTACCTAGACCGAACTGTCATAGACATTACAATTTGCTAAAGATGAATTCCAGATATGCAACAGTGGACACAGAAGACATTGCATAATCACGATTGTAACGACTTTTTCATTTCATTTCAAAGATACCTTAGCTATTAATTTTACACTGTACGAATAAGTAAAATGTTATCGCCACGATTTCTTCACTGCCTTATCAGCATTGCTTACAGCTAACCACAGGACGTTACTGCAAGACTGCTCTCAGTCACACCTTGATTTGTCAGTTGAAGCCTGAGTATTCAAGAGAACAGACTCCGATCATCATCCTTCGCATCCGAGGTCTGTGACAATGAAGTGGTTGTTTTTCCTCTTCGTGGTGATAAGAGTCATGCCGGAAGCGGTAGAGGGAGAGATTTTACGGCGTCACTCTCCTCCCTATGTGAGGCCCCCTCCAAGACCTCTTAGTAGACCCCGGGCGTCTACAGGCATCCTTTCCCAAGACGCGAGGGACGCCCTTCTCTCCCGGTGGGAGGAACTCCAAGCCTACTTCCCCCTGGCCGTCCTGTTGGTCCCCCAAGTAGACTTCCTCATGAGGACCCGTCGTATCCTTCACATGATCGTGAGACATACCCCTCCATCTGGTCGAGGGATCCTTATCCGCCTGGACCTCGTCTCAACAGAAATAAAACATTCTGAAGTAACAGGTGAGTTTAAAATGACATTGGTTTTCATCGTTGTGTCACGGCGTTTCACAAACCATTCTAGTGGAAGTAATGCATTAATATACTGGGTTAGTAGCGAAGTCACTGATATACAGTTATGAAGTTTTCTTATTAAGCAATGATACAAGCCACTCCATCTGTGCTTAAAATTAAATAAAAGAAATAACAAAGTGCCATATCTTGAAAGGCTGTTAGCAATGAAATTGACACTATAATTCCCAGTGGCTGTTCTGCGCCACGTTTATGGAAACCACGCTGATAATTCACTCTTGATGGACACAGAGGTACACCATTCCTTACAGAGATGCTGATGACTTCTGGCGAACAGACTCTGACAATTAGCCTGCCTTATTTTCGTGGACATGGCTTGTGCCTCGACTTCTAAGGTACCATAAGCTAAGAAGGTATTTTTTATCGGCAGGTGCAGATGCTCATCCTTCTTGGACAACCGGGCTTCGTGGCTTACTTCTCTTGTTGAAATAAAAGTGCAAGGCAAGGACATGAGACTTTCTTCAGTGCAGAAATGACATTTTGAACTCACACCGTGGCTGTTCTTCGTTACCATAGGAGATCGACAACAAAGACACAGACTAAAGTACATAAAAAGATAGGGTTCGCTGAGTTACTGTCATGCTAATTATGTAATACAATAAAATATGTTTATCTTATGCAATTTCATTTGTTCAAGTTATGTGATATATATATAGTAAATTTTTTTATTATTCTGTCGGCTGTGGCACTGGGCTTTTTAGTAACAATTCTAACTTTATTTCTCTCAGTATATACTTCAGTTCAGTTGGCCATCTCTTGGGTTTGGTTTCTGTATCTGACTGTTTGCTTGCTTGATTGTGCAGAGAGAGCTATATGTAAATTTTACGAAAACTTTACCAATAGGTGATCCTCGTGACTAACAACAGTTGCTGGAATTTAAAAAGAGACAGGAATGTAACTTTTAGAGAAGGGACTTTTTGGAATTTAGAATGCTCAGTCTTCTTTCAAATGTTCTGGGAGTTTACGAAACTGAACTACGCACCATCACCGCAGACTTTGTTAGCCAAAATTATTGTTTATTGTTTTGTAACTGGCATCAAGTTATTAGACTTTATATGGCCTCCCAGCTGTCACTGGGAATCCCTGCTCCCGGTGAATATTATCAAGCATAGACAGGATGTCACGCAAGCAGTTGCGATAAAAGTCCTTTCCGTTGTAAACCCCTGCTGAAGCCTTTCAACTCCATTTTGAAGTCCTTTTATGATATAGACACCTTTTACATTTCTTTTTTCTTAATTTCTGATCATCCATTATTCACATGGTCAAAGGCTTCGGTAAAATTCAACCTGACCGTGCGTGACTATGCACCCTCGTCAAGAACACTCGGCAAGACGGTAGATATTGACAGGAGTGCAGCACAAGACCAAGGCCTTCACGAAACCCAAACCATAATGCTGGTTGCTGGTATATTATCTTCAACAAATCTACAAAGACACTTAGAAAGCAGACTCTCAAAAACCTTTGATAAAACAGGGATAACTGAAATCGGCCTATATTCTGAGGGGTATGAGAACGTAGCCTACTTAGTCCTCACAGGGTTCAAATCCTGTGGAAACCTGGGGGCTGTAATTCGTCATTTACCTCGCCTTCATATATATATATATATATATATATATATATATATATATATATATATATATATATATATATATATATATATATATATATATATACACATACATACATAAAATCTTTATGTGGAAAGGGCACTGTAAATGCCTTTTCCATCGTGTATAACATATATATATATATATATATATATATATATATATATATATATATATATATATATATATATATATATATATATATAATTATTATCACTTTTGTACGTGATTCATTTATCACACATTACCACAGGTGAAAATAAGAAACGGGGTGTAGGTCCTGACCGGTTTTCGACTTTATTTCAAGCCGTTGACGAAGGACTGATACAGAGTGTGAGAAGTCACAAATATATATACAAGAACAGTACTGACGAACATACACAACCGTTAGAGGCTCCATATCACCACTCAGGCCGGTGTCGAGGTAGGAGTACCTTTAAAACTCATTTGGCTAAAAATCACAATAGACTCTCAGGGGACATTGCTGATAAACAGACCATACCCCACCTCAGATCCACACCTGACAGGTGTCATGGAGGCGGAGTTTGGAAACTCATTAACATTACTACCCTCGTACTGTTTACAAATATGATAATCCTATTTTCATATATCTCTACTGCCTACCTTAAAGTTTAAACAATTTACAAATTTCTTTTGATATTAAAGGATCAAGTTTATACATCCCTTGACTGATATTCATATTATGGTTGTAACTTTCTTTTATGAAGCTAGATTCAATGATGTTCCTTTCCAGTGCATTATTAGAATATACAATCCTTTTGCCCCTTCCCAGTTGATAGCATGATTGTTCTCACTAACATGTACAAATATACCACTGTTCCCTTGTGCATATCTCACACATTTCTTATGTTGTTCAATTCTTTTTCCTGTGCTTTCCCGGTTTGGCCAATATAAAAGTTGTCACAAGACTTACACGGAATTTTATATACACACCCTTTAATATTGTCTGGGGAGTTCTTGATAAGTACATTTTTTCATTGTTGTATTGTTCTTAAATGCGACATTAACACCAAAATTCTTAAGAAGATGAGCGATATCTTTCATACTATTATTATAAGGCAGAACAAGCAAATTTTTGTGTTGTAAGGTTCTTTCTGGTTTTGATACATAGTCTTTTTTTTGCCTTCAAATGCACTGTTTAATACACTATCAGGATATTTCAATTTTTTGCCTGCATTCCTAATCTTATCTATTTCATCATCAATATATTCAGGCTACATACCTGTAATGCTCTTAAAAACATAGATGAAAACACTGACTTTTTTAACCTTATTGCTTTGTCCAGAATAGAAATGCACATAGGAAGAAATATTAGTATTTTATATATATATATATGTATATATATACACATATATATACATATATATATATATATATATATATATATATATATAATATATATATATATATATATATATATATATATATATATATATATATATATATATATATATATATATATATATATATATATATACATATACGCATACGATGGAAAAGGTATTTACAGTGTCCTCTCCACGTAATGATTTTTAATATTTTCACTCGATCTTCTGTCGCGTGTTTGTTCTCTCTTCAGCGAAAGCTCGGTAAAATTCAACAAATTCAACACCACGTGTGTGATCAGAGGAATAACTGACTGACTGGGAGCCATTTGCTGTGGTTGTGGTAGTTTTAGGCTACCATATTAGACACTGGAGCTTACCTGTTGAGCAGGAAATGATGAGCTATTAATGTATGTTCGCTGATCCCATCTTCGTTGGGATCTGCCCAGGATGAAAGGCGATAAATAAGCGATATCTTCTTGCTGTAGTTTATTGGATATCGGACATCTTAGCAAGGGTTAATAAGAAGAGCTATACAAGTATATAAGCATATATGACGATACAATACAAACATATGAGCACTTAAGCTGATGTATACAATAAGGAATCATATCTTACTACATGAGGTAGAACTTACAGAATCGAAGTCTGTGAGGTAGTTCATGTAGGATTCAATGCTAAGCATGAGAATAACTGATTATACCTATACACTACGATATTTTCCAACATGGTGCAATACCTTTGAAATGAACATGTCCACCGAACAACGTTTCCCGCGTTCATTACATAAGGCGTCTTGCACTGCGGCGTTGCATAATGTGCCTTGCACTTACATATGAGACATGGATGACACCATCAAACTGTCAAGGTTATTAATGCCTTGTCCTAAGTAATGGTAATCTCATTCGTATGCCTCAGTTAGAGATTCATTGTCCTCAGCCTGCACTCTAAGATAAAAAAAGCTTCGTTGCATCTTGGCTTACTGTCCAACATCATCAGTTCTGTAGATTTTTCTTTCATTTTTTGGGGCGGAAATAGTCCCAGCATAATTCCTTAATTAAACCAATCCTAGATCGTGCGAGTCTTCTCAATATATTGTATGGATTCCATGTAAATTATTAGTGTTATATACTTTACCCGCTTGAACTTTTCTGAGTTGTTTATTGATCATTGTTTCAAAAATCATCAACGCAGGTTGCAGTTGCTTAATATGTCCCCTTGTGTCCTCAGTGCGTTCTAGGCTATAATCTCTCCGTGTAAATAACCGAATTATAATTCCTGAAGAATAAAATAATTCCAAGATTATACGAGGCTGTGTACCCAAGCATTGGAATCATATTTTCAGGTTTAATTAATTACAACTTAGCGGGGAATACTGCGATTTTATAAAACGGCCCAAGTCCATTCCCTCCTCGACATACCCGGGAATTGAGCGTTTGTCTATTCAGATGAGAGGCAAAGGGGCTAATAACTTTAATACGAAAGTGAGAACTAGAGAGAGGGTTGAGAAGGAACCTCAGTCAAAAACCTCATCTTCCAACACTTCGAAAATCACTGGCTGACAGCAACCATATTCAGCCTGATGATGGCTGGTTTGGAAACTCACAGTATCCACGAAGGAGATACAGGTGTGATGAATTTCATTTCTGATTCTTGCGATTTTCTCGACGCATTCAATTTCGGTCTGTCATTATCAAACTGACATGAAAGCTATCAATTAAACATTCTCTTCTCGTTATTGGAAAGCTTTCGGACCGATCTGAAAAAATACTTTATCAGTTTGCATTTTTAATGATTTATCTCTTAAAATTCAACAGCAAAACATAAACTAAATATCGATCCTTAACTAGCTAGTGGGACTGTTGAATGGGGTGGCTTGTTCCTTTCTTACCTGCCTTTGACTCTCAGCCAAGCACTGGTACCTGATGCAGTCATCCACGAAAACTGGCGTAGATAAAATCTTTCAAAGGTATATCATATAATGATATAGTATTTGCCAAAATTTAACTCTGGTTAATCTTGCCCTTGCAGTGTTTTAGTTTATAATAGGTTATATGGGATGATACCTTATTAGTTACGAATGCCATAGCGAAAGGCTTCACCTATCTGTCATAGCAGAGTGAAATTTAACTGCAATACATGTGGCTTATGATGTGACATATAATTAAATCCAATAGAAAACTGTGTTTTTCCCTATTAGGGAAATAATAATCCGGGAAGGTGAAATCTGTGGCCCATTATTTCATTGAATGGATACAGAACTAATCAGTGATCAACTTATAATATTTTGCTAGTTAGATATCCTTTCTCCCTCTTTCTCTCCGAATTTTTGTATATCTATGTGTACCCCGTCCTTTCTCCTTTTTCTCACAAGTTATTATCCTTGTCTCTCTGTCTGTCTACCTTTGTGTTTGTCTCTCTAGCATGCCCAAGCGAAGAAAGTCGGATTCCGTCCTAAATGCTTACCAAATACACTGCTGATGCTTAATACCATTATGCTTTATGGAATGCGAATCTATTTATTTCTTTCTCTTTATGTGCACAGAGGAAGCAAAAATAAAAGCTCAATAATAATTAATAATCATCATTATCATCATCATCAATATTGTTATGTTTTTTGTATTCAGTCTATTCGGACTGTTAACTTTATAGTGCCGAGTTCCGGGTTGCATTCTGCTTCCTTATAGCCCGTGGGCTGTTTCTAGTCGAACGCTCCTCTGCACGAGTCCAAGGTTTCTGCCCATTTTTACGCAACGGCTCATTTATTTATGTAATTAATCCAGTTGTGGTTGTGTGTGTGTGTTTTTTTTAACTGTACCTATTATAAAAACTTAGCAAGCTGGCCTTGCACTATGACAGGTTTAAAATAGTATAGCTTAAGCTACCATTTTGGAGTGCCTGTACATTTTCTTTTACATAGGTAATAGAAAACGATATTTAAAGGTAGACGATTTTAAACCTCCTGAGCAGCTCCCGCACCTATTATCCATCTCTCTCTCTCTCTCTCTCTCTCTCTCTCTCTCTCTCTCTCTCTCTCTCTCTCTCTCTCTCTCTCTCTCTCTCTCTCTCTCTGGAAAACTGCAGTCCACTACCGTGGCTTGATTCCCACCCGTCTCCAACAGGAATATTACTGCCCTTTGCTTATGCTTATGACATTTACAATCTTTTGTTCAAGTTCTTACGTTCATATAAATTATATATATATATATATATATATATATATATATATATATATATATATATATATATATATATATATATATATATATATATATATATATATATATATATATATATATATACACGAGTATATATATATATATACAGTAGATATAAATTTCTAATTTTAGATTTAGGCCTAGCCTGTGTGTTCCTCATGATCATAAATCGAGTAAAGGCTGATCCCTATCGCATCTTAATTATGAGAGCGTTTGTTAATTTGGTAATGGAAGGTTAATCTATAGTCCAATCGCTGTTAATATTTTATTATATCGGCTATAAAAAAAGTAATTTTTTCAAGAAAATTCTTGAAAGTATCCATACATGAGTTGTGTGTAAGCTTGCGTGCGATTGTAAATGTTTTTGCTTTACACAACGTTATTGCATTGACTATTGAGAGTCGAAAACAAATGAAATTTAGTAGAATACAATAAAATATTCCGCCACATTTCCATTCTGAATAAAACGTCTGACGCTGGCCTATTCCTTAATAAAAAAAGATAACAGGTCACCATCCAAGAGTTTTCACAATCCGTATTAAATTTCATTTAATTTAGAAGGAACTGTCATCAAAAACAGAGATATTCCTACTTGTTGAGCGTCATGTTTCTTCTGGTACAAGCAATTAATCGATCTTCTTTACAAAACAGTGTACCCATAAAGTCAATAAAGACATTAATAACATAAAGAGAGTCGAGAAGGCAGGTCCCAACCCTAGGGACGTTACGTATCATCTGGAAGCTTGGGCAATGGAATTTTCCGCCTGCATTCTTTGATAGCGGCCATTTGTGAGAGGCTGAGTGAGGTCTGGACAAGGGGGAGTTTAGACATAGAGTTTATTACCCGTAGACTATAGCTGTCACTCACAAAAAAAGTAAATCTATGGTGCATATACACTATTTTCCTCCATAGACACACATCTCCATTATCTTGTTTCCACACACTTACAACAGAAAAAAAAAGTGCCAGGAACAATTACCTGGGAAGGGCAACGAGAGATGCAAAGTTCCATCCCCGGAATTAGCCTCATTACTTAAATACTTTGCATCTTTCACTTCTGTCACAAATACAAGGACGAGATTAGTTTAGGTACCCAAATACTCCGCATCATTCAAGTTTCTCTTTAAATACACATCAGTGACCATGGCAATGAAATGACGGATGTTTCCACTGTTTCTTCAGGACCAGTTATTAATTTTATTTTTACAATCACAAAGACAGACAGCCAGACAAACTGAACAAAATGGTAAACTTTAGGGTAGTAGTAGTAGCAAGTAAACAAATGTGGGTAGGATGAAGTCATTTGTAGTGGGATAGATTAGATTCAGTAAGGATATTTTTCGTTGGCTTGGTGGGTTCTCTTGTTATTTGATATGCTTGCACCAAAATTAGTTGGTTTCAGTTGCCATAGGCTATGGTGTTTACACGTCCTGTGTAGTTGCCTACATCGTAATTTCTGTTATATATATATATATATATATATATATATATATATATATATATATATATATATATTTATTTATATATATATATATATATATATATATATATATATATATATATATATATATATATATATATATATTTATATATATTTATATATTTATATATATATATATATATATATATATATATATATATATATATATATATATATATATAATAAGCATTGGGATATAAACACCAATAAGCCTGCAAGGCCAAGAACCTCATCAAGATGCCTGATCAGTTCATATGAGTTCAAACTTCATTAAGGTCATCCCGTATCGCCTGCTGATAGATACCTACAACAGGCATCTTAATGCCTGCATCTGGGCCTCAACGGAAAGTGACGGCACGGCATTTTTATACAGATGAAGACCAGTCGGGCAACTTCTTTTGCACTGGCTTAGACAAAACGAGAAATATGGACAAGATAGAACTAAATTTAAAAAAGCAATAAAAACTGCAAGAAAGGAAAACTATACAAATTCAAGAAAACAGGAGCAGGAACCCCAAGATAGCGCTGGTTTGCCATCCAGTCTTGTACCGTCACAATGATGTACGTTTTGTCTTTTTTTTTTTCATTCTCGATCAGTTTTAAGTTTATCCCTAACCTGGCCCGCCATATGAATAGCCAGTAAAGATATATTCACCCTCTTGGAAACTCCTTGTTTGCAACTGCCTAAATACGTCTTACCTAAACAAAAATATCTCTGTTTACACTCCCATGACCTCCAATCCCCACACATAAACAGGCAGACAAAACAGAGAATGTTTACATTAACTTAGAGTAGTGGATTGAACAAAAAGCTTCATGTGTACATTTAAACGAATATACACATGGCATTCAAAAATGCATCTATTTACATTCTTGCCAAGCTATAAATAGCTGCAGCAGAACTTTAACAGGTGAATCATATTATGGGATAAGATGATTCACCTGTTAAAGTTTCTGTCTCAGCAATGACCAGCGAGGTCACCTACAGACTGTCAAATTCATGTGCTAAATGAGGTATGACCAAGAAAACTTATAGACATTACAAATGAATAGCTCATCCAAGGAGGTGTGAAATGGGCATTCGCGTCATCATATTCATCTTTAGTAAATAGTTGCTAGTTTGGACAATGTATGGAAAGAGAATCCATGCCAATTCATTCATCTTAAGTAAACCGTTATTTGCTCTGACAAAGAGTGAGAAGAGAATCAGAGCCAATGCATTTCATCATAAGTAAGCAGATGCTCACAATACATTAATCCTAAGCAAACGGTTGTTTGTGTGGAAAGAGAAAGCATGTGACACTACATTTATCTTCAGTAAACCGTGGAGAGTACATGGAAAGGAAATCTTTGCTATTACTTTTATCTTAAATATCTGGAAAGAAAGTTGAAAGTGTGGGTTATTTAACAGGGAGAGCAGAAATATTTGTAATTAGTGGAAGGGCTAAAACAGGTTTGTTAGTACTTAGCATCTCCTGTATAGTGATTAAAAACCATTTTTCTCTTCCATATTCTAATGGAAAGGATAAATTAAGGAGTTATTACAAAATTAAACACAGTAGGTTTAAGTTAAGCGTCTGTTTGATGCTTGAATTCTGTTTACCAGTTATGAATATCCGTGGAAATGCCACATCCATAATGCCAAACAGTGATTATTTGCTTGTTTCAAGTTAAGCTCACAGATTTTGGAGGGAATAATCGCAAAACTTACTTTCAGGTTGTTCAGAAAGCTGAAATAACCAGCTAGGACGCATAGATAACAGCTGCAAGGCTTTTAGCCATCCAAAATCTTTAAAGAACTTCCACAGGCAAACATCTATGGTGTTTATTTGCTTGCAGGCAAGCAGTGAACGCTACCTCAGCCAGAGCTGGTGCTCTTTTCTCCATATTTCCTGTTCTCCAATGACTGCCACCTCAGTTGCTTCTCCAAATTCAGAGTGCAGCTGATGCCAAAAAAAAACTTGCCAGTGGGAAAGTCAACCACTGAAAAAAGGAAAAGAACTCAAGTGTTTGAGTTCCATACAAAACTCATCCAGTTCCCTGGGTTGGCATATGTCACACCTGGACGGGGATCGGCTCCATGTGAATGCCGTCAACTGTTTCGTCGATATTTTCCAAACTATTAGAGGAAGGTTTGTTATTCTTTTCAGCTCTGAGAGTGTGCATGAAGGACTTGACAACCGCCCAAGTGTACAGCACCACGACCAGGAGGGCTAGTGAGGTGCACAAGTGAATCAGTGTGGTGAAAGCCAGAGTGTACAGCAAGTCAGCCAGGATGAGGACCATGTGCATACCGGTGAAGACAACCCAGCCGTGCAGCAGATTAGGCGCCCCCTGCAAAATGGGATGCAAAGACAATAGAGCACAACTGAGGATTAGTGTAATCACAAATGAATATAAATTAGGCTAGTGTAATCGTATATGTGACTTCTAGCACAAGAATTTGACTTAGACTAGAGACACTCTGGGCAAAATAAGATACAAATTCCATAGTGTAATAATGAATGATTAAATGAGGTTAATGAATTTGCCTTAGTAAGAATTTTACAAATCACACCAATTTTTTTCCTAAGGTGACAGATTAGGAGTTCTCTGCAAACTGAGCCATGAAGGCCACAGAGTGTATGCTTAAATGACGATAATGAACCTGCCTTAGGCATGGAATTTATGATTTATACCCTTTTTTTTAACGGAAACGGCGGTGAGACCAGCAACCTAAAGTCTATATTTAGCCAAGATCTGATGGAACAGGAAAATGATGGTGGAAGGAACAAACAGCTGTCCGTTTAAAATGAAGCTGATAAATCCTGAAACAACAAGAGATTAGATAAAGAAAATCGATGATAACAAAGAGTGAAATTCATAATGGTCATTTTGATGGAATAATAGATTCTGATAACGCCTCTTCACGAGCTTCATCTGAAATCATCTGTAGAAATTAATGAAGAAGATAATAAATATGAAATCACCTGAACACTATCTCTATTATGTTTCTTAAAGGTTTGTAGAAACACGAGGATACATAGTCCGAATTTATCAAACAAATGTTTACAGAAACGAGCGAATGCATAGCCCGAATTTATTAAACAAATGTTTACAGAAACGAGCGAATGCATAACCCGAATTCATCAAACAAATGTTTACAGAAACGAGCGAATGCATAGCCCGAATTCATCAAACAAATGTTTACAGAAATCGAGAGAATGCATAGCGCGAATTCATCAAACAAATGTTTACAGAAACGAGCGAATGCATAGCCCGAATTTATCAAACAAAAGTTTACAGAAACGCGAGAATGCACAGTCCGAATTTATCAAACAAAAGTTTACAGAAACGCATAGTTCGAATTTATCAAACAAAAGTTTACAGAAACGCGAGAATGCATAGTTCGAATTTATCGAACAAAAGTTTACAGAAACGCGAGAATGCATAGTCCGAATTTATCAAACAAAAGTTTACAGAAACGCGAGAATGCATAGTCCGAATTTATCAAACAAAAGTTTACAGAAACACGAGAATGCATAGTCCGAATTTATCAAACAAAAGTTTACAGAAACACGAGAATGGATAGTCCGAATTTATCAAACAATTGCACAATACAAAGCAACATTAGCAGTATTAATAGTCAGGCCAATTATTTCAGGGTAAAATTAAGTATACCTTAGTTTAATCAGACCACTGAGCTGATTAACAGCTCTCCTAGGGCTGGCCCGAAGGATTAGACTTATTTTACGTGGCTAAAAACCAATTGGTTACCTAGCAACGGGACCTACAGCTTATTGCCGAATCCGAACCACATTATCCCAAAATCTGCATACGCTTAAGACTGTACATTTACTCAATAGAACAGCAAAGGAAACTCATAGCTTGCTCTGGATTGCCAGGTAGTGCTAGTCGGAGGAGAACGCACTGGCTAAGCCTTTTACATATAAAACTACTGTTATACTGCATATGCAATAATGAAGGGTAGATATGATCTCTATGACTACAGGAAACTATGGCAGTATCTAGTTGTAAAATATATAAATATAGATACACATAAACACATATCGTGATAATTCATTCATTCATTTTAACGTTTCCCATTGGCCACGCACAGCAAATCCCTTACTGTCTGTTGCAAGTTTGTTTGTCTTGAATTTTTTTTGGTGCTCACGAGTCCTTCGTAATAGCAACTCGATAGAGCTGTCGGAAGGCACCCATAAAGAATCGAGTTTGTGCTAATAAATAATGGGTTTAAACATACACACATACTGTACATACACACACACACATACTCACACATTATATAGATATATATATATATATATGTGTGTGTGTGTGTATACATATATATACATATATATACATACATAAATAATGCATGTATGTATGCACATATTTTTATACCTATTATTTTTTCATGCAAACTCGTATCTTTGTGGATGCCTGCCGACAGCTCTTATCGAGTTACTATTACGATGGACTCGTGAACACCAAACTCAAATTAAAGGCAAACAAACGTGCAGTAGACAACATGGGGTTTGGTGTGCACGACCAATGGGGACACAAAAAATGAATGAATAAATTATTACGAATTGGCCTTATGGCAACATGCGTTCTTGCTTTTATGAGCAGCTTGTAATGAGAATAAAGTACTTTTATCAACAAATTACTGATGTCGGGTCTAACAGTTTGATATAAATCGTGATGGAATACTTTCCAAATTCTTCCTGTCCTATAGGACTTACTTCCATGACTCAGCGACCATTTAAAAATCGGCGGTTAAAGCTATCAATGAACTCAAGGCTAAGAGTACAGTAAATTCAAAGCTATCAATGAACTCTAAGCTTATAGTACAGTAAACTCTAAGCTATCACTGAACTCAAAGCTAAGGGTACAGTAAGCTCAAAGCTATCATTGAACCCAAAGTATGAGTACAGTAAATTCAAAGCTGTCATTGAACCTAAAGTATGAGTACAGTAAATTCAAAGCTATCAATGAACTCTGAGCTATGAATATAGTAAATTCTAAGCTATCAATTGACTCAAAGCTATGAGCACAGCAAATTCTAAGCTACAAATAACCTCAAAGCTATGAGTACAGTAAATTCAAAGCTATCAATGAGCTCAAAGTTATGAGTACAGTAAATTCAAAGCTATCATTGAACTCAAAGCTATGAGTACAGTGAACTCAAAACTATCAATAAACTCAAAGCTACGAGTACAGTAAATTCAAACCTATCAATGAACTCAAAGCTATGAGTACAGTGAACTCAGAACTGTCAATGAACTCAAAGCTACGAGCACAGTAAATTCAAACCTATCAATGAACTCAGAGCTATGAGTACAGTGAACTCAAAACTATCAATGAACTCAAAGCTACGAGTACAGTAAATTCAAACCTATCAGTGAACTCAAAGCTATGAGTACAGTAAATTCAAAGCTATCATTGAACTCAAAGCTAAGAGTACAGTAAATTCAAAACTATCAATGAGCTCAAAGCTACGAGTACAGTAAATTCAAACCTATCAATGAACTCAAAGCTATGAGTACAGTGAACTCAAAGCTATCAATGAATTCAAAGCTACGAGTACGGTAATTTCAAAGCTATCAATGAGCTCAAAGCTGTGAGTACAGTAAATTCAAAGCTATCATTGAGTTCATTGCTATCGGTGAGTTCAACGCGGAGTATCATTTACAGTATTGTCACGCTTACTTATCAGACCCAGGGTGAGTAGCAAGACGTGAGAGATTTGACAAACATCAACAGCTGACGGACACAACAAAACTTCCTATCTTTTTCTGTTTTTTTCTTGACCTACTAACCTGTCGGCACAGTTGGAGCGAGGCAAAGCAGCTGACGCAGGTATTTCATTCCCAGGTAAAGTGGGTCTAAACATGAGCACACTATGACAGGTAATATGACGTTTAGTGGGGACAGGTATTCGGGACTCCATAACGCCTTATTGCAACAGCTGCTGCCTTGGGTTAATGGCACTGTGCCAAGTTTGAGACTGGGAGAGAGAAAGAGTGACTTCGAATGTCAATGATCGATTTGTTTCCCATTCTGCTGTGGAACACTGCTTCTCTCTCTCTCTCTCTTATGCTCTTATGGGAGTAAGGTATGTCTGACTCATGCATGGTGCCATTCGCGTATATGGCCACTTCCCATTCTGCCATATACTCATTTCATTTTGTGTGTGTGTGTGCGTGCTTGCGTGTGTGTTTATGAGGGGAGGGAATTGGTATTGGATTAACGGAGCATATCTGACTCATGCACGTGCCACTCGTGCAATATGGCCACTTCCCACTGTGCCTTGTACTTATACATCTTTGCTGTATTGTTTTTGGGGGTGGGAGTTCTCTTCTGACTTATACAATGTGCTACTTGGGTTTACGGCCGCTCTCTGTTCTGTTCATTTTTTTTTTTTTTTTTTTTGAGGACGGTTAAAAGTTTGATTTGTACACGGTGCCAGTCGTGTACAAGGCACTCTTCAAGCCCACGCCCAAATCCACCCTCCCGCCCATCCGTCTTTCGTGGCGACCTACCTCCACCTTCACCTTCTATCCCTCGCGCACAAACAAATATGGGCTAAGAATATCAGCTGACAAGAGACCGCGTTGATTCTGGAACATCCCCTTGACAAGAGCGCTCGTTGCTTGCTCCTTTTTCCTTTGAGGATGAAAGCCAATCTTGAATGATTTCATGGTCATGTAAGACCGAACTGCGGAAGTTTGCTAGGCTTCTTTCTCTGCCAGAATGCTCAATGCGCACTTATATTTAACCGTGGGGAGGTAAATTGTCAGGGTATAAATAATTGCTTCTCTTCGCTCAGAGCTCAGGGCTGTTTTCGCATTTCCTTTTGTTTTCTTGCACGTGAATATTTATATTATACAGATAATAAACTTCTGGACAGATTCGTCTTTGTAGCCGTTTGTCAAGAAATAAATGCGAGTTTTGTATCAGCAGTTTTGGACACGAAAGGCCTTTCAAGTTGTTCATTGTGAATATTTTTAGCTCTTCACACATGTTGTTTTCTCTTTACAGAGAAAACAATCATCATTATAAGAAGGATCAGTGTTCATATGGCCGGTGGCAGAATGAAAGCAGCTGAGTCGTTAACGCACTTTTAGGAATAAATATAACGGAGGAACGAAGGAGTGACTCATGGAACAGGTGAATCGAGGAAGGGGGAAGGTGGGTGCAAAAGACTGAGAGGGTATTCACAGTGTTTATGAATGCCAAGGCATGCTTGAAACGATTGCTGAGCCAACTCTCCTTTACGGAAGTGAAATATGAATACAAATATAACAAGTAAAAAATGTGCCGAAGTTTCTTCGGAGCAATCGAGTTTTCTGTACAGTATATTATGCTGTATGAAACTTTCAGCCATGGCCCATGAAACTCTTAGCTGCAGCTCATGAAACTGAGCCACTGTCTGGTGGTGGCCTGTGTTGTTGGTACCTACAGCGTTGCCAGAAGTACGATTATGGCTAACATTAACCTTATATAAAATAAAAACTACTGAGGATAGAGGGCTACAATTTGGTATGTTTGATGATTGGAGGGTTGATGATCAGCATACCAATTTGCAGCTCTCTAGCCTCAGTAGTTTTTAAGATCTGAGGGGGGACTGACAGACAAAGCCATCTCAATAGTTTTTTTTTACAGAAAACTAAAAAAAGTTTGATCCTGTGAAGACTTGCATGAGTAGCGCGATAACATGGGTGGAAGTGTAAATCAAAGTGTTTTGAAGTGGTTTGATCCTACGGGAAAAATGGAGCGCGATAGGTTTGTGAACAGGGTGCATAATTCAAAGATACCTGGAGGGAGCAGGGTTGTGCAGATGGCGCAGAAGAGGCACTGGAAAGGAATGGTTTAATGCTTGAAGGAAGGACCGACTTGCTGTTCATGAGCCTTCTGTTATGAAACATTTTTTGCCAAAGATTCACCTACGATTTAACACTTAAACTTAAAATATGAATGCGGCAGTGATCGTTGTGGTGTTTTTCCCTGTGGCAAATCCAGTGTTAATGGAAGCTGCTTATGTTAATAAAAGTAATAATGATTATGGTTTTCGGACCTACAATGGCAAGCTTCCACAGAATATCAAAAAAACTGAAAAAGGAAAGAGAAAATAACAAGGTTGTCAGGGTGTCGCCGTTGGGCATCTGGCTGATAAGTGTGAAATGCCCTGGAAAAATCCAGCCTCTTGCTTTTGCTTCAAGAAGGTCATAGCGCTCAGGGTTCCTAATCATAAAATCTTACATGGAAAAGACAAACATTATATTCGCTTCAGAGAGGTTTTAGTATTCGGGAAAGTATAACTTCCCGTAGCTTGAGAAAAAATCTTAAGAAAGAGTTGTGTAGGGTAAAGTCATGCAGCCTCAATAGCTGGGATAGGGCATGGTGTCCATGACTGTCAAGTAACGATATCATACTACAAACTAATAAAAGCCCCAAATGTTTGACGCTCACTGTAAAAGTCCACAATTAATATCTTAGAAACTAATCGGGAAGCAGTTTCCCGAGATGTAACCGAGTACCGAAACCTTTCCCTGAAAAAAAGCGGGACGCCATATCTTAAAAACTAACCATAGAATTTTCTTGAATACAACCTCATTATGTTTCCCACACCCAAATTACTGCGCTGGTAAAAACATAATGTAACCTAATCTAACTTAGGGGCATGGCCAAAAAAAAAAAAAAAAAAACCGGTGCTGGTGCAATACTAGCATACATCTCAGGAATTTGCAATCGGGAATGGCAAAATCTCATGCTGCTCATCACCCAGATTACAGCAGTGATCAAGCAACTATCACAGAGATGTAAGCATACATATAGCAATTAAGCAAGTAAGAGAAACTCTGGCTGCCAAATCTAAATTCTTCTGTAAGTAATCTTTCATAAGCTAAATCCGTAAAACGCTCAGGCGGTCAGGGCAGGCTTGAAGAGACCTCGAAATCGTTTCACTTCGAATTAACTTTACCTTGAGGGCTCCGATGACGACGCAGAAGGAGAGGATGAAGTAGACGCTGCTGTAAATGATGAAAAGTCCAACCGCCAGCGTAACTAATTGGGGAAGAAGAGCAAGCTGGAGCAATGTATATATATATATATATATATATATATATATATATATATATATATATATATATATATATATATATATATATATATATATATATCGACGTAGCTATTATCTGAGAGTTTTTGCAAACAGAACGTATCCCGGGGTGTCTGCCATCTTGACTAGAGATTTAAACCACATGAACGTAACTCTTTGAAATGAACAGACAACACCCGGGAAGTAAAGTGCAATAAAAGGAAAATAAAAAAGACTTACATGTGTATTCCTCAGTGAGGTGTAAGCTCTCCAGTTCCGGCCTGGGTAGTAAAGGGCACTCGATGATGGAAATGTTACGGGGCAAGCTCAGGACCTGTACGGTTGCGTTCTTGACGTCGACACACTCCACTCTGACAGATCTTTTGACGATTGTGGACGGTACTTCCTCTTCTGTCAAGTTTTGAGCGGCCTCCTCTATACCCGTTACGTTCGACTTGGGCACAGGGCAAGATATGACAGCCATGATGCCCACGGTCGTGAAGAGAGCTTGCGACAACTGTCAGAAAAAGATTGACGTAAGTCAGTGACGTCATATTTTCAAGGCCACGGTAACTGGGACACGATTCTTTGGATAAGGGTAGTTGCTTGTTGACTGGTTAGTCGTAGTGACGCTAATCTAACATAAAATGTTATTATTATGTTCCTTTGTTGGTCGCAGACTGAAAGAAACTTCTTGAGTGCTGAACGACAATAAGATTTTTACGAAGCACCATCCATCGGATACCAGATATGTTCACCAATGTGTTTATATATTGTAAATATGAGTAAGCATTTTTTGTTATTCACTGAATAAAAATAATCTCTAAGCACACTTGCAATTTTGTGTCCACATACCAAAGGTTTCGAAATCATGTTAGCACTTTTGAGCACCTGTACAAGTTAGTGTCATTAAGCTCCTCTAAGCCAAAAGACAGAGCTTCCGCACAACTCCAACTTTAACGGAAAATAAAACTTCAAGATGCTAATAGTAGGATGAACAGGGCTCCCGGCGATGACTTTTAAATCTTTCGATCCAAGATAAGGAGGCGGAAGTGTGGAGCAGCAACAGGTTCAGGTTTGCAAAGGTGAATTTATATTTTGAAATCGGCAGCAAGAGTAACGACGTTCTCGTAAATCTTCTTCTTCTTCTTTTAACGTGCTTTTTCCCATGTTTTTTTATGGGGTAAGCACGATGCCTTCTTTTGAAGGACAAATAAGTAAATAAATAAATAAATAAATAAAAGGTCTCCATCGATGAATGCTGACGTTTAGGTTTATTGAGCATTGTTATTGGAAATTTTGTATGATGGCGATTCAAGTAGGTCCCTCTGACCAGTTGTATCATTTGTTTTAAATTCGACCCTGAACCCATCTTGTCTGGCAAATGATGATGATCTCGTGTCCCAGTGGTATCTTAATAATAATAATAATAATAATAATAATAAATTTTCTTAATTCTGATACTCGTTGTTGCAAGACCGAAACTAAGAAATCGGCATGATGGAATGAGCTAATAATAATAATAATAATAATAATAATAATAATAATAATAATAATAATAATAATAATAATAATAATAATAATCTTGATCGTAGGAAGTATAGGTAGTCAGTTTTTATAATGAAAGGCGAACGAATAAAAAGTGCCTCTTGTGCTTAGTTTGACTTGTAATTATGATGATCTGACATTATCATTGCTGTTATAGAATATGTATGTGTGTGTGTGTATATATATATATATATATATATATATATATATATATATATATATATATAT
>NC_089789.1:22301105-22308605 GCF_040412425.1 Macrobrachium rosenbergii
TGGTGACTTAATCCCGGCGCGGACAGATGCAGAACATTGACAAACCACGCGCGCCGCATTTTGCGAATTCTCCAGTCTCCTTTTTTTTCACGAACGTTTAAGCGTTATGCGGGATTTAATTACTAAAGGTAGATGTGTGTGTGTGTATATATATATATATATATATATATATATATATATATATATATATATATATATATATATATATATACATATATATATATATATATATATATATATATATATATATATATATATATATATATATATATATATATATATATATATATATATATATATATATATATATATATATATTGCTAAACTAATACATCCCCATAATATCCTCAAGCGAATCACGCTGGTTTTGAGGTAGCGATTGGGCTCATTTTATGAAAATTAAGGAATACGGGTGAATCAATGGTACATTAGGCTACTTTCCTATAATTTTATAAGACAAAAAACAAGATTTCTATAGCAGGGTTTTTCTTCAGTGGCTAACAGAGGGATATCCACAATTTTATTCCTACTTTCTGTCACTCGCCAGTGGTTTCCTTCATGATTATGGCGATCGTCTTTTGACTGTAGCTACTGAAATAGCAGTACGGCGAATTTCGGGTCTCATTGTAGCCTTTGCCAGTCGCATAAGACCGTAGTTCATCATTGGAAGGGTGGGTAGAGCTCTCGGCTAGCACGCTGTTGGCCCGCTTTCGACTCTCCGACCGGCCAGTGAAGAATTAGAGGAATTTATTTCTGGTGATAGAAATTCATTTCTTGTCTTAATGTGGTTCGGATTCCACAATAAGCTGTAGGTCCCGTTGCTAGGTAATCAGTGGGTTCTTAGCCACGTAAAATAAACCTAATCCTTCGGGCCAGCCCTAGGAGAGCTGTTGATCAGCTCAGTGGTCTGGTTGAACTAAGATAAACTTAACTTTTTCATGAGACCGTTCGTTGCAAGCTCCGAAAAGTTTGTTATTTATTATCAGGGAGGGTCGCTGGTCATATGTTTAAACACTTTCTTCTGTTTGACCTTGAAGTCAGCATAAAGGATTGATTCCTCTTCCAGATTTCTGTCTAAGACAACTATAAACAATATGGTTTTCATGACGACAAATTCGTATTCACTCTCGCGTAAGAGAACAAATTAAAAACAAAACGGAACTCCTGGCATTAAATCGTCCAAATTTATATCGTTCTCCACTCAGAGTAAATCGTCAAGAGGGTCGCCCAGAGAATTTTTCTGCTCGCGTTCACCAAAATCCGTCTTAGCCTGACATCTACTGGCGTATCAAATACTATGATCATAGAAGTCTTGCCCACAATCCGTTCATTCATTCGCGAGACATCTAGAGAGAATGTAGCTCTTCTCAGTGGAGATGATGAATGAAAATGGATGCAATCTCTCCTCTGCGGAAACTGAGAGACCAGGTGTGTGTACTCGTCAGTTAAGCGTGAATGGCAGAGTGCGGGTTCGGGAGGTTGATGTGGATGGAAGGAGGGATGGAAGAAGAGCGGGAGTGGAGGTGATAGGAATTAAAAGGCAGAAAAGAAAACGAAGATGATGGAAAATAAGACCGGCTTAACGAATCGAGGAGATTGATAGATTTTAATGTATCTATAAACAAACATGTGCTTGCCCGTTAGCGTGGGCAGGATATTTATATATGTATATATATTAAATATATATATATATATATATATATATATATGTATATATATGTGTATTTATATATATATTTTATATATAATATATATATATATATATATATATATATATATATATATATATATATATATATATATATATATATATATATTACCACATAATCTGTGATAAATGAATCACGTACAAAAGTTATTATAATCATATATATATATATATATATATATATATATATATATATATATATATATATATATATATATATATATATATATATATATATATATACTGTATACACCTGTGTGTATATATACCTATGTATAAATCGTTTTTTATTGGATTTAGCATAACCCCAGTATTCAAAGCCAATATTTGAAAACACACTCGGCTCAGCGGTGTTTATGAAAATTAAACTTTATACATTTCAACAATGTTAAGAGGCTCACTTATGTTTATGAGCCCTCTTCATTTGGTTGATGTAAAATTAACTCTTATTCCTCAGTTAGATACCGCACTGATATCGCTAATGGGCCTTTCTGTTAATGTCCTGATACGGGAAAGGATCGTGCGACCAGAAGCATCTTTTTCATTGCTTCTTCTGCTTTCCTCGTTTTCATATAAGAAGATTCCGTTCAGAGGAGGCATGTTTATAAAGTCAAAGGCCCTTTTTGGTGTGGTGCATCTGGATGAGCGCATGATTCAAGCATCAGTAGGTTGTATGTCGTTATCTAGAGGCGTTACGAAATCGTTCTGGCACGGATAACAAAAAATCAGGAACGAAATTTTTCTTTTGCTTCTCTTTATAAAGTAACACTCAGTGCTTCCTATCAGTACTTTCTGTTTTTCTTCTATGTATCGACAACAGCTTCGAAATGAAGCTCGGGTCACCGGGGAAATTTAGGCGTTTTGACGGGACGGGTTTATAAGAGTAATAATTACAATGAATTAATCAATCAGATAGATTATTTATTTTTTTAATTTGATTATTTGCGAAATAACACTCGTCTTCGTAAAGTCAAATACCCCTTGTTTTCGCCACCAAGTTCCTCGTCGCCTTCATTTTATCGTTAGAGACTTCAAATCAGGCCTGCTACGCTTAGGCTCTTTAGATACTGCGACGAGGCAAGCTAGGAAAAATAAAATAAAAAAAAACTGCCAATGAAAGATGATTCTTTTACAAAGTAACACTAAATGACCAGATGTTAAATACCTCCTTTTTCTGTCACTAAGTTCCTCGTCGACCTTAGCGCATCGCTACCACCTTCGAAACATGAATGGGACACCTCGGGATTTTGGGCACTTCGACGGGACACTGAGGCGGCAGAGAGTCGTGTTTCACACCAGAAGGGCAGATGCCACACTGTCTGAGCTCAAGGTACCGGGCTGCTTCTGCTGTTAGCTTGCTGATCTGCCATACCCGTGAGCCTTACATCCAATAAGAGTGCCAAAATTTTTAGGTGCCAAGTGAGGGGCAGGGTGCCAGTGGGGTAGGGGGTGGAGTGACCCTGAGAGGACATGGAGAGTGATTGAAAGACTGGTCGGAAAATGTCCGTCTGTCGAAGATCAGTTGTGCAATATGCTCATTGAACTAAGGCACGTTTGTTAATTGTTTATAGGTAGGGATTTAGGTAACTTACTGTATAGTTCGTGGATTATATAGTTCGTGGATTATAGTTCATAATTTGATTTTATACTATTATTCACAGTTTTCTCTTTATATTTCACACTTTAGTTCGTAGTTTTTAGTTAACAATGAATGGATCACTAATCATTCAATTTCTGCATTAGTCTATATCTCGTGAAAACTGTATTCTTTTTAGGTTTACTGCTTGTTCTCAATTTTTGCATATGCTTCAAATTTCAAATGCATAATGCTCAAATAAGTGTCTGAGTACCTTGAAATTATACCATGGAGCTTGCAACAATATATTAGCGCTCTTTTGGCACAGAATTATAGAACGACCAAAATAATTGTCTTAGCAACAAACTGACTTCTCGGGGTATACAGAATGGTATAAAAGTGGCTCCTCTCAAGTTCAAGAAAGGCATTTTTTTTTTCTTGAATCTTAGCTAAAGTTAAAACCTTAGCTAAGTCACTTTCGAGAACAAAGGCTACAGAAATAAAGGCTAAAGAAAGAAAGGTTACAGAAAGAAAGGCTACAGAAATGAAGGGTACAGAAAGAAAGGCTACAGAAATAAAGGTTACAGAAATAAAGGTTACAGAAATGAAGATTGCAGAAATAAAGGTTACAGAAATGAAGGTTACAGAAATGAAGGTTACAGAAAAAAGGTTACAGAAATAAAGGCTACAGAAATAAAGGTTTCAGAAATAAAGGCTACAGAAATAAAGATTACAGAAATGAAGGTTACAGAAATGAAGGTTACAGAAATAAAGGTTACAGAAAAAAGGTTACAGAAATAAAGGCTACAGAAATAAAGATTACAGAAATAAAGGCATTGTTTCACGAGCCGGTATCATCATTTGCTTTAAGTGTTTTTGTTTGCATTGCTTTCGGTGTACATATTCATTTATCTGTTGGTTAATCACCATTTATTTGATGTTTGTTTGTAATTCTTTTCTCGATTCTACATTTTCTCATTTTAGTTTTCTGTAAAAGAAAACTATTGCGCTGGTTTTGTCTGTCCGTCCGTGCTTTTTTCTGTCCGCCCTTAGATCTTAAAAACTACTGAGGCTAGAAGGCTGCAAATTGGTATGTTGGTCATCCACCCTACAATCATCAAACATACCAAATTGCAGTCCTCTAACCTTGGTAATTTTGATTTTATTTAAGGTTAAAAGTTAGCCATACTCGTGCTTCTGGCAACGATATAGGATAGGCCAACACCAGCCCGTGGTTAAAATTTCTGGGCCGCGCTCATACAGCATTATACAGAGACCATCAAGAGATAGATCTATTTTCGGTGGCCTTGATGCGCTGTAGAAGGCTGTACAGAAAACTCGATTGCGCCGAAGTTTCTTCAGAGTATTTTTTACTTGTTTGTATGGGCATTCTGTTCTCTGGAGGCTTGTATTGCACGTTAAGTACTTAAAGGATTAGACCACATGGTTGCATATCATTCATTTCATTGTACACCCATGAGCTATTTTTATTTCTCTTTCATATTTGCTTTTATTGAAAACGCTTCCTGCTTACCGAGTGACCTTAACCTTGCTGCTTTCACTTGAGTATCTTTAATATTAGACCATTTTTTCCCCGCCTCTCTTTTTATGCTCTTCTCGCTTCTTCCTCATTAGGCTCCGCTGCCGTACCGTAAACAATTCATAACATCCTTTTCGATTCTTCATCATCAACTAAAATGCTTGCTTCAAACATTATTTATATACCTACAAAATCACTGCATATCGTTGTTTGTAAACCATGCGGCGCTTTGAATCCCTCTGGTGACGACGCACTTACTAGTTGTAATTCCCCCTGGGTGTAAGTTTTTCCCCAGTTGAAGTAAATTGGATATTATAAGATATTTGTGGCTTCATCTTCGTGATTATAAAAACATCTCGTTGTACGTGGAAAAAATTAATATATAAATATATACATACATACGTACATACATTACATACACCACACACACACACACACACACACACATATACACACACATATATATATATATATATATATATATATATATATATATATATATATATATATATATATATATATATATATATATATATATATATATATATATATATACATATATATATATATATATGTCTATATCATATATATATATATATATATATATATATATATATATATATATATATATATATGGTAATGTAGTGAGAATGCCAGTGTCTTATCACCGACCATCTAGGAGAACAAAAACTTCATTGCTGTTGGGGTTATTGCGAAGTTCATTCATTATTTTAGGGGACTCTTCCTCCGTGCCTTGTGGAACATTGCTTATTGTAAAGCGAACGCCATTCTCACTTCCTGAGGCAGCACTGAAAATTTTACTTGAACTTACGTACCTGTTCCCCTGCGCTGTTATGCCCTGCAGGCAAAACTGAACCCACTAACATTCAGTTATACCTGCGCAGTTATGCCTGTGCAGGCAAAACTGAACTCACTAACATTCAGTTATACCTGCGCAGTTATGTCCGTGTGGACAAAACTGAACCCACTAACATTCAGTTGTACCTGCACAGTTATGCCTGTGCAGGCAAAACTGAATCCACTAACGTTCAGTTATGCCGCAGGCAAAACTGAACGTTAGTGGGTTCAGTCTTGCCCGCACAGGCCGACTGTGCAGGCATAGCTGCGCAGGCATAGCTGAACGTTAGTGGCGGACTTTAGGCGATCCATATTTTCCATTGGTATTCTGGGATGTAGTTATTAACTCCTGCCCTTCTCAACAACTGGCATCGACTAGTTATAGTCGACTGACTACAAGTTACATAATTCACTACTTAGTCAAAACAGGCAAAATGGAATAAACGAAGTGTGCCCGGATAACCCCACCTTTGATTAGGATTCGAACTCAGATTTCTTGCTGAGGCAAGAGGTCTAATTACTAGGCTGAAGCCCATTTTCATAATAAACACTATTATGCTGTAGTGTTTGTTCATTACTACCGAAGACGGCGACGCCGTAATCTGCCGTAAGTTCGGTATCAAGAGGAATCAAATTGAGATTTAGGAATAAATTCTTAAATGGGGAAACTAATGCTCTCGCCCCAGTGAGCTCAAAGGAGAGACAGGTTTTGCTGTTCATTAAATAACACTTTTTATTTATTCTTTATCTTTTTATCAGATTAGACGAAACGCTTGACTCTCCTTAAGTTATCATAGACCTTAAGACGCTTCCAGCACAAGCCGTGGATGATGATGTTTCATAATGATCGAGACGCGACCAGTTATTTTCGCATCTCTTGCCATTGATCGCCGTCTATTTCTTTTCTCTCAGAGAATCTCGTGAAGATCAAAGGGAGGAAACTGGAAGTTTTGCGTAATAAGCTTTAACTTCAAGGTACTACATGTTTATGAATATAAACGCCAGCCTCAGTTTCCAAGTCTTTGTGAGCGAAATCTTTCGGGAACGAACGCTACCTAGAGGAGACCACTGACTGATAAGATCGGAGTAAAGTTGCTGCTGGCCAGCGGGCGAAATTATGTTTCCTTTTCTTCCTTTTTTTCGTCTTCGTTTCTGTAGAGCAGATGTCCTGCCAGCCAAAGCAAATGCACTGCGAAATCACGGCACGCCATCGGTGCAGCATCCACGGATGCAACTGATGCCGCTGGTCTTCCAGAGAGCTGCGAGATGAGATTTAGCATCTTCTTCATCTCGGGCGCGAGAGAGGACCGCTCAAGGTCTGTGGGTATTCTGGAATTGAATTTGAGGGAGTCGTGGCACATAAATTAACGCTCGGAGAGAAGTTGCGGAATAAAAAAAAAAAAAAAAAAAAAAAAATTGCGCGCCATTGCGAACAGAAGAGCAAAGAGCAACGTTTTGAGGATTGATTCGCTCGTCCGTTTGTGTCTGAGAGAAGGTATCGCAGTTCTTGTTTTCCCTTGTGTTGATAGAAATACAGTGTGATTTAATTACGAAATGAAACTGCTATTTTATTTCTCTTATCTGATTACGTATTATGAGGAAATTAATTAGCATTTAGTATAATAGAGAGGAACGATCATTTAATATTTCAAGTTTAATCTAAAAAAAATATTGCTTTTATGTCATAAAATAAAAATTTTGTTTAATTCCTTGTTGCCGGGAAATATATTATTTTCTCTCCTAATAACGAAAGAAAACTGTCATGCAGTTTCCCTGCTGGAGGAAATTACACACTCTAACTTCCTGCCGCAGGAAAGA
>NC_089789.1:22311105-22326105 GCF_040412425.1 Macrobrachium rosenbergii
GAATCTAAGTACTACTTCCTCGAGCATAGCGACAGCTTCAGAGAGAGAGAGAGAGAGAGAGAGAGAGAGAGAGAGAGAGAGAGAGAGAGAGAGAGAGAGAGAGCAATAAATAACTGGTCCTTTTTCATTAAACGATAATGGGCATATGATAAATGCCGTAAGTAATAGTCCCGCCATGACAGGCCGTCGATAAGAGATGATAGACCATACGCAGCCCGTCGTTTTTTTCCAACACTACAGCGCCACCACACCTGTAAACAGCACACCTGTATAAACAGCAACATGTTTGTCGAAGATGTATTTTGATAGGCGACGTGCTATTTGCTTTTATTGTTAGCGACGTGAAATATGAAAGGTGGAAGGCCAGGGTCCATATTTAGGCTCCCTTTTGCTAGTACTCTTTATAACAAAATCTTTTTTATATATATAATTTTCTACACTCGATTTTTATACTGGTCGTAAGAGTATGTAGCACATTCAGCGTTTTCTAGAGTTTCATTTAACAATTTTTTTATATTTTTTTATTTCTTATGTGGAATGATACTATTTTTACAACTATATTTACATACCTGTACTTTCTAGAAAGTCTTAGGGTTTTATAATTTTTTATATTTGATAATTTTTGTAATTTCATCATGAATATATCATATTTACTAAGGGTCTTATCTTTCAAATATATTTGATTTCACTATCTTTGTTAAGCAGTTTTGATGTATTTACTTATTTTACCATCTTTAAACTGCTAATTATAATAGTAATCCAATTTCCCAGAATTCATTAAGATTTTTTACCAGTGGGCTAACTAAAGAATGTTGCAAAATGTGGCAAATTCACTCATTTTCAATAATTCTAAAGCTACTGTGATTTAATAATATGTAACAGCAGCGTTTTTATTTTGAACGAAAGCTCATAATTGTATGCAGTAAATTTATGCAACTAGTTTCTTTTAAAATATGTATTTTCATAATCTTCCAAAATGAATTTTTATGTTATAGTGAACAGGGATTATACAGTGTTACTGATTTTTCTATTTCCCTTCCATTTTGTTGAATATCTGGATAGTATTTTTAATATTAAATTTCTTTTAATAAATGTGCTTATAACAATTCCTCATATTCCCCTCAAGATTGGCAATGAATCTACTTTCATATCAGGGAAAGGGCGTGGGAAGAGGGGAGGGGAAGTGGGAGGGGGAAGGAGGGATGGATGAGGGAAAGTGAGGAAATAGGAAAGGGGGAGAAGGAAAAGAAGGGGGAGGAGGAGGGGAGGGGGATGGGGAAGGGGGAGGGGGGAGGATGGGGAAGGAGATCGGCAAGGGGGAGGGGATGGGGAAGGGAGATCGGAAGGGGGGGGAGGGAGGGAGGATGGAAGAGGGAAAGGAAGGAGATAGGGAAGGGAGGAAGAGAAGGGAGGGGAGGGGAGGGGAGGGAAGGTGAGGGGAGGGGAGGGGATGGAAGAGGAAAAGTGAGGAAATGGGGAAGGGGAGGGGAAGGGAGGAAGAATGGGGAGGGGAGGAGGGAGGAAGAATGGGGGAGGGAAAGGGGGAAGGAGAGATCGGAAAGGGGAGGGGAGAGGGAAGGGGAGGAGGAGGGAAGGGGATGAAAGAGGGATGGGGCGTGAGAGGGGAGGAGGAAGGGGAGGAGGGGGAAGGGGAGGAGAGGGGAGGGAGGAGGAGAAGGGAGGGGAAAGAGCGAGGGCGATGGTGAAGGGAGGGAAGGGGGATGGAAGAGGGAAGGGGAAGGGGGAGGGAAGAGGGAAGGGGAAGGGGAGGACACAGCTAACTTAACACTTGATCGTGCTCCGGTATGCAAACAAACAAACGTTTCAGGTTTATTATTATTATATATATATATAGGTATAATATACAGTGTTTCCTTCGGCGAGGCCCTAGTCTAGAATTGTGACGCGTGGTCTCGTTAATTAAATTATAATAATGATAATGATATCAGATAAATATATTTGGCAAAGTACTGCAATGTACTACGACAACGATCATTATACATATTAGACTTCAAATAAAGATGAAAACAAATAGATGCTTTGATGTGATTACAATGAAATGCTAAAACTAATTTTCAGCGAGTGAAATGTACAACTTGACAATCTTTCTCTTCCTCTGTTTCTCCCTCCCTCTAGCTATCTATCTATCTGCCTATCTGTCTATCTATCTATCTGTCTATCTATCTAGAGAGAGTGAGAAAGATATCTTTTCAGTAAGATTCACGAAACAGCTCTCTTACTTTTTCCTCGTCTCTCAGCGTTAAATACCACTGCTAAAGTTCACAGACTTGAGACGTCCGAAAATTGGACAGTTGAACAAACATCAATTCAATTCCACGCTGATATAACACAGTCATCTCATGTAACGCAAATTGTCCGCAAAATTTTGGTCATTACTTAATCTCTATATAATCTTAAAGATATAGCCTAACTCATCTATTTCTTTAAGGTTACAGACTAATTTTTGTAAGGCTTCAAGATTTCAGCTTACTTCCTCTACAGCCTAAAGGTTATTGATTGAATATTTTGAAATTTTTCAGATATATCTAACTCCACCACGATTTTAGGATCAGACGTTAACTCCTCTGCAACATGAGGGTTACAACTTGCTCGTAGTTCTAAAGTTATTACTTGGGTTTATGACATTCATTCATTACAATTTAACTCCTCGGCAGTGTCTATGCTATAGCCTAACCCTCTATAACATATTGGTTTTAACTTCAGCTGTAACTTACCTCGTCCACGGATTGAGTTGTAAGTTTGAGCTGCGGGCAAACGTACATTTTACATCGCTTCTATGGCCAGGCTAATATGCTTCCAGTCTTTGCCCTCTCAATGTATAAACATTTTGGTACTGGCCAGTATCAGTAAGTCACATTGGTAAAACTGTTTGAAGTAACTATCGTAGCTAGAAACTTTCAAAAAATTTTTTGTGGTAGACAACATGGTAGTACCAAATTAATTGATAGATGGAATCGGAATTATCAGCCTTTTTCGTAGTTTATAGATTCAGTCAGTGTTTTGCAAAACAGTAAATCATGATAAGAAATATTGTTATCCACCATACATTATTATCGGAGATAACAGTTATTAATCATGGTTACTAAATGTAAGCTGCAGGCAAGCATAGCTTCAGTTTCTTGTGACTGTAACAAAAGTCAAGTCTTCAATGATATCGAGTAAAAGTTAACCCCCTGGGCAAAATCACACAGTGAATGCTTTTACCGGGTTCCATCAAAATCCGATTGCGAAATATCTTGTTAAAAATCTAGATAAACAGAGACAGACAAACGAAAATGGGTGTAAACATTACCGCTTCATAGTGTCGTTCACATATACTTAGTGAGTCTAATGGAGAATTCATTTTGAAGTTTTGGAAATCAGTTTAGTATAAAGTTATTTTGGTGCTACTTTGGCTTGTTATCTACGCGTCACCTACTCCGAGGTGCTAGTACTAAACATGGCGGAGGCTCCTTGGGACGCCGTGTTTAGTACTAGCTCCTCGGGGATCAAAGTATTTTTATAAACACCCATTTCTATATTGTGTGGTCGACAAATTATTATATTAATATAAAAGATATCTTCGTGCGGCAGTATACTTTACATTTACCGTACGGTGTTTAGTACTAGCACCTCGGAGTAGGTGATGCGTAGATAACAAGCCAAAGTAGCACAGTTATTTTTTTTCTATATAAGTTTGTCTTCGAAGTATGCCTTTAAATGAATTAATTACTGGATATCGGAGATAATTTCACGTTAAATTGGCTTAAAGTATATGAAATACTTGGCTTACTTGACCTGTTATTCTTGATATAGATAAATAAAATTTGATAAATTTAACATCATCAAATTCACTACTCGAAACGTACCTCATAGTTAAGTAATATAAAATTAATATATTAAGGCTGGCTGGTCCATCTAATATTATTATTATTATTATTATTATTATTATTATTATTATTATTATTATTGGCATTGAGATGAAGTATTAACAATTTTTTTTATTACTATTATATAAAGAATTTCAAATCTGGGAGAAATCATTTTGAGGTGACTCAACAGTGACTAACTTGGTCTGTTAACAAGGGCTTCTATATTTAATTATTATCGCTACTATTAATATCCCTAAATAAACAAAACTTCGAACACGAACTGGAACAATCAGTGATATATGAAATGTTGAACAAATAAACCCTGCTCTTCATTTCAGTATGCACAAATAAAACCGAATGTAATGATGATGAAACTCATCTATTTCTGAAGAGCCATAGCGGCCGCCCCCCAACCCCGCAAATTCCTCCAACCAAGCCCCTGTTCCTTCCCTCACAAACGTGACCCCCCTACCTCCTACCTCCGAAGGGCATCAGAGCAAAGCGGTGGTCCGTGGGTGTCGTCGTTTCCCGCAAGGGATCTACTGCTGTGTTATGTTGTGGTCTAGTCTGGGGCTGAGATGATCGGACCGCGACTGGTGAACTGGTGAACTGGTCCCATGGTCTGGCAGCATTCAGTGTGAGTTGGTCCTCCGACCGGGTAGGAGCTACCCAACGGCCGGCTTTCGTCTTTAGTGCTTTTGAGAAATGTGTTGTTGAACGTTTTCCAACTGGCGTTGGGTTGTGTCTTTGAGATATTACTTTCCGTTTGGTTGGAGTGATTCGTTGTTCTCAGAAAGAGTCATTTTGCCATGGTGTGAATGATGATGCAGTACCGATAGTGCATTACTGTTTAAGGGCTTTTTTATTGGAGTATTTTCTTCTTCCAAGAGAGAGAGAGGAAAGCGAGATTCCTTGTCTCTCTCTCTCTCTCTCCGATTTTTTGTGAATACAGGTAAGTTCTCATTTCAGATATTTTCTTCATTTAGCTCTTGGGTTGATTGAGCGTTGATTTATATATAAAATTCTCGAACGGTAGTTAGTTGCTCAATAAGATATCAAAAACGTATTATAAAGAAAAAAATCGAATCTGCAGATTGTTCAGTCATTATCGAAATTGCATAGCGCCTTTTTTTTAACTTGTGTTTTTTTTCTTATGTGTTTTTTTTGCGAGGGGTGGGAGGGGTGCTTATTCTTTGAATAGTCACAAAAAGTGGACTCTGCTCCTGAGAGCAGGTAATTAGCGAATACCTGTAAGATAGCCTAACCTAGAACCTTGTAGCTTCAGACGATGAGAGTAGCTTATGAGGAGTAGTTTTCTGGAAGTGAACTAGGTTCTTGTATGTTTAGATTTTTCTAATTCAAGGTGTTAAAGATAAGTTTGAGATACTTAGACTGACGCCTTTAATATTATAAAGTTCTGACCATTTATTTGTATTGTTCAAAATTTAAATATTGTAAACAGTATTCATACGTTAATGTTCAAGTCCTTAAACCTGTGACATCTTGTTTAAATTTTTTTACTAGATCAAATCATTTTAAAAATCTGTATTTGAGATATTAAGTCACAAACGTCTTACTGTTTGTATTATTTGCCTTTTTTCTTATTTTCCTTTTTATAAGTAAAAATTTGAAAAACAAATATATTTTGAATATTAAGCGTAAACTATTTTCATGTACTTGATAGGTTTTGTCTGCTTTTCATTTGTATCTTTTTAATTCATGGTTTTTTTAAAGTTATTTTTGAGATATTAAGTCTCTAGCTTTTGATATTCTTATTATTTGGATATTATTTAATTATTTTTATTTCATGAATCCAGTTTTCAATTTATTGTTGATGTAAATCCAGAAGTCATTCATATCTTAACATTTATCAAGTCGTTTGTTTATAAGAATTCGTTTTTTTTTTTCCGTCAAACATAAATATTTTTCAAAATAGTTTTGCATTAAAGGCGGAATGATCTCTGTGATGCATAATAGGGTGGCAATGGCCCGTATAGCATGTCGTGCAATTTGGACATCGGTAAATATACTAATTTATCTTTTAAGAAATTAAAGCGTCCATATGAAAGTAAAGGACTTATGCTTTTTTTGTTGCTGTGAGTCACACTTTACATAGGCCTGTTATGTTATTGTGAATCATGGTAGTAAAGAATTCGCAAAATGACTATCCGTTATTTATTTATTTTATTTTATTTATTATTTTTTTGTTTTGTTTACGGGCTGTTCAAGAAGCAAGGGTCCGTGTTGGCACATTGCTGGCTTAAAATTCAACAACGACGTTTTTTCTTAAACGCCAGTTTTTTTTTTTTTTTATGAAAGGTTTTGAATACAGAGTACATTTTCTTCTGCAGCATAACTTTCCGTAATGTTTAAAATAAAAATTTAGGTTTTATCGACTTAGTCTGGACATTTATTTCGCGTAAAAACAGATAAGTCCTTCAGTTATTTGATGCATAAAAGTAAACTTTTGAAAAAACTGGAATGACAACAATTTGTGAAATAAGTGACGCCCATTACACAATCGGATTTTCTGGAAAATAAAAGAAGCGACATTAATTTCCTTGAAATTGTACGTGCGCCTCCCGTAGACTTATATCAGGCCTGCCAGGATGCCTGAAATTTACGAACGTCGAGAGGTGACTGCAGTATATACTGTAATTTTTAGACATGCTACGTTTATTTACCTCTCTCTCTCTCTCTCTCTCTCTCTCTCTCTCTCTCTCTCTCTCTCTGCTTGTCGAACATTACTCCTTCAGAATGTCTTCTCTAATCGCAGTCTTCATGATGATTCGTTTTTCTGTTAAAGCTGGCGATATACAATATTATTTTTAACATTTATAGGGCTGACGAAAAGAATATCATCTCGTAATAAAATATGGAAGCGGGAGAACTAAAAAGAAGACAGAAAGCAATGCAGCTGGGAGGCCTAAGAACAGGCCCTACAAAGAAGCTGGAGTAATGATTGCATTGCTTACAGTGCTCCGCAGATGGCATGCGATGACCGACGCGCTGCTATGCTTGTTACGAGAGGATTTCCACGCGTATGCGTATTAAGGTTTTCATTTCTAAATTCAATTAAAAATATTAAACTGAATTAATTTTTAATCCATTCAGCAGCGAATATTTTGAACAAAAAATGCAAATGTTTCTTCGTGAAGCAAACACGTCTTAATTCTCCTGCAGACTATTCATTGGATTTAGCAATGATTATTTGTAATAAATTGCCTATACATGGGAGTTAGAAATTGGGTGAAAACTGTTGTTTACCGTTTGAAAGAAAAAACCCATCTGTAGTTATTCAGTATGTCGAATATTTAAGCCTGTTGCAATGAATTGCTTTATAATGTTTGCGGGGCTAAAAACATGGTTAAATATGTGAATTTTAGACATATGATCTCATTTTATCGGGGAGGAACATGAGCTGTTGTGTATATAATTCACTTTTGGGGACTGAATTGGGTTTATAGATGGATAATTAATTCATTCATAGAGATTCATAGAAATTAAGGCTCTTTTACATCGCTTGGAAGCACCAACATCACATTTTGTTTAATCATGCTTTTGAAAATTAATGAAAGAGATTTGCTTGCAACATTATGTTGTACAATCAACTTTTTCTTAAATGTATTTCACATTCACGATTTTCATCACCTTGCAGGTTTGGTTTTAATAGGATACAGGTTGATTGGAATTAACGTAACTTTATGCAGACTACTTGCGAATAACGTAACTTTACATAGGCTACTTGCAAGTGACGTAACTTGCAAGCGACGTAACTTTACATAGGTTACTTGCAAGCGACGTAACTTTACATAGGTTACTTGCAAGCGACGTAACTTTACATAGGTTACTTGCAAGCGACGTAACTTTACATAGGCTACTTGCAAGCGACGTAACTTTACATAGGCTACTTGTAAATGACATAACTTTACATAGGCTACTTGCTAGCGACGTAACTTTACATAGTTTACTTGTAAGTGACGTAACTTTACATAGGCTACTTGCAAGCGACGTAACTGTACACAGGCTATTTGCAAACGACGTAACTTTACATAGTTTACTTGTAAGCGACGTAACTTTACATAAGCTACTTGCAAGCAATGTAACTTTACATAAGCTACGTACTTGCGAGCGACGTAACTTTACATGGGCTACTTGCAAGCGACGTAACTGTACATAGGATATTTGCAAGCGACGTAACTTTACATAGTTTATTTGTAAGCGACGTAACTTTACATAAGCTACTTGCAAGCAATGTAAACTTTACATAAGCTACTTGCAAGCGACGTAACTTTACATAAGCTACTTGCAAGCGACGTAACTTTACATAGGCTACTTGCAAGCGACCTAACTTTACATAGGCTACTTGCAAGCGACGTAACTATACATAGGCTACTGGCAAGCAGTGTAAAAGGAGGTCCGTATCTTTAAGTGCCAGTGTTCCCTGTAAAATTCGGCTGGTGAATTTGATCGTTATTTTGAGTTTGCTTTGATTCTGAGATAGAGTTTTCAAGCCACGATTTGTTTGAATCTTGATTCGCGTTCCATTTATTTGTTCGAGTGCTTTTTATTTATTTCATCGAGTGTTTTTATTTATTTGATGCTGATGTTAAATTTGCTGTGAATCTATGTCCAATTTTTCTCGCTTTGATTCTGTTGGTGCTCACTTAAATTTGCCTTTAATTTTAAGCGCAAGTTTTCCCACACTGCATTAATTATTTTTTCAGATTTAATTCAAACTTTGAGGCCTTCTATGCGTTTAACATGATTCTTAGTTCAGAAGACATTTATTTTCTTGGCCCTCACTTAAGAAAGAAGAGTACTTATCGTTGTACCACTGCATTTAATGGAAAATTATTCATGGACTGCGTTTAATGAGAGACTGTATATTTGCATCTAATGACAGAATGCCAAATTATGACATTTAAATAACCAGGTTGCTCTTCTCCGTATTCTTGGACTACATGTAACTAAAGATGTAGCAGATACACGCACTACATTTAACGGAAGAGTTTATTTATTTATTTATTTTTTATCTGCTTTAAAAAAAAAGAGGTCATTTATTCTTTGGATGCATTTACCGGAAGAGACGGCCTATTCTTGAACCCCATTCAATTAGTACTGAACCTCTTTGAAGGAAAGACGTTGCATAGTCTTGAACTGCATGCAAGAGGGAAGATTGATTCAGCTTTCAGTCAGTAGCACACTTGCCTCATTTTATCCTAAAACTAAAAGATCGTTTCGCTCCGTAGGTCCCCAGTCTCTGGAACGTTTATCTCGCAAAGTGATTCAAAAATTAAGGAGCACATTAGTCTCCTTCCTCGGAAACCCTTTCCCTTCTCCAGTGATCTGAAAATCACACGACCTTCTTTTGAAGGAACTGTCGTTTCGTGCACAGAAGGCCATGGTGTCTGCCATATTTTTAGTTTTATTTTAGTTATTTAGGGGCCGGGGATAGGCCTACACACCAAGTCTGATAATCCCGATTCCATCTATCAAATTATATATGGTACTACCACCTGGTTTACTACAAAAAAGTTTTTTTAAAAGCTTTCTAGTTACTATAGCTACCTCAAACAGCTTTACCAATATCTATGTGACTTACTGATACTGGCCAGTACAAAAATGTTTATACGTTGAGAGGGCAAGACTTTGAAGCATACTAGCCTGGCCGTAGAAGCGATAAAGAATGCACGTTTACACGCAGCTCAAACTCATGAAAACCATTCGCTTGTGGAAAAAGATTAAATCCTGGATACTTCGGGGGATATGCTCTAGTTACGTAAATCGTAACTAACCAAATAAAGTAAATTTGTAAATCGATTTATACATAAGATGATTTCAAAGAGATAGCGTCACCAATTTACGCTTAGTGACAAAGCTTGCCAATTGATTTCGAAATTATTTATTATGTAAGGTACGTTCAATATCATCATAGATTTTACGGAAATAACCCTGATTTATTTGTCATCTGTGTATCCCTAGATTTTTTGTAAAAGCATTTGCATGTGCTTAATCAACAAAACTCTAGGTAAGATTTATAGCCAAAAGGTTGTAAATATATATATATATATATATATATATATATATATATATATATATATATATATATATATATATATATACAGTACAGATGACACTATTGTTAAAAATTTGTGGCCAGTCTACATAAAAGACAGGGTTATTTATAAAGAGCGCATGTGGTATATTCTTGTTACATTATAAATATGTATATAAATATATATTATACATAATATATATATATATATATATTATATTATATATTATATATATATATATTTATATATATATAATAGGAAAAGAGTACGTTATTCTCCTATTATAAAAAATATTCAATTGGACAACCATGTTAGTATATTTCTTGCAGCTCATACTAAAGTAAACAGCACTTTTCAGCCTGTATTTTGTGAACATTGAACAAATAAAGGAAAAATCCCTTTGCTAATTAACGCTAAAGAAAGCCAAGTTTAGAAATCGTGCCGAAATTTCCGTTAAAAAAAATCCTAGTTTAAACTTGGCGCCAAAAATCCTCTTTGTCATGAAAAGGAGGAAACCCGTGCCGGCGGTATCTTTTCGCTCCTTCGTAATTACTGTATTACTATTGATATTCTTATTGACTCGATGTTGACTGATGATCCCGGCGTAATGATGTTTTCGTGGCGCATTGACGTCGGTGGACGTTTGATGTTTGTGTATATAACTGACGAGACGGGAGGTCATTACTTGCTTGGTTTCCCGCGGTCGTGTTTAATGGAGATTTCTTGATGCTTCGATAATTTCCTTTCAAAGCTAAGGAGCAGGAGCCGTTCAGGCTTTCCTTCGAGTGTGTGTGTGCGTGCGCGTGTGCGTGCGCCTATGCAGCTAGATGCCACTGCATTGTAGTTGAGGCTTCTGCTGCTGCTGCGAACTTTTGAGAACAGCCTCCGAGTTTTGGGTGGCCGTTTCGAGGGAAGTGTCTGTTAAGGAGCATTATCGGGTAAACTATTGTTGTTTTTGTCGTTGTTGTATTTGTGTGCTGCCAACCGGCTGCTAAAAATAGGGTCCAGCTTTTCCTGTTTTGAAAGACAGATGAGTCATAAGTTTCAGACTGTCATTCGTGTAATGGCGCGCATTAGGAAAGTTATGACTGTGTGAATACATTTTTTTTTCCTTTTTTTTATTTCAGCGCTAGACTCTTTTTATATTAGACATTCTTCTGCAGTTAAGAATTAGTACTAAACTCCATATGCCATTGAAATAACATATCGAAACTAAACTTATTAGCCTAATTAAATGTTCAGAAGTGACGTTATCTGAAATACCAAATTGGTACTTAAAAGTTAAATATTCACGGGATATGATAAATCGGTTCTAAAATTATCACTCAGATGTTCTTCAGATATTATCTGCTGTTTGTACATGTATTAATTCAATATATTAATCTTTTTCTCTGGTAACTGATCTCTTCTTTCTTAATTTCCTAATAGGCTACCTTCTGTTACTTCTTTCAAATGAACTCCATATTCTGTGGAAGCTTGAATTTCAATTTAATGGCCCACCTGGGCTTGTTTCAGATGAACGGGGTTCATATTTTAAATAATAATAATAATAATAATAATAATAATAATAATAATAATAATAATAATAATAATATTCGCATGTTACAACCTACTTGTGTTATTTTCATGAACTGTAGATGTGGTACTATTTATGTTTAGTTTAAATGAAGCTAAACTAACTGTCACAGAATTATCTCATTATGATCAATATTAATACCTTAAGACGATGGAATGATAGCTGTATATAGACTTCCATTGTTCACGCGTTTGATATGCTCAGTGTTTCTGAAGTCAGCAAAATAAAAAAAAGTACTCTCTCTCTCTCTCTCTCTCCTTTGTGATATTTCATCGTCAAATGCTTAACTTTTTCTGGTTCTTACCGACATTAAAAGAAGCCCATTTTTTTCTTTCAGATTAGTATTAAACGAATTAGTTAAGTAGAAAGGGCTTTCTGCTTTTGGCCTTCTGCTCAGACTATTTTATATATATATATATATATATATATATATATATATATATATATATATATATATATATATATATATATATATATATATATATATATATATATAAGCTACAAATGTCGTTTAACAACCAATTCGCGCTACTTCGGAAATATCACCGAAAGGGAATTTTAAGTGATAGCCTAATTGGTTTGTTAACTAAGTGACCCGAACACCTGACATTACAAACCAACGACTTCCAGGCGACGTTCAAGACCATTCGGCTATCAAGAGTGGTCTTGAACGTCGACTGGAAGTGTGTATGTATTTAAATCTTCCGGTATTCGATTTTACATATTTTTTATCTAAAGTGTCTGTTATGTTCTACTTGGTTCGTCAGGATCGGTGCTGTTTTGCGTTAATACGCTATATATGCCTTGTGGCTCTCTCGCTAGTTGCCGCTTTATTATATATTACGGTTATCTCATCACAATGACAGATAAATACTCGCATTCCCAAAGCAGGGAATGAAAAAAAATGAAATTTCAATGTAAATTATTCCTAGACTTTCTTTAGGCTTTCTTTTCTTTTTCGTTTTTTGTTTTCTTTTTCGGGCCAGTGCTAGAAAAGGACGTTAGATTTTCCGTCCCCGCGGCCTATTCTGATGTATAAACTTGTGTAGCTCCAGCCATGTTCTGTCTTGGTTAGATAAAAAAAACTAAGGTAAACACTCGCATTAATACTCCGGTGACTCAAACCTTCGGGAGATTAAGTCCCCTCACCCCTTCCATCTCCTCCGGCGGGCACGTCATCTTCGCAGGAGCATCGAGAGGTCATTAGAAACGCTATATAAGTCACGTGTTCGTAATTATCTCTCATTAAGACGTCTCCTTTCCTCTTATTGTAATAGATGCTTTTTTGATCCGCATTTACAGACTCCGTGGGGTGCAGAAGACCCCCCTGGAGAACCCCTCAGGGCTGGAGAGTTGGGGGAAGTGGATTTGGGTAATTGAACCCCCCCAACCCCCACCTTGTTTTTGCTCTACCTTTTTTTTTTTTTTTTTAATCAAGCAGGCGCACCATGATTCTAATGGTATAACGCTTTTAGTGATGCTCCGGTTTCAGTGAGGTAAAGCTTTCATCAGAACTGTGCAATACCTTTGGCAGTTCTGTCTGCTTTCAGTAGCCACATTTTCGTGCTTACAGATTTACTGTGTGTTCATCTGCACCATCCTGTCAACAGGACAGTGCTGTCAGAAGTGCTGTGCTTTCAGCAGTGTTATGCTTTCACAAAAAGAGTTTTATGTATAATCCATTTGGAGGCCCAGTGTCAGCAAACATTGCGAATTTCCCTCAAAGGTGGTGAAAGAATCCCACAGGATTTCTGTTAATACCACCGCAAAAGACGCTTTGGCCCACGGCGTCCGCCTTCCCCGGAATTGCAATGCGGAGCTGCCCTCAGGCTAAACAACGGAGGAGGGAGAGCGTAGGGAAGAAGAGGAGGAGGAGGAGGAGGATCAGGTGTCATCGAACTGAGGCATTATAGAACGACACCAAGTCGTCTTCTGTTGGCTCCGTGAAACGCCCTACTCGAAATTCGCCTCTCCCCCACCCCCTTCCTCCCAAAAAGTCATCATTGATTTATCATTTTTTCCGTCAGTCTGTGTGTGTTTTTTTTTTTTACTTTGATTTTATAATTATTTCATCTATGTGTCCTTTCCTTTTGAAGGGATGGCTTCGGAAGGTGCTGCCCTTCTTGTTGTTCATTACTTTGGGATGAAGTTGCCAGCCTCACTCCTTGCCTCAAAGGGCAGTTGTTCTGATGGCGTCTGGCATATTGTAATGGTCATCCAGACAAACGTTGTCAACATGACTCCAGAGCGAACAGAACCAGTGGACAGTATCACGTTTCATACAATTACAAAGTCATTGCATACTCACACACACTTTCCACGATATATATTAAATACTTAAAGAATTATGGAGATATAGTGATAATTTTTTTATGACACAAGGTTAAAGGAATATGTGACCTTTTTTTTGATCCCGCTGGAACCTTCAACAGTATTTCCAAAAAAATTGTCAACATAGCGGACATATAATTAACTATGTTTTACATACATTTTCATTACTTCGTATCTGAAATATGTCTCTTACGTTTATACACTTAATGATAATTTGAAAAATCATTATATACACTAAGAAACCAAACTTTCAAGATGCACCAGAAAAATAAACGCAAGAATAGACATTTTCAAGGCAAATGTATTTACAGCTCAAGTTGGAGAAATGAATTACATTTGCATTGGACCAAAGACAGTTGAGAATAGGAATACAGACCTTTAATGGTTGTATTTTACTCAGCGATGACGAAAGTTACAGGCTTAGGCTAATCATCATATTATTTCTTTTGTTATGTTTGTTTTTCGTTATCTTGCAATGCCAATAATAATAATAATAATAATAATAATAATAATATTAAGAGTATAGTTTAGTTTGCAATTTTCACAAGAAAAACAGCAATTATTCTCTCTCTCTCTCTCTCTCTCTCTCTCTCTGTATTTAATTGTTATTGCCAATATTCATTTTTGCACTGGTAACCTGGTGTATGTATACATATATATATATATATATATATATATATATATATATATATATATATATATATATATATATATATCTATATACATATATATATATATATATATATATATATATATATATATATATATATATAGTGCATGTGTGTGTGTATATATTTTATTATGTATATATATATATATATATATATATATATATATATATATATATATATATATATATATATATATATATAGACCCACATATATAAAATACATATACATACATAATAAAGATATACACTTATAGATACCAAAAATGTTTATTTAGGAAAAGGATCTTCATTCTCTTAGTGGACAACTGTGCATATATAGGTTTTTATTAATTTGCTTATTTTAGAGGGAAGAAGCATAGTGAGTAAATCAGAGTAAATCAGAAACCCTCATATATATATGTTTATAAAATAATATATATATACAGTATAATATATATATATATATATATATATATATATATATATATATATATATATGTATATATATATAT
>NC_089789.1:22331105-22358605 GCF_040412425.1 Macrobrachium rosenbergii
GCATTACAGTCCTATCGAGAAGGAGCGTTTGGTACAGTCCTATCGAGAAGGAGCGTTTGATACAGTCTTATCTAGCAGATCCCATGATTCAGTCCTGTCACGGGCGGATGGACTCTTGATTTAGTCCTGTTGGAAAACAGGACAACACGCAGTAGGACGAATAAGTCTACCAAAGCATTTAAGGTTCAGAGAAAAAAGATTTGACGTTCATTTTACTTGTTTGCTTGTACAAATTTTTTGTTTACTTTAAGCATTTACTTACGTTAACTTATGTTGAGTACGTGTTTTCAGTTTCACAGTATGAGTCGGCAAATATATAAACACTGGCTGTATACGATTAAAAAATCAGCTTGGAATAATTATGAGAAATGTAAAAATTCCCAGCAATGTCTGGAGAATACGTTTGTAATATTTTTTATCCCAATAATGCAATAATGCTTATACAATTCATCTAGCCACGCTGGCATTTTCATCATTCTAAATATCCTGTAATTCGTAGAAAATTTTCAATGGAATTCAAATGAAATCCGCCAATTATATTTAATTCATTTGCAATGTACGGTAACTTTGATATTGGTGACTCGATATATTTTCAAGCTTCTTCATTCTTGCATTTTCATAATCATGAATCTCCCAATCCCGGGCTGTGTACGTTTAGTGAAAACTGAACGGTTCGTATCTCTTCGCTATATAAGAGACTTAGTTTACTGTGTAGTATAAAATTCGAAAAGGCGTGCTTTCCTTTAGCAACGTCTCAAAGCCTCGTCGTACTGGATTTTGACGCAGTAAATTCCAAAACTTATGTCTTTTTAAGACTTTACCGGAGCAGAATCGATTTTCCTCCAAAGATTCAGGGCATAAAAAATATTTCTGAGCCTTCAGATTCGAAACCGAATCGAGTTTACTATGAAGCTTCAAGTTTGAACGAAACTACTTTCTTTAGCTGCAGATTCGAAGCCGAATCGAGTTTACTATGACGCTTCAAGTCTGAACGAAACTACTTTTTTATTAGCTGAAGGTTCGAAACTGAATCAAGTCTGCTATGAAGCTTCAAGTTTGAACGAAACTACTTTCTTTAGCTGCAGATTCGAAGCCGAATCGAGTCTACTATGAAGATTGAAGTTTGAACGAAACTACTTTTTTTAGCTGCAGATTCGAAACCGAATCGAGTCAACCCTTGACATGCTGGATAGTGAAGAGCAAAAATATTTATGATATTTATGGGTTGCAGGTTGGAAACTCAATCTAACTTCTACTCTGAAGAAGCAGGGTACAAAACTCATCAGTTGCGGATTTGAAACGAAATCGAGTATACTATGAAGCCATAGTTCTGGAAAAAGGTTCCATTTTCCAACTTCTATAATGCTATGATTGTTTGCAACTTGCAGTTTCACTTTAAAGGAAGTTAGCCTCAAGCACACACTTTTTTTACTCTTTCTGGCTCACATGCTTACGAGTGCACATGTGCGCGTACCTACGTGTATGTGTGTGTGCGCGCGCAAGGAAGGCTGCTCTATCGCCGGCGGCGTCGTTGAAATTAGTAGGATCAGAGAAAGAGAGAGAAAAAGGGAAGAGAGAGAGGGAGAGAGAGAGACCTCATGATGGGGGTTCCTTTCGGCGTTCCTTATGAGAAATGACTTCCGACGCTGAGCACTTATTTTTGCTGTCATTGTCTGCTGGTGGAGAGAAGAGGGAGGGGTCGCGTTTAGGGGAAGGGGATTGGGTGGTTCAGAAGGGAATAGGACTGTAGCACTTGCTCTCCCCCTTCCCTCTCCTTCTTTTTTCTCCCTTGGACCAGAAGGAGCTTGCGGAAGGGAGTAGTAATTCCTCTCTCCCCGTTGCAGGAAAAGGGCTCGGTTTATTGTCGTTATTAGACCGATAAAGTGACCACCTCGGGTGTATTTTACGAATCAGGTAGCTGGCGAATTGCATCTTATAGCAGGAAGCGCGCGGGCGAATCAAATGAATGTTGTCAATCTCTCCAATTAAGTAAAACACTTGAAATGTTGGTTTTTGCCCCCGGAGAAGAACCCCTTCCCACGGTCTCCCTAGACCGTGCCCTTCCCCATCCGGTACTCGAAGCGTCGAAGTGCGTGTGTGTGTTTTTCGTTTGGTTTGATGGCCAAATAAAAGCGATAAAAACTGCCCTAATGTTAGCCTCGAAGCTTGAGATGAAAGGGCGATAAATAAAGAGGTGTGAAAAGGTTTTTTAAAAGTCACTCCGAAATGACACGGCGAATGGCCATATAAAATCTACGATTAGAGGTTTGGGGGCCTTAATTTGTCCACCTGGTTCGATGCTTCTCTCTCTCTCTCTCTCTCTCTCTCTCTCTCTCTCTCTCTCTCTCTCTCTCTCCTTTTTTCCTAATTGTACGAGGTGGCTTTATATCTCCTCTGGCAGCCTAGAGCGGGAAAACGATCGTGTATGATTAACTGTCAGATTAACTGTCACCTGTGGTTTACCTTTGGTAGAAACAGGATCTACATTTCTATTAATGCGTCAGTAAAAGAAGGGTCGTTGGACTCGATGTTACAACATAGTCTTGTGAGCTCGATTGCATCTGCAGCATGTTTACTCTCTCTCTCTCTCTCTCTCTCTCTCTCTCTCTCTCTCTCTCTCTCTGGTGTTAGTTTTTTGCAATAGATGAGAAATATACCAACAATTTTTTTTCTTATGACACAAATCAGCATGGCATATTTGTTGATATTGTGCCGGGCTCACTACGTTTCAACGAAAATTGACGAAACAGATACACTCGAGTGCCATATATATATATATATATATATATATATATATATATATATATATATATATATATATATATATATATATATATATATATATATATATATATTTGTGTACTGTATGTATCAGTTATATGCATTGGATGATGACCCTCACTCTCTTGCTCATGCAAATGACCATTCCAAACGTGCAAGTGCAATTACTCAGAGGCTCAGGGGAGTGACACCCGGCATTGCGTTGTGTACGTAACTCCGGCAACGTCGGATTTGTTGTGATGTTCTGATGTTTAGTCAGCTTTCCTCGAACAATGAACTGTTGAGAGGGAAAAATTACTTAATAAAACGTTCCTTTTACGCAACTTGAATCGCAGCAAATATGTGGAATGTGTGCGTGTTTTTAGAGCTGCCTTTTTATAGGGTTCTCATTCACGAGGTCCGCGGTTCGATCCCGGCCTGCTGCCTGCTAGTCGACCCAGCTGGACGTAGTTACCTGGTGACAAGACAAGAGCATTGGTCGGGCAATGTCTTTGCTATGAGAGAAAGCATATATATATATATATATATATATATATATATATATATATATATATATATATATATATATATATATATATATATATATATATATATGTTTATGTATGTATGTATATAAGTATATATACATATATGTATATATATATATGGTGCATATTTGAATGACCTTTAAGGTCTTCCATGCAGGCGTGGCGTGCATGCATGCAGTCTCATACACGCTCATTAACCTGATGGCAAACATCGTTTACTATGTCACAATAAACTCCAATTACATTGGTCGGAGAAATCACTTTCCGACTTCATACCTTTTTCGGCGGTGCATTCCAATAGCCATCAGTAGCAAAGCTCCTTAGTCGACGCAACTCGCTTGCCCTGATGACGCTGGTCAATCGCCTGAAGGGCGGTCACCTCGCCTTTCCCTTCTGAAGGAGACCCTTGAATTTCGGCTCATGGAGAATGCAACGGCTTTCGATAAGCACCAACACCTATTGCCAGGGAACAGGTGCTCCAGGGTTTAAAGGGTATGAGTCTGCTTTTGAATATTTTAATTACACCTTATCAGTATCTCTCTCTCTCTCTCTCTCTCTCTCTCTCTCTCTCTCTCTCTCTCTCTCTCTCTCATAATAGCATATTGGCCTAAATTGCAAACAGTTTTCTCTCTCTCTCTCTCTCTCTCTCTCTATGCCCAGAACTTCTTGAAAACTTCGACGGACCTAATTCAACAAATAGACTTTGCATGGTCTTTGAAAGTATTAGACTGGAAACATGAATCCTTCCGCACACAATACAGATTTCGGTTGTTTTGACTGCCTCATCATAGCCTTGAATAAAAAATGGAAGCCCAGAGACAGGTTACAAAGACCTTTAATAACAATAAATACAAACACTAATCTGCAGTAGTGTCCACATTTTAAGTCAACCCGAAAGGTATAGGTCATGTCATTGAGGAAGACTTTCGGGTTTGTGCGCTAAAAGACCAAAAACTCTCATTCTGTTACGATTTAGGCCTTGTTATGACCCATTGCTTCTCACACAACAGAGCTAAGTTTTGTCTTTAAACCGCCTGGCTTTTTTAAACAAAAAGAAATATTTACTTAAGACACTCTTATCCGAAACTGAAACCGGCACGGATGTATGACTTCTCATAGAGGAAGTGTTAAATGACTGCTAGTATATAGCAGATACTTAAGATCATATAATGTATTTGTGTGTATATATATGTATATATATGTATATGTATGTATGTGTAGCTACACTACACTGTAAATCTTGGATCTTGGCAGTTCGAAAGAGTGGCTAGGCGGTACAGCAGGATTTTAGGCGTAAGTGGGACAAGGTGGGTGGGGTGGATGGTTGTTGTTGAGGAAGGCCTCATGCATGAAATAAATAACAGAAAATTTGGCTAGACCGGCTGTTCAAATGCAACCCGCAACCATTATTCTCTGTCGTTCTGTGGTTTAGCTTACATACCCAGAGGAGTATTACTGCAGGACTTCTCTCTCTCTCTCTCTCTCTCTCTCTCTCTCTCTCTCTCTCTCGACTCTCGAGGGCTGCATGATGGCGGGCGAGGAGAAAATTACAAATGGGTCTTGTGACGCCATAGAAAAGGAGATGGAGGAATACCTGGTAAAGGGGGAAAGGTGGGGAAGAAGGAGCGGGGGTTGGGGGGGGAGGAAAGAAGTTGGCAAAGTCAAAGGAGAGAGGCGTAGATAGTGTTGTTGAAGAAAGAGGGGGGAAAGGAGACAGTGGTGGAGAAGCAGAAGAGGAAGAAGAGCAGATAGTGGAGGAGGAGGATAGGAAAATGGTGGTGAAAGAGAAGGGAAAAGTGAGGCAGTGATGGAGAAAATAAGAGGAAAAAGAGAAAATGATGATAAAAGGAGGACGAGATAGTGTCGATAAATAGGACCGGGGTAGGAGGAAGAGGAAGCATAGGTGGAAGAGGAAAAGGTATGATGGAAGAGGGGGCGATTGGAAGGGGAAGGGGAATGTGAAGAAGCAAAAAGGACTAGAAACTGTTTGGGGGTAAAAGAAAGACGAGAAAAATGAATGAAAAATGAAGATAGCTGTAGCCTATGTGTTGGTGGTAAAGAGGAGGAAATGGTGGAGGATGTGGTTGAAGTGAAGTGGTGGATGGAGCAGTGGAAGGAGCAAGGAGCAGGAGATATTTAAAAGCTCCAGCAATCTTGCACAAGAAACAGGAAGGCTTATCAATGGAAGAGCCATTAAGGACCGTGTGAGCCGAAAATACAAAACCTCTGAGGTACAACCGAGAGAGGACGTACTGGAATCAACGCTGTGGTTCTCGTTAGTACGCCTCATTTACAGTTTAAGCTATCTACAGCTTGTCATTTCATAAAAAGGAGTTCATTCGCAGTTTAAAAATCGATCTTATGAATTTTCTACACGTTGTGATTACAACAAAAGAAATTTCGAAGCTGAAATCTGTAAATATTCAAGTTCAAGTTTGTAGTGTTTCATATACTTGTTAAAAGTAAACTTTAAAGGATTTAAGCACTGCCTTTATAATCTTGATTGAAAGGTTTGAACAGAAACTTACAGCCACCACAGAATCAGCTGTAGGGACTTTAAGCATTTAGGAGTTTGTACTGCATATTCCTTTTCAGTGAATCTTGAGCTCCGTAGGCTTTACTTAAGGTTCTTTGCAGCGTCCCTTCGGCCCCTAGCTGCAGCCTCTTTCATTCCTATTCCTGCACCTCCATTCTTATTCCCTTTCTTCCATCTGACTTACCACCCTCTCTAACAACTGTTTCATAGTGCAACTGCGAGGTTTTACTCCTTTTACACCTTTAAAACATTCTTACTGTCAATTTCTGTTTCAGCGCTGAATGACCTCATACGGTATGCAGTATATCCCAGCGCTTGGCCTTTGGCCTAAATTCTGTTATCTAATCCAGTAAATCTTGAGCACTTCTAGTCGCTAGAATTGTACACTTTCAACTGTTATGGAATTCTGCAGAAGTTTTTTCGACGTTTGATAATGGTTCTGCAGTGTATGAGTTTAATAATTGAGCTTTCAGTTTATAATGATTTATTTTTAGCGTTTTGCACAGATGAAGTGTTCAGTTGGTGACATTTGCTGAGATTGCTTTCTCCATGCTTTTCGGACACCTAAAATTGCCGAAGCACCAGAAAAAAGGCATCTGAAGTAGTACGATGTCACTCCAATTACCATTTCACTGTAACTCCTCCTGCAGCTGCCCCACAGATATCAGCGAAAACGGCAGTTTTGTGATGTGAGGAGAGCCATTCGTTTCCCTGATTTTCGTTCACCCTATTTCATTTATTCTCTTATGAACGTAGACAAGTCTCCAGCATGGGAGCCGTTAATACAAGCCAAATGAAGATCGACTGACAAAAACCCGCACACAGGCAGTTATAGTCATCACCACAAAGCTGTCTAAGGCATCTGAACTTGACGTTGTCCCACGTCTCTCTCTCTCTCTCTCTCTCTCTCTCTCTCTCTCTCAGAGGAGACAAGACAAAGAAGAAAAATGAAGATAGCGAGGAAGAAAAAAAAAAGATAGCGATGAAAAAGAGTTTCCTGCTACTGCGTGACACTGCGTCCTCCCCGCCCGCTGTGCAAATGTGACCTCTGTGCGTTGTCGCCGCAGAGGTCAAAATGCCATGCTTAGCCTCATGATTTAAGTGCAGTGCTCATGGCAGCAGGGAGCGTGAGCGGCTGTGAGTTGGCTTCCTCTTTCTTCATCAAGATCCCAGACAATTCGCTCAACACTTACGCAATGTTTTGGCTCTGTTCTTGTGCTTGGACTGTTATTTCTCTTCCTCAGTGTGTATGTGTATGTATGTATGTATGTATGTATGTATGTATGTATGTATGTATATATGTATATATATATATATGTAATGACTACTAGTCAAATTGTTTAATATTTCTATATGCTATAGTCATTATAAGTCTACAAATTTTCTTTTGAATAATATTTTGGGTACATTGCCACTTACAGTTTTCAAGCCCGAAATGAGATGGATAAAGAAATTCACTACTATTCCATATATATATATATATATATATATATATATATATATATATATATATATATATATATATATATATATATATATATATGTACAAATGTGTGTATGTGTGTGTATATGTGTGTGTGTGTGTGTAAATGTATATACACATACAAATGTATATACGTACATGTATATGAGTGTGGGTGTGTGCATGTATGTATGCCTGAACGTGTGTGTGTGTGTGTTTGAGAGAGAGAGAGAGAGAGAGAGAGAGAGAGAGAGAGAGAGAGAGAGGGGAAGCAACAACTTCATCATCTGTTTTGGCAGGTCTTTCTCTTCTTCCTTTTTTTGTTTTTTAGTCATCTTGTTAGTGTCTGGCAAGACACATTTAATTAAAAGATTAAATAATAACAGATGCGCTTTTCCTCTTTGCATGGCCACCGCCAGAATATTCGCTTCTGGTGAAACTGGTTTTGTCGATTTGTTATTATACATTCACCACGCATTTCTTTTGGAATCAGTATACTAAATATATATACACACAACACACGCACACACACAAACATATATATATATATATATATATATATATATATATATATATATATATATATATATATATATATATATATATATATATATATAGAGAGAGAGAGAGAGAGAGAGAGAGAGAGAGAGAGAGAGCAGTCATTAAAGATTGACTGTTTAATTCCCACAAGCTGGCTCCACTAAAAGTTATCAAATACAGCAGAGGGAGACGTTTGAATCCCATAATCCTTGAGAGAGAGAGAGAGAGAGAGAGAGAGAGAGAGAGAGGATGAGGAATCTCCGGCCCCTGTGCTTATTCAATTAAATAAGAATTACTTAGACAGTTGAGAAATTGGTCAGGTATTTGGTTTCATGCCGAAGGAGTTCGGGACCTTCCAGATAGCGTCTGGGATTCCATCTGAGGGGGTCCTACGATCCTATAGGACCCTCCTCTTTCTTGCCCTTCCCACGCCCCCACGCTCATAGACGCCCTTCCCTTCCCTATGTCACCCCCTCCCACTACCCTGCCCGTAAAGGAATCGGATCCTTTGGAGAGATTCTTATATGGAATTCCTTCCAGAATCCTACGCCCTTATCCTGCAACTCCTCCTCCTCCTCCTCCTCCTTCTCTGTCTCCATCTCCTATGTCTTCCTCAACCTCCCCTCAAAGTTTTCTGACCACCTTAACGGGATTATCTTCTGATTATTTATAGTTTATCAATTATTTTTTTCTCTCTCTCAGATGGAGATAAGAATTGGCTTACGGTTCCTTATAAGGAGGCACAGCTCTGAAGGATATTCTTTGGATCCCTCCTCGACTAATGAATCGGGGAGTCCTTCTTTCCTTCTCGTCTTTTTTTATCCACACATTTTTTGCTATGATATTTTTTCATCTTTTACCATTTTTATTAGTTTTCTGTGAAAGAAAACTATTGTGCCGGCTTTGTCTGATCGTCCGCCCTCAGATCTTAAAAACTACTGAGGCTAGAGGGCTGGAAATTGATATGTTGATCATCCACCCTCCAGTCATCAAACATACCAAATTACAGCCCTTTAGCCTCATCAATTTTTATTTTATTTAAGGCTAAAGTTTGCCATAATCGTGCTTCTGGCATCTATATAGGATAGGCCACCACCGGGCCATGGTTAAAATTTCATGGGTTGCGTCTCATACAGCATTATACCGAGACCACCGAAAGATAGCTCTATTTTCGGTGGCCTTGATTATATTCATTTTTTTACTTGTTTTTAGAGCTGTTGTTGTTGCTCCTCTTTTAAGAACCAAAGTGACTTTCGAAAAGGACTCCGATGTCGTTGTCTGGCAAAGCTCTCCAGCAAATCCCTCTCTCGGGTAACGAATGCAGACTGAATTTTAATCGGTGCCCCGAGAGGCGCGCTATTCAGGAACGTCGGACTTTTTCCTTTCCCGAGAACAAATGACATTGCGCCAAGCTTCGCTGCGCTTTCGTGTAGGAAATAGTTTTAGTTAGGTGTTATTGTGCTCTGAAGACGAAACAGTTATTGCAACTAGTTCTTGAAATAATTATCTATCTAGCTATCTATCTATCTATCTATCTATCTATATCTATATATATATATATATATATATATATATATATATATATATATATATATATATATATATATATATATATTTATATATATATATATATATTTATCATGTATAACTGAATCATATAAAATATGGAACGTGGATTTTGTCTTTTATTTATATATATATATATATATATATATATATATATATATATATATATATATATATATATATATATATGTGTGTGTGTATTTATATATATATTTCATATATATATATATATATATATATATATATATATATATATATATATATAGAAAATTTAGTTTCAGAAAGTGAATAAATGTTGATATGTGTGTTATAAGTTTTATTTTAAAGATGTACTCTGGAGGTAATGTATATTGACCTGGTTCAGAATTTGATATATTACTTTATTACACCGATATCCTACTAAAAAAAAATCATATACATAGTATTTATGTAATATGTAAATAATTTTTTTTTTAGAATGGGCTTTTATCATTGGAATGCCTTTAGACTTTAATAAGGAAGCTCTTGAGAGAATTTGAGTGACACGTAATGTTACAAAACTCACTTTGTTAATGTAGCTCACTAACCTCCGCTAAATCCGCCAATGCTAGTGATTATATACCAGTGCTTGTATCACAGATTTTATCATTTTTTGTCATTATTTTTTTAGTTGTGACTTTTTATCAACTTCCTTATTTATTTTCTACTGTCTCAGTCGTTTCTGCGTTCTGCATTTGAACGTGGCAGTGACCGTAGATTATTATTATTATTATTATTATTATTATTATTATTATTTTATTTTTTTTTTTTTTTTTATTATTTTTTTTTTTTGGTCCATCACAGTCGTCCTATTCGACTGGGTGGTTTTAATAGTATGGGGTCCCGGGTTGCATCCTGCCTCCCTAGGAGTCCATCACTTTTCTCACTTTATGTGCTATTATTATTATTATTATTATTATTATTATTATTATTATTATTATTATTATTATTATTATTATTATTTTGGTCCATCACAGTCATCCTATTTGGCTGGGTGGGTTTTATAGTATGGGGGTCCGGGTTGCATCCTGCCTCCCTAGGAGTCCTTCACTTTTCTCACTATGTGCGCTGTTTCCAATAGCAACTATTATTATTATTATTATTATTATTATTATTATTATTATTATTATTATTATTATTATTATTATTATTATTCAGGGCGAGGTAGAAGTGGTCTCCGTAGTTTAGAAAAAAAAATTAGGAAACATTGAACAGCTTAATTCTGCCTTATTTCTTGGATGGAGCTGAGGCAGCTGGTGCAGTGCAAAAAATACGGGAATAATGAGTGGAAAATAATGAGTTCAGAGCTACAGTTGCCATTGGGTGAGCGCAGAATAATGAACTATACGAAAGTGCAACTAAACTACTGAGAGCAAAGCCATCGTTACAGAGAAGGGGTTACAAAAATAATGTACCAAAGCAAAGATTATTTGGTGCAAAATTATGAATACTTTAAATGAAAGTGTGAGAGGAAGGAGAAGGAATAATATGTTAAGTGAGCTGGAAGAGTGTTTTGGAAAAATCATCCATCTGTTGAATATTATAATAAAAAAATAAAATTATTATTAACTGCAACTGGGAGATACCGACTTTTCAAAAAGATAAAAAAAAACCTTGTAATAGCTTTAGCTTGGATTTAACTTAGTCACTTGTATAGAGAAAAAAAGAGAGAGAAAAGAGAGAGAGAGAGAGAGAGAGAGAGAGAGAGAGAGAGAGAGAGAGAGAGAATTCTCACTGTTCGCCTCGTACCCCAAAAAAGATAAAAAAAAACTTCAGCCGGTCTCTTGATAGTAGAAGCATAAAAATTATCTCATCGCTTTAGGCAACTATTAGATCCACAACTTACACCCTCCCCTCTCTCACTCCTTCCCCCTCGAGTGTTACTCATTTTTCCCGTTACTCTTCGATCTATTTTCAGATAAGTTTGGACTGGGCATATCTTTATGATTCAAGTGGTTGATACCCATTTTTTTTATGTGTTCGAATATCGTGTTTATTTCACGTCTGTGTTTACGCTTCTTTTCATCTTTTTTTTTTTGCTTATATCGTTTTTTATTCAACGGAAATTTCCCTAACATAGTATTTATTCCAGAATGCAACGCTCACCGAGACCTGTCGTAGATTTTCAGAATGGTTGTGAATTTCCAATGAAAGTTTAATCCATTTTTCATTCATGCTGCTGTTTCGTTCGTTTGCGCAATTTTAACTTGACTAATTACTTCTTTAATTAACTAATTGCCCGCACACGGAAGACATTAGTAATCCTTTGAGACATTATCTGAAAGGCGCAGTATTTTATGCGTATATCCATCTATTTACTTATCTGTCTGTGTGTGTATATATATATATATATATATATATATATATATATATATATATATATATATATATATATATATATATATATATATATATATGAGAGCAGTGACCAGATACGTATGTTCAGTATATAGTTTATACACTCGTTCGAACGCGCTGTATAGTCGCAGTGTACGGTATAATCCGTTGTTTATTTTTATCCTGTGTCATTGATAAACCATTTATTTATGCGTGACATGTACATGTTAATGGATTTTCGAACAGGTGAACTGAAAGAGGCTTTTAGTATGTCAGTCTAGATATTGTGGAGGAGGACAATGATTTATTTACTTTATTAGGCTGTGTAGAAACATTTTAAACAGTATTTTTTACGCTGCCTTAGTTTATTCGTAAATATTGAAATATTTACAGTTAATTCTGTCATTAAATTCCGGGATTTTCTTTTTATTTATTTGTTTATTTTTTATTTTTACGAAAACTCACTCAACTCGATCTTAAATTGATTCAGGAGAGGAACACTGAAAGTCTCTTAAAATACGATCAAATTACCACTCTTTCGATGCTTATCAGTTTCATCCTTTTTTGTGGGGGGGGGCATTTATTTTTTTCCCGTTTCTTTCACGGCTGAATTATTTCCCGTATCGCTTTCTCCTCCATTTCATTCTGTGGCTTGACCGGGCCTTTGAAGTGCGCTCGGCCGAATAACAACTATTTAAAATTCAGTTATTAAAAACGCATTTAAGTCTCCGTGTTAATTGTCGGAACGCGGCTCATGTAACGGAAATCGACCTTTCGTGTTACCGTATCGAAGGTTGGTAATCGGTTCCTTTTAACCAGTTCTCGTTTACACGCCATTATCCTCTTTGTGCACGAAGGAAATAAGGGTCATTTATCGTATTTTGCTCTTTTACGAGACGTTTCCACGTGGCTCTATAGCAGGAAGGTTTTAGGCTCAAAATTGCTTTCATTCCGATGTCGCTCCTTTTTTTTTTTTCACAGCGGCTGGCTACCTTGGCGGCTAGGACCTTTGACATAGGCCTAACAAATTATGCAATTAAGAGTATTTTGGCCGGGGCGAAGTGTCCGCACCACAGAGTCTTTAGTAGAATATATGGACCCCATCTCTCATCTCAGGATTTCGTCACTCTTCTTCATCTCCTACTATTTGTGAAAGAGGCATGCAGTGTGACTAAAAGGAAATCATAGGTCTTCTGTATGATACGGTGGAAACTGCAGGCATGTAGTTAGAATTACCGACTACTGGAACCTCGAAATTATGCCGCTGATAGACACATTCTATACTGAAGTTATAATAAGACAACTGCGCAGGTTCCTTCTTGTCGAGATATCCGATTCGATTCAACCCCGATGAAGAATAAATGTAACACGTGGGTAGGGGCGGTGGTCGGGCAATAATAAAAATAACAGTAGATGTATTATTGTTGTTATTCAAATAACAGATGTAGCAATCCCCCCCACCCACCCCCCCACCCCACCCCGTACATTTATTCTTCATCAGAGTTCAATCTAATCGGATATCTAGACGAGAAGGCAACTGTGTAATTATTATTGTTACTAATGCGCTGGGGATGGCTCCCTTCTTTGGCTTGTTATCTACACGTCACCTCCGAGGTCTAGTACTAAACATGGCGGAAGCTCCTCGGGACGCCGTGTTTAGTACTAGCCCCTCGGGGATCAAAGTATTATATACACCCATTTCTATATTGTGTGGTCGACAAATTTTACATTAATAAGCGGCATCTTGGTACGGCCGTCTACTATACATTTACCATACGGTGTTTAGTACTAGCACCTCGGAGTAGGTGAAGCGTAGATAGCAAGCCAAAGTAGCACCGATTAACCTTCACATGAACAGTATTCTAGGATGACGTTACTAGAACCATACTTTCTCTACTCTGGCTACAACCCACAGCAGTCAACTTGCTATCGAAATACATAATGTACTTAGTAGGTCAACAAAGGCAAAAAAGTGGACATAGCAGGAAACACGTATCTCTCAGCATTTCATAAAAAGCAAGATTTTACCTAAAACCTGGAATTGATAAAAATTATGTGAAACTTTATGGGAAGATCAAACGAACCGCCAATATCTTATGGCTAGAGAACATCTCCAGTTAATTTTCTTGGAGGGAGTTTCCGTGTTGAAATCATTAATCCAAACTGAGTGAGTTTCGTAATTATTGACTTGTATGTCGATTTATTTTTGAATTTATTATTGTGACAAAATTTTAATGGAACGGTGATTTGTTAAGTCTATAACTATTGCTATATTTTTTAATTTATTATTCTGCCACAAAATTTTGAATGGTAAATTATTTGTTAGGTCTATTACTATTGCTTTAAAGCTTGATATTTTGTAAGCTTTAGGATATATTTTTATTCTCTGAGGAGGGGTGTATTCCTCTGTCAGGTGCAAGGTAGTGACATGTTTATCTCCTATAGAGTTCAAGCAACAAGCCAAAAACTACTGCCACTAACTAAAGATCAGTGTCTTTATTTACTTGGAAAGACTAGAGAAAAATGGCTTTCCAATTCATTACCTTTCCTAATTGACAAAAATGGACATGAAATGAAAAGAATATATTCCCATGTAAAAACATAGAATTACGTAATATATATAGCCAAAGAACGAAAGTTTCCTTCAATGAATTGGTTGGGACACAAGTTTTCAGTTTGGAAACACGCGAGGCTTAGGTAGAATGATTTTGCCATTTCTACGGGAAACTATAGCAACTTCCTTCGTAACATGAAGATAGATAATTTAAGCACACACACACACACACACACACACACACGTACAGAATTGATTTTATGCTGAGTATTACTAGGCAATATGCATTAATGTGTGCACTGAGGAAAGCAGGATGCCGGTCTATGACAGAATCGGCGCTACCCATTTAACAGCATGCACACCGCTTGGTGATACTGTTGGCGGCATGGGGAAAAAAAAATGCCAGAAAAAATCATCCATGTGACAGCACCTTAACAGAGATATCTCATAACTATCTCTCAGAAAATGAATAAAGCAGAGTAATGGAAAACTAAGGTGAATATTAGGTGAGGAATTACAATATACGGAAAAACGAAAAGCAAAATATCTCAAGAGTCTCACACTAAACGGGATAGGATTAAGTAAACTGGAAGGGGTTCACCCGAACCTGAAGTGGCTGTCCCGTTTAGATGTACCTACACGAGGATTCACATGCAGACATTTCCATCACCGTAAGTTTTAAGTAGAGTCTGGTCTTCAGAAAATGTTGATAATTACACGTTTCCTTTATTTAACTTTATTGGTTCCAACTCACGTTAAAATATGTAGAAAATACGTAAAAACGGTTTAATTGAAGTAGTGTGTATCCGAAACTCATTTGAAGACTTTGGCTTAGACAATCGTGCTATATACTTATGTACGGACGAACACATTTGTTTCATAGCTTCTTGACTTTGTAGCGTTATTATAAGACAACCTATATTTGACGGAGAATTTTAAGTTATAAATAAACTTGCGTTCGGATCACCAAGTAATTATATGAAATGTAACAACACTATTCGGACAATTTTCATTATACAACTTCTTCTGTGTGCATTTTCGCCAAATTAAAAAAAAAAAATATAATATAGTACCCCTACTTTTTTATATTTCTTACTTGCAATTATATTCTGCTGAAGAGGTTTAGTCTCTTGTGCGCATGATACTTTTCTTTATTCATAAAGCTGTTTTCCAAATCTTGAAATGCTTGTTTGTTATAGCAGATGCGTGCTGCTTATATATATATATATATATATATATATATATATATATATATATATATATATATATATATATATATATATATATATATATATATATATATACACACACACACACACACACATACATACACATACACACACAGGCAGCGAGAGAAAGGGAATATCAGGAAATGTGTCATCGGACGAAGGTACGGCGTCACTTGGTGTCATTGTCGGAGTGATAAGAGCTGCTGTGTGACCCATTTGCTTATTCCAATCATGTCCCGAAGCCTGACGTTCTCTTTCATTCCTCTTCGCACTCCCGTTCTCTACCCGCCTACCGACATCCCCATAGGTCCCTCCAAGCCCGGTCCCCACCCCCAACTCCCTCCCTTCAACCGCTCGCTATCTTTAATCCGATTTACTTGTGGTTGCGAATCCTTCCATTTCTAGCTTCATGCTGTTTAAATCTCTCTCTCTCTCTCTCTCTCTCTCTCTCTCTCTCTCTCTCTCTCTCTCTCTGTTGAAAGTTGTGAGTCCCAAATAAGTGAGTTATCTGCTTGTAATATTTTTAAAAAAGGAAATATATGGAAGGGGTTGTTAGAAGATGCACGTTCGTTATTTCCTATGCGTTTGGTTGGGCTGTCTTTTACGAATTTTGGCAAAAGTTGTTATATATGTTTATATCACGCACAGAGACATACACACTCATATATCGACATGCATACATACATAAATACACACACACAAACACCATGTATATACAGTATATATATACACGCATATATATAGGCCTGTATATAATATATATATATATAGGCCTATATATGTGTGTGTATATATACTGTATATACATGGTGTTTGTGTGTGTGTATTTATGTATGTATGTATGAATGTCGATATGTGAGTGTGTACGTCTCTGTTCGTGATATAAACATATATAATAATTTTTGCCAAAATTCGTAAAAAACAGCCCCGAACAAACTCATAGGAAATAACATCTCCGGGACTCTTCCTTTGTAAACAAGTAGCAGACAAATGTCGTTCATCAGGTGTGGGTTTTGTAGTAATATTACACGCACGGGTATTGATACATTTGTTATCGTTAATGTTTTACGAGCAGTTGCCCCATTCTGACAGGCGTCACCTGCGAACTTTATTGGTGGGGGAGAGGGGTGGAGGAGAGCTTCTACCGCCCCCTTCCCACCAACCCTTGGACAGTTTCATCACTACTATTATTGTTACTGTTAGGGAGAGTTCTCCTACGAAGATTTTTGTTCTTATCAAGAGGGTAGCCCCCTACGAAAGTTGCTAATGTTGTTATGATTGCACCCGGTAGGGGGTTAGTGCCGTCAGTGCACCTCATGTGGTGCACTGTAGGCATTAAGGTTCTTTGCAGCGTGCCTTCGGCCCTTAGCTGCACCCCTTTCGTTCCTATTACTGTACCTTCTTTCATACTCTCTTCCATCCTACTTTCCACCTTCTCCTAACAATTGAATCAAAGTGCAGCTGCGAGGTTTTCCTCCTGTCACGCCTTTCAAACCTTTTACTGTCAATTTCCGTTTCAGCGCTGAATAACCTCATAGGTCCCAGTGCTTGGCCTTTGGCCTAAATTCTTTATTCAATTCAATTCAATCTAATCCTTCGGGCCAGCCCTATGAGAGTTGATCGTCAGCTCAGTGGTGTGGTTAAACTATTTTAATAATAAAAATAATATTATGATTGCGGTATTATTTTTTTATATATTATTTTTAATATTTTTCTAACTTTCAGATACAATTATCATTATTGTTTTTAAAGGGACCACCTACACACACACACAGTTGTTGTAATTATTGTTGCTGTTGTTGTTAATGCTCATTTTCGACCATCGGCGGCTATGGTTAATTTCACATCCCCATGTTTCGCTTTCAGCTATGTTATTGGAATTGCTTATAAATTCACTTCAGTCCCCTCTGTATTTTGACCTTCTATAATTTATCCTTAACTTTGGAGTAAGGGTTTCGATTTTTGAAATGGAACAGGACCACAGGGAAATTCATACTGTGCCATTGCAAAAATCAACCATTGAATGCATTTACTTCTTATGAATATTTTGACGGTGAAAATAGCAGTTTTGCCGATGAGTCAGAAACTCGGATATATCTTGAAAGATTCTCAAGTGAATGATATTGCTTGTGTCTCTCTATATAATAAGAGTATTTTTAACCATGAGACCAGGTAGTATATACAAGCTAGAGAGAGAGAGAGAGAGAGAGAGAGAATGAGAGTAGAGGTTAGAATGAGTCTATCTATCTATATATATATATTAGTATCTATCTATAAATATCTATCTATATATATATATATATATATATATATATATATATATATATATATATATATATATATATATATATATATACACCACATACACACTCGCTCTCTCTCTCTCTCTCTCTCTCTCTCTCTCTCTCTCTCTCTCTCTCTCTCTCTCTCTCTCTCTCTCCTCTTTGCACAACCTCAACGGTGGCGACTCATACTGTAGGCGGCCATTTGGGCTAGTTAACTCTCTCACTCTCTCTTTCTCCGGTAATGATTAATCTGGGTGATTACGCTATCGAATGCCTCGTTAAACGTCGGAATAACGCCCCAAAACCCTGCAATTTCGCCAGCGCCGTTGCACTAATCGGAGGAAGCGGCAGAGATACATCTTCACATACACACGTGAACGGAAAGAGAGAGAGAGAGAGAGAGAGAGAGAGAGAGAGAGAGTGTAGAGATATAAGATATAGAGATATATATATATATATATATATATATATATATATATATATATATATATATATATATATATATATATATATATATATATATATATATATATATATATATATATATACAGAGGAGGGATAGAGATAGGCAGTATATGTACAAAGAGAGGAGGAGAGAGAGAGAGAGAGAGAGAGAGAGAGAGAGAGAGAGAGAGAACTGTGGAAGTCGGAAACTCATTATGACAGGGCAGGATAAAAAAAAAAAAACCACGTATCTCGTAACGCAGAACGAAACGGTAGGAAGTCGTCGGTCATTAGATAGTGTAATTTTTCAATTGAGAAACATCAATTAAAGGATTATTGGACGAATTATGAACGGGAGTGTCATGCGATATGCGCACCCTCACGCACATCTGCTTCCTCTACTGTGCCCCGAGGTGGAAGGTTGAAGGACTAGAACTAAGAACGGGTTAAATAGCTTGGAAGAAGAAGAAGAAGAAGGATAGACAAAAAAAAATTAAAATATAGTTTGGAAGAGAGAATGAAAAACGAATGAGGCTACAAGCTTTGAAGACCAAGTCTGGGAAGCGTGATAAATGGGATTAGAAACATGGAATCTTGAATTTGGAAGGCTGTAAATATGAGGTTAACAAGTCTTGCAGAATGGCATTAGTCGTTCTGAACGGATGGGATTGAAAGGCAAAGAAGAATGAAGATGTAATGAAAAAAATGCAGAATTAAATTAAATAAAAACACTAAACGTAGTCTGGATGTAAGGCTGAAGGCTAAAGGATGCGGTGTTTTAATTGGGAACTGTGTAATTAGACGAAAAAAAATACGAGATTGGAGGAAAGGAATACACGACACGATATGGAACAAGAAATAATTATATATATATATATATATATATATATATATATATATATATATATATATATATATATATATATATATATATATATATGTGTGTGTGTGTGTGTGTGTGTGTGTGTGCGTACAGTATATGTATGTGTGTGTGCGTGTAAATATACACATTCTCTGTTACAAGGACAGTCTACGGTCAATACATTTCAGAATTGAACCTTCCGTCTAGTACATTATCGTCATCTTTTACGAAAGGGGTACAGAAACATATATAACATATATATATATATATATATGTATATATATATATATATATATATATATATATATATATATATATATATATATATATTATATAATATATATATATACATATATATATATACATACATATATAGTGAGTGAGTGAGTGTGTGTGTGTGTGTAAATGAGTTTGTGTGCTCAAAAGAGAGAGGACGAGACACTTGAGAGAAATGAGTTTAATGGGCCTCAGGTGTGAAGTATCAGCCGAAACGAACCTGTAGATAATGCCAAACAGATTCTACTCACCAAACGGATTCCTCTTATCTGTATTCCGTTCGAGTTCTGTTCCAAAGATAAGCTTCATTTCGACAGCTGCTGCGCCACAACTGTTCGTCCCGCGCATCACAATGGTTCGAATTCGCCCATCAGTTATAATCGCCGGCCTGTTGTTTTCCCTCGTTTGTTATTGTTATAATTGTCTATGTTATTTACGGTTTGTCTACAAACATATGTATAGTATACACAAACACACACACACACTCACACACACGCGCGCACATATATATATACGGTAAATATGTATGTATATGCATGAAGTTTTCTAGCAAGGTGAACAGATCCTGAAAGCGACCGCACCTTTTTTTGGGTTACAATGCGCTTTGTGTCTCCGCAAGCAGTTGACATTTCTTATCGTGAAGTTGCTTATTTTTATAGACCAGAAGTTTCGTGGCGCATGTGAAGGCAAGCTCCTGGTTTCAGTGGACGGTGTATTATTTCCTGGTATATATATATATATATATATATATATATATATATATATATATATATATATATATATACATATATATATGTATATATATATATATATATATATATATATATATATATATATATACTGTATATATATAGACATATATATATATATATATATATATATATATATATATATATATATATATATATATAATATATATATATATATATATATATATATATATATATATATATATATATATATATATATATATATATATATATATATATATATATATATATACATATATATATATATATATATATTATATATATATATATATATATATATATATATATATATATATATTATTCATTCTTATAAAACATCATAACAACAGGGTGCAGTGAAGACATTTATGCATATAGAAGGGCCTCTCGTGATTATGGTAGTACCTCTACCGTTTTCAAACAGTAATGGATTTAGTAATATACTAGAATTAATAATTATACAAGAAGTGAAGAAGTTTCCAAATCAAAGGCAATAAGTATCGTCCTCGCTCGGTTCTGGCTAAGTTTTGAAGGCAAGACTTTTTTATTTTTCTAAATTATTGTCCAAAAACATTATTGTTAATTTACCCCGGTTTCCATAATCCCTTTGATAAATTTTTGCTGTCTTTACAAAGCAGCTCCAAGTGTCGGACATTTGAAACATTTGCTAACATAAATAATTCACAGTGCACCTCGGTTCACACTGTGGTTTGTTTTGCTGTACTTGCATGATTTAAAATAGTTGAATTTTAATGAGCTTTTTCTTTGTTTGAAACCACAGGCTTTTTCTTTGAAACCACCTTGATATTTATTGCACACCTTCCAACGTATTATGTACACGCCAATATCTTCGAGCATTACTTTTGCCATAAAGGTTGGTCTCCCGTAGGGGGATAGTGCCGTCAGTGCACCTCATGCGGTGCACTGTAGGCATTACTTAAGGTTCTTTGATGCGTGCCTTGGGCACCTAGCTGTAACCTCTTTTGTTCCTTTTACTGTACCTCCTTTCATATTCTCTTTCTTCCATCTTACTTTCCACCCTCCCCAAACAATTGATTCATAATACAACTGCGAGGTTTTCCAACCTGTTACACCTTTCAAATCTTTTACTGTCAATTTATGTTTCAGCGCTGAATGACCTCATAGGTTCCAGTACTTGGCCTTTGGCCTAAACTCTATATTCAATTTTCAATCAATAAAGGTTGGTGACTGCTGATCCGATGGTATTTGTGCAGCTGAAAGTTAAACGATTGTCCCTCCTTATTTTCATTAATCTTTTCGATGCCATCCGGGTATATATTTGTTATTTGATTGTTGTACGTTTCTTTTGCGCTCTAATTAGAGTTCTGAAGAAAGAAATCATTCCATTTATAAACCAATTAATTTTTAATAACGCGGTTGGCGTGTTTAAGACGACAATTGCTCCACAGTTATTTTAAATTTAATTAATATCCTTGCATCCAGGGGAACAAATCTTCTAAGGCTGGTCAAAATAAGTTGCTCGCCACTCCATCTTGTAAGGAAACCTCACGGTAATTAAAGAAATGTATATAGTATATAGAAAATGTGTAATTTGTGATATCTAGTTATTCGTACATCCAGGAAAGGATTTCTGTTATCCTTTTACCAATTTAATTTAAATATGATTCTTGGTACAAGAAGATTTAATTTCAGAAGAATATACTCAGATCTCCCCAGAGCGAATTCAGAATTGTCAGTATGTGCCACACACTTATGTCTCTTGCAAGTTCGTTATATCGTTTGTCGTCCAATCCGCGAAGTTAAGCTTTGTTGAACATGCTCAAGAATGGGATGGGTTACCATCAGGAAATTCCAGATGCTTTGGCACAACAAGCCCCTCATCCGTTTTAGATTAAGCCGGCCTTATGCCAGCACGGGTCCTTGCTCGAAGTGTGTTAAGGTGTTTAAGGGGATAAGAGCCCTGGTTGGGCCTTTCTTGATAGTTTGTTGTTCAACTTTAATGGCATCTGCCTCGTCCATTCAAGACTTAGGTTGGTTCGAGGGCTCAAGTATTTGCCCAGTGTTTTAAAATTATCGGGATTTTGACGTAGATTTATGTCAGATATTTGTTTAATGCGGTTATAAATCTCTAGTTGAAATTTCTTGAGCTATATATTATTAGTGAATCATGTTTTGAATTTTGTGTTGAATCTGTCCCATGATAATTTGCGCGGACAAGAGCGGCAACAAGACCTATTTCAAAGGGAAACACGACCAAAGACTTAGAGAGAGAGAGAGAGAGAGAGAGAGAGAGAGAGAGAGAGAGAGAGAGAGAGAGAGAGAGAGGGCTGAAAAGGGTCATAGCTAGAGCTATTAACAAATAAAGACGTCTCAGAAGGGAATAGCTGCAACGCCCACTAAAGCTATGTCAAAGAAAGAACGAAAGAAATATAACAGAGATTATAAGAACTGTATCAGAGCAGTAATAGCCTGGCTTCTCTTCTTAAGAGGAAAGAGCAACGATGGCAACACCACAACCAACTCAAAAAGAAAAACAACAGTATTCATAAACAGAGCGATCATGAAAACAACAACAAAAAAAAGAGAGACATTTCTTAAGAAAAGAGAAACAACAATGATAGTCAGAGCCATCTCAGAAGATAAAGCAACAACATTCATAACCATTTCCATCTTTTATGGCAAAGGAACAACAGCTTTTGAGGAAAGAGCAACAACAGTGGCAACCAGAGACATCTAAGAAATAAAAGTACAAACCGTAGCCAAAGGAAAGAAGTGTGAAAGTTGGACAACATCCTTTAGACACCTCGTATGTGGAAAGAGTAACAGTGTTTCTAACTAGAGACACCTCGAAAGAAAAAAACAACAACGGCCATAACCAGGGCCATATCCAACGGAAAGAACAGAGATAATCAGAGCTATGTTGTAAAGAAAAAAAAACAAAAAACCAGTGTGAACCAGAAACATGCCAGAAGGCAGCAGTAATGATGAGAGCCATGTTAGAACGGAAGAACAACAGTGATACTCAGAAACTATGAAAAGGCAAGAACAACAACAGTCGCAACCCAAGACGTACCAAGAAGCAAAAAAAAAAAAAAAAAAAACGCCACCAACGCAGCGATAGAGGAAACGGGAAACGCCTTCGGAGCCTTTGTCGTGATGGCAATGGTAGCGCAAACAGTAGTAGATCTGTCTGACGTCATAGATAGCGCGGGAAATCTGAGAGAAGGGAGAGGAGGGGAGGAGGAGAGGAGAGGTAGAGGAGGAGCGGTAGCCATCAGTAGCTGAAGACACAGCAGGGAATCTTAGAGCCTTCACAAAACACAGATGCTTTAGTGGCGGGGGAGATGAAACAAGATGGAAGCTAGTTGGTCCCTTGTCAAGTGTTTTTTTCAAGTATTTATGGTTTTGGTGTTTGTATTTCCTGTTGGTTGGAGAGGGTGGAGGGAGAGGTGGTTGTGTGTATGTGGGAGCTCTTTCAGCCAGCTGTTGCTCCACATGTTTCGCCTTGTCGTCTTGTGGCTCTTGACAGACGTTTATAAATAAGCAAGCATAACTTCTTGTCTTGATTCTTCTTCCTTCTAGGTTTTCGCGTCCGTTGCGTGTCATAGTGAACTGGGAAAGAGGATCACGCGCACACCCATTAAAGAACATGTGTATGTGTGCACATGTACCGCCAAGACTATCAAGTAGGCCTATGTGTTAAAAGTATTATAATGTGTGTGTGTGCTATCGAGACTTTTGTGTACTTTCAGGACTTTCACATCAGGTTAATCCGCCTCTGTAAAAGAGTTAGAAGAGTATCACCTGAATGATTTATCTCTTGCCATAAACAGTCCCATTAGTCTGGTCCTTTCTCTATTTTAGTTTTTTGTAGTTCATCTCTGTCGTAGCTGATGTCACAAATCCGAATTTTTCTATAATGCAGTCTTTTTTTTTTTAGATAATGTGAAATGCCCAACTTATTGTAATTATTTGTAATGGATGGTTTTATAGATCATGTAAAATGTTCATCTCTTGTAGTTGAAGTCAGTATTATGGTGTGTCACTAGTTTTATAATTTGCAGATCATTTAAATGATTCGTCTGTGTAGTAGTTGATGATGCCCTTATGTAAGAAATTTCCTTATTTTAAATTTTTTTTGGATTATTTAGAAGTGATTTTGAAGTAATTTGTAGATTTTTCCTTGTTTTACAGTACGTTAAGTAATTAAATGATTCACCTCAGTCGTGGCTGATAGTATTATTCGGATTATTTCCTTATTTTATGATTTCATCTCTACCGTACTTGATGTCATTATTCATTACCTTTCTTTAACTGTGATTGTAGCTCAAAAGATCATCCCGATTCAATGGACCTGGGACTGAAATAAATAGAAAGTATTTTAGTGTAAATGACAAGGTAGGATGTACAAGTATTCCTGAAAACCAGCTTTGCATGACTAGAGATCGTACTTTACACATCTGTATCAGTTATACCCACGAGAGACATGAAAATCGAGACGCATTGATTACATTCAATTTTAGGGAATTTAGTATTTAGTTTTCTTTTAGAAAACACGCATACGCTCTGTATGGATATACTCTCATTGTACTGAAATAACTCTCTCTCTCTCTCTCTCTCTCTCTCTCTCTCTCTCTCTCTCTCTCTCTCTCTCTCTCTCTCTCTGGTAAATGCGGGTTTTACAGTAAATTTTGAAAAAAGTGTGTTCTTTTTTTTTGAAAAAATATCTCACTTACTGAACGCTGGATTCATCAAGTTGCTAAGTCATCTTTCTCTAACCAATCTTTGTATACATACATACATACATACATACATACATACATACATACATACGTATATATACATACATACATACACATACATATATACATACACACACACACACACACACACACACACACACATATATATATATATATATATATATATATATATATATATATATATATATATATATATATATATATATATTTTACGTGCGTATGGTTTCTGTTATCATAAATACTTACCTAGATTCTTACATATACAAAAGTATATGTTTCGGCAGCATTACTCCTTTGTTAAGCTCTTGTTGGTAGAACTAACTGTTGCCTTTCTTTGACATTTGAGCAAGTGGGTCTTTTTATTACCCAGATGTATTACGGGGAACCATAAAAGCCACTGTTCCACACAAGAGCGGATCGCAGCGGTAGCATTTATCCCCTTTTCTTTGTATTCTGTGCAGTGGAAGCTTATCTCACAGTTCAGTTGTTTGTTTTTGCATTTCACCTGTAATTGTGTGCATGTCAAGACTGGTATTGTTATTGTATATTACTATCATGCGGTCCTCTGACATCTACAATGTCAGTTTCAGGCAAGTACTCATCTGTTTTCTTGGGTATTTTAGCAATGTGATATAGTTAAAGAACGTTCGGTGCTACTTGGCTTGTTAGCTACGCGTCACCTACTCCGAGGTGCTAGTACTAAACATGGCGGCAGCTCCTTGGGACGCCGTGTTTAGTACTAGCCCCTCCGGGATCAAGGTATCCTATACACCCATTTCTATACTGTGTGGTCGACAAATTACCCTAATAAACGATATCTTCGTGCGGTTGTCTACTTTATATTTACCATGCGGTGTTTAGTACTAACACTTCGGAGTAGATGACGCGTAGATAGCAAGCCAAAGTAGCACCGAACTTCCATTCTCTTGCATTTTAGTACGTTTTGTATGTAAATAGCAGCTTTACCCTTACATTTAGAGGTAAATTTCACATACAGATAGCAGCTGTGCCCCCAAGAACTGCACAGCTTAGGACTATTGACCGCATTTGACAGGTTTTGTTCACAGTCCCGCCTACAGTTCTGGATGTTACAGTAAATGGGGGTGGAGGGGGGAGGGAGCGGTTGGCTATTGATGGCCAGTGTTGTAGGTTGGGCCCTGTATCAGAGTGGTTGTGAGAGAGAGAGAGAGAGAGAGAGAGAGAGAGACTTTCATATCGCCATGAGGGTTATTTTTTGGGGTCGAAATAATGAGAATTTGTCAAAGGGGTTTTTGGCTGCGACTGGAGAGACGCAAAGCCTCGGAGTCTGTGAAGGTGTTATTAGACTAATGGAAAACTTGGCACAAATTGAAGGTAAGTACTGGAATTACACTCCCCGACTGGCTGGAAAGGTACAAATTTAATATGTCCAGGAGATTGAGGCATCATTTGTTCAGGGGCGAGTCGCGAGGTGGTGTGGGAGGGCGGGGAGGGGGTGTTCATTGGATTGGTCGTGGAGCTAAGGTAGGGGGTTATCACTGGATGGAGGGGGGAGGTATGGAGTGGGTTCGGGAGTCGTGGGGAACTGAGTAAGTGAAGGAGTAACATTGTGTCGCTTCGGAAGAGAGAAAAAAAGTGAAATCCTTTTCTTTTTCATTCTCATGATCATGACTGCCTGATTTTCTCCGTGTTCATTTTGTTGGTGCCTTGGTCTCATTTCGTCTTTTCCCTCTTCCTATCACTGTCATCTCTTGTGTCGTCATTTTTCCTCCCATTTCTTTTGTTTTATTATTTAATCGATAACGATTTTTGCCATCTGCTGGGGTTCCTCATCAGAGACGCCGATGATAATTATTCGCCGTAATTATAACTCTAGCTTTTCGTAAAGGCTGGGTAATGCAATGCCCCGAGGCCGCACCGAGTCCATGCTTTTGTATTTTGTACTTTGTATGACCGGTATTGCACCTGACCTGCCTGCGTGCGCATGTCCGGTTGTAGGTTCGTCGTATAAGTCTTCGTGTTGCGTGAAGAAAATTCCCGTTGGATGTCGTCCCTTTTCATTCAGGAGGAAAATTGATAAACGTAAAACGGATATCAGTTGTTAGCGGTTTGTAATCGTATATAAAATGTGTATTATTATTATTATTATTATTATTATTATTATTATTATTATTATTATTATTATTATTATTATTAATTAATTAATTTAAAAATATTCATAGTAGCACGAGTCTTCAAATGGAGAAACAAATCCACAGTTATGTTTATGTACATATATTTAAGGATAAATCTGTACAGATGGCTGTCGGGAATCTGTGCGATTGAAAAGGGGAATCGAACAGATTCCCGAAAGCTATCTGTACAGATTTATCCTATATTATACAGTATGCAAATATACATAACTGGATTTTTTCCAAATTATTATTATTATTATTATTATTATTATTATTATTATTATTATTATTATTATTATTATTATTAAGAAATGAAATTCACAAACACAGGCTTGTGACGACAACGCAGATGCTCAGTTTATACATTTTTCCATTTTAAATTTTAATTAAGACTTCTGTATTACTTTGCAATCATGCGACTGAATTTTGTTACAAT
>NC_089789.1:22361105-22371105 GCF_040412425.1 Macrobrachium rosenbergii
CATAGTGCAACTGCGAGGTTTTCCTCCTGTTACACCTTTCAAACCTTTTGCTGTCAATGTTCGTTTCAGTGCTGAATGACCTCACAGGTCCCCGTGCTTGGCCTTTGGCCTAAATTCTATATTCAATTCAATTCAGTTCAAGAGGTGTTGTTGATGTTCCAATAAAATGGTCCAATGTAAAATGTTCAAACAAATTATACACATAAAAATGCTTTTGGATGGTAGGACGTAAGTTCAGTGCATCTGATTTTGTAAAAACTTATAATTTACTGAAGCTGTCCCACACAAGCAGCAGTGAGGTGAAATGGGGAACTGAGAAAGAGTTTGTATAATGTGTTTATTAATGTGTTTTTTGTTTTTTTCTTTTCAGCATCTGAAACTGCAGGCGACCTGAGGTGAGTAAAGTATAAAACCCTTCTGAATACTCCTGGTCAAAAGTATCAGGAAGACAGAAATTGAGCTAAGCTCGAAGAGGTTAGGTTAATACTGTAACTTATCATACATAGATATTTACTAGCTTACACGGTGTGTATTTTTTCTACAAAAATATTTGTAAGGGCTTTAGTGTTTCCTGTTTTTTTTATCAGAATTTAACGTACTTTTTTATTTTTTTTTTTTTTTTTTTTTTTTTAATAAACCACGATCGCAGAAAACTATCAGATTACCGAAATAAATAGTATAAACTTCATAACTGGCACCACAGTACGGTTCACGTAAGGACCAAAATACTGTTGAATGAATTATTTCAGTACAGATTCAAATAATGATAGATCATTCGTTTCCCTTTTGCGCGGCATGGCTTCCCAGGCCCTTAAAGCATCCAAGGAATGTGTGAGGACACGTTCATCTTCCTTCAGAGGAGGAGGGGGATGGAAGAGAATCCTGTGGGAACATCCTGCGGTATTATTATTACCTTGCGATGAGGAGATCTGTTGATTAGCGCCAAACAAATGGCTCCCCATCGTTGGGTTATAGCTACCGATTTGGCGACCCAAGTGGAGGCGTTTATCTTATCCTGATATCTTCGCGATTCTTGTGTAGGGGAAGACAGCGGGACGTAGCTCTCTCTCTCTCTCTCTCTCTCTCTCTCTCTCTCTCTCTCTCTCTCAGTGAACTTCGATACTTACGACCAAAGTCCTTAATGAAACAACGAAATAATAATGATTTACTTATTTACAATTTCATAAACGTATTTCTCGATACGAGAGCTCAGAAGTCCACAAGTCAAGATTACAAATTGTGTTTTCATTTTGTGTCACTGAATTTTATTCCATTGGAAATTTAAACGTAATGTGTTAATAGCATGTTATCTAAGCAAACATATGTATACTTTTTTCCAAATCTATCTATTACAAGTTTTCGTTGTTTCCTGGCGCATTGCTGAGAGAGAGAGAGAGAGAGAGAGAGAGAGAGAGAGAGAGAGAGAGAGAGAGAGAGAGAGAGAGAGAGAGAGAGAGTAGCGCTTAAAAAGGAAAGTTAAGAAAGTGAGATATAGGGAGTAACAAGACTACAAGAAGAGTATAGAGGCAGAAAAATGCTGAGAGAATGTGTTACATATGGTTTACCTCGTGCAGACCCTCCTGTTTTGATAGTTTGCAAGTTTACATTCTGTCAGAGCAATGAACACTCACTTCTAATTTTTTCTCTTCTCCTCCCCTCCCCCTCCCCCTCTCCACGCTAACTGCTACCCACAACATTCGTCTGACTACTAGGTATCTAATTCTTTTCTTAGGTTAACAGAAGCAAACTGGATTTCATAGGTGGCGCCCATTCGTCATTCGAACACGGGTCGTCTAGTTGTGTCCTAGATGTGTCACTGCGAAGCTAAGAGGCCACAGAGAGAGAGAGAGAGAGAGAGAGAGAGAGAGAGAGAGAGAGAGAGAGAGAGAGAGAGAATGTGGCGGGGGACTGGGTAACCTGAAAGTAAAATGATTTATTTATTAGTTTGCCCTTCTGACGTCACCACGTCAAAGGTGAGAGAGAAGAGAAGCAAAAAATGAGAGAGGGATAACACAGAGAGAGAGAGAGAGAGAGAGAGAGAGAGAGATTAAAGATCCACGATCACGTCGTGTACGAGTAATCGAAAATGTTACCTGATTGTTTTCTTCCTTCCTTTCCTCCATTCGCGTCACTGCCAGATGTTAATAACGTTTGAACGACGGGTGTTTCGGCAGGTCGGGGGTGGGGTGGGACCCTCGGAATGTGAGGGTGGGTGCATTATCAATTATGTTAATGTTGTGGCATGTAGTAGGGTCCCATTCAGAACCGCAGACGGGACCGTATGCTCTCTCTGTACACTAATCCAGTTTGGCCAGTAGAATGATCTAGTTATTGTTATTGGTGGTGTTGTTATTCAAAATTTGAAAAATAAGAAATGGAGGGAAGAAATTAAGAGATGGTTGGCAATAGCGATATTCATAACATTATTAGATTATTTTTCATTTAGGGAAATGGACAGATGTAGAACACAAGACAACGGAGACAAAGAAATCGAAACAGGTAGCAACTATTTCTAACACAACTGCTAGTAAATAATAACTGCAACACCTGTAAATAGTGAAATAACGCAGCGCGAAAATACTTTTTAATATCCAACTGGAATTATAGTAGTTCCCAAATGAAAGCAATCGAGACCTGTACCAACTTCGGCTATTTTTACGTCAGATGTCGTGCTGCTGGACAGACACTCTCTTTTCAGAGCAACTTTCAATATTTTAAGAAAAAAAAAGAAAGTGTACCTTAGTTTTACCAGACCACTGAGCTTGATTAACAGCTCTCCTAGGGCTGGCCCTAAGGATTAGACTTATTTTACGTGGCTAAGAACCATTTGGTTACTTAGCAACGGGACCTACATCTTATTGTGGAATCCGAACCACATTATAACGAGAAATGAATTTCTATCACCAGAAATAAATTCCTCTAACTCTTCATCAGCCGGTCGGAGACTCGAACTCGGGCTAGATTGGAACATCTCGGTTAAAACATAAAACGCTCTTAAAAATTTTTTTTTTCAGTTTTCAAGAAAATCTAAAAAAACAATTCGAGATAAAACGAGAGTTAAAATCAGTTAGAAATAGTGCAATTAATTTTTCCAGACACTGGAAATACCTAGAGATAAAATAAAGACAATCCAGTAAAACGTTGTCGCATTAGTTTTCCAAAGGAGAGATACCTCAAGATGATATTCAGTAAAATGAATTAGTCAAAATTAGCCACCTTAATCTTTACAGAGAAGGGAAATGCAACTAAATAAAAAAAAAAAAGCTTCCAGAAATTATCTTCAGCTTTTCCGGGAGAGAGTAATGCATCGATTTCAAAACCAAAAGCATACAGAGTAAAGGAACAATGTGAACAAACGAAGTAAAAGCATTCCCTTGAACCTCTCTAGAGAAGTGAAAGGCATAAAGGAAAAAGATAATCAAAGGCACAAGGGGAGTCCGTAGAATTTTCCCAGATACCAAAAATGCACAGGAGACAGACGAAGCCAAACGAACCCTGCGACCAAACGAAAACAAACAAACAAACAAACACGCGAGAGGTAGACAGGGGACGTGGGGATGAAAGAGAACCACACTCAGCAGGTGAGCGGGGCTGCTGCACTCTCACACACAGTGGGTAATCAGGATTTGTCTTATCTGGCCAATCGCTGCTAAAATCATCAGTCAAGTGATGCTGACATCGGGGTTGTCTTCGCATCTCTCGTATACCTGGGAGGGGAGAGAGAGAGAGAGAGAGAGAGAGAGAGAGAGAGAGAGAGAGAGAGAGAGGGGGTGGGGTATGTTATGATTCATCTTCTCCAGTTTTTCTTTCGTCTTTTTCATTTTTTTAGTGCTTTTCGTGAAAGCAGGACTCGTCAAGAATTTTGTTGATGCCTTTTTTTTTGTACGCTGTTTTATCTGGCCTGAAGGAGTGAAATATTACTTTTCAGTTTTTAAGAGAGAGAGAGAGAGAGAGAGAGAGAGAGAGAGAGAGAGAGAGAGAGAGAGAGAGAGAGAGAGAGAGAGAATATTTCTCTTCAACATTTCAACTTCTTTTCCATCAGATTTTAAGAGAGAGAGAATGTTTCTCCCCAACATTTCAACTTCGTCTTTTCCAACAGATTTTGAGAGAGAGAGAGAGAGAGAGAGAGAGAGAGAGAGAGAATGTTTCTCTCCAACATTTCAACTTCGTCTTTTCCATCAGATTTTGAGAGAGAGAGAGAGAGAGAGAGAGAGAGAGAGAGAGAGAGAGAGAGAGAGCCCAGCTGAAGCGATTGTCATTCTGCTCCTGTTGTGTATAATCCATCACGGGTTTATTATCGCCATTCGTTTCCCATCCCACCCTTCGTCTCGTACTACTTCTTTCCTTCCATATTAGTGGATACACCATCGGTCAGAGGAGTGACTGTTATAAAGATTCTCATTATTATTATATTTATTTGTGTTTTGTCAAGTGATTCTTGTTCCTCGTCTGAACATTGATGGATTTTCCGCGTCCATGCTTGGGTTAAAGATGAACTTTCGATACACAAAGTAGTGAGGTGAACTTCACAGGGCGAGTTGATTTGTGTTCTGTTCGCTTCTAAAAATACGAATATATATACCCTTAAAAGAAGAGTGGATATCATTTCTGTAAATACAGAATTGTCAGAAGGAAGATTGATGCCTCTTCCAAAAGAACTCCCATGAAAGTTGTCTGTATATCATTTCTATAAATACACAGTGCTGTTAATAGATTGATGTCGTTCTGTGATAATTCCTAGAAAAGAAGCATGGAAATTATATCTATAAATAAAGATTCACAAGAAAAATTGATGTCACTTCTGTGACAGTTCCGATATGTTAGGAAGTTTTATCACTACTGTAAGAATTCTCTGAAAAGACTGATGTCATTCTGTGATAATTCCTAGAAAAGAAGCATGGGAGTTATATCTATAAATAAAGATTCACAAGAAAAATTGATGAGTGACAGTTCCGATATGTTAGGACTTTTTATTACTACTGTAAGAATTCTCTTACAGAAAGGATGAATTTTAATCCTGCAAATCAGTATTCCCAAAACAGACAAATCTAACTCTTATGAATTAGAATTCCCTTATATAAAAATTCCCTTGAAAAGCGATGAATACTTTTATAAATGAAAAAAAAAAAAATCCCGTGAATGTGCAAATGAGTATCTGGCACTTTTATGAATGAACTTCCTCAAGAAAATTCTATAGATATCACTTTTACAATTAAAAATTCCTTTAAAGGAAGAAGTATATCAATTTCACAAAATAAGCATTCTGACGACAATGTTACATATGGTAGTAATTCCCACAACATATAACAGGAATCACTTGTGTAAATAAGAATTGTCATTAAAGAAAGATGGCTATCACTCCTAGAAATCCCATACAAAAAGGCCGATAGTATCTCTAAACCAAAATTTCTATAAAAAAAGGAGTAGATAGAAAACTCTAAAATTTGAGTTGTCACAAATGAGTGATAGATATTAATTGTGTACGAAAGGATCACCATGGAATTCGGTTGGAAATGGGAATGAGCCGATGACCATAGTTGTTGCAACGCCGTATTGCCTAAATATGTCAGATATTATGGTCTCATACCGGCTTAATTCTGGTTTTTTTTTAATATTTTTCTTCCTTTGCTTTTTATTAAGACTTCGTATGTTTCCTGTATTCATTATAATCCTCTCATTTATAAAAAAGATAATTTTGGTACATATAACGTTATCATTCCTTGTATGGATTTCATGAAAGCTATTACGCAGAAGTGTTCTTCTGAATTTGTGTTAGTATAGTTAACTAACTTTGCAGACCAGGCTTAGTTTTATTTCTGTGACCATACAAGTTATAACGCTATTTTCTAGCATTAGATTAATTATTTCTGGCCACTCTGTGGGGTGCATTCTTAACTAGTAAATTATGCCAATTCTAGATATCAAATCTTAGTAGTTTCTCTTAATATCTTCTCTGTGTACATGATTTGCATATATATATATATATATATATATATATATATATATATATATATATATATATATATATATATATATATATATATATATATATATATAATTATGTATGTAGCCTATACATTCTGTGAGTATTTATACGTTGTATAGTGAATGGAAGTGCACGTAGGATTGTATGAGTTTTCATATCTTTTCTTTCGATTGATACTAGCAAATAAATGATTTAAGTTATTGATAATCCTGTTCGCCGTGACGCAAGATGTAACGCTAAAATCAAATCAGGTTAAACGAACTGGAATCACACACGTTATTGCATTCTTTCGGCCACTTCCATCTACTCCCATTGTCTCCCACCTCGCGCGCTTGCGCGCAGTCTGTTATCCCTGAGAAGTCTCGGAGGCCCGAGGGCTGGTTCGCCTCCGCGACTGAGCTCTTGAACTTCGACTTAATTCAATGAGGAATTTGCATATTCATGGCGCTCGCCTAGACGGGTAGAGCGGTATTAGCGGTAGAGGAGGGACTGAACAGAGGAGAGAAATGGCGATAAAGGAGGTGAGAAAGGAGGAGAAGTGGGGGAGGGAGAAAGTAATGATGATACGCCGAGGATAAATACCCGCTTTATAGAAGGAGGCGGATCTCTCGGAAACTTTAGCGTTATGCCGGTCTTGAAAAGAGATTGTATATGGAGGCTTTTTGTATTCTTTTTTTTTTTCTTTTTACATCAAGAGTCTAATATCCAAGAGGAGGCGGGTGGGGAGGTTTCGAAAACTTGGTCACAAACTTTTTTAACAGGTCGTATTGGACTTTGGGGAGAGGGGCGGCTGCAGCTGTAGGGCGACAACATTGGGGGCAGTGGCCAAGAAACCGGGTGGGTATGGCGTAGTGAAAGGGGGTAGGGGATATGTGGGAGGGGGAGGGAAGAAAGAGCAAGAGGAATGGAGAAAGGGGGGGTTCTCTTATGCAGTTTTTTTAAAAGCTGTTTAAAAACAAATTTGGAGAAAGTGTTGTTATAGGCGGGTGGTTGAGACGTGGTCATTTCCAACACTTTGTTTTAGTTTTCACACGAAAGTGTTGTGAATTACGAAGACAAAATATATTCTTGATTCACGACGGATGAATTTTTCATGAGGAATATTTATTATGATGTGATACTGAAATGCTTCATGGGTATAGTGTCCCCCGAAAATACACAAGGATATATTGTACATTTCAGAATACATAATTAGAATATGCGTAAGACTGTGTGAGACTGCAGCACACATAGTTAACACTTAGTTATGTATAATTCGTTTGAATAAAAGATTACGAATAATCACGGAAATACATGGCGACCTCCTGTGCACTGATGATATGAATCAAGTACACCATATTATAAAAATTAGTGAAGATGTATTATTGTGAATACAGTAGGTTGTACAGTACAAGAATATGAAGGAATACGGAGGCACGAGAATGCATTGATGTATTTGCACGAGAAGATACTCTAATACGCAAAAGAAAGCACGAGAATACATTTACATGAAGTGTAAAGAGAATATGCGCCAAACGAACGCACATAGAGAAGAAAACTGTTGATTTTTTATTTATCCATAACAATTAGCTGATCATTTTGCTACCTTTCACATTTCATTTTTTCAACGTTTTCTTAACAGTGTATCAAAGTAAGCACCGTAACAAACGTCTGGTTGATAACACAAACCGTAACCTAGAAGTTCAAGCGAGAACGCAATGCATTACTACCCTAATATTATTCTTTTTGCATTGTAATACATTTTTATCTATTTATCTATTTATTGTTTTATTTATTTGAATTTTTTAGTAAGTGGGATCCCTTCTTTCTGTATTTCACTTTACTTCGTCCAACTTCTTCCTAAAGAACACCAAATTCTTTGGAAGCTTGAATTTCAAGTCAATGGCGCCCGTGGGCGTGTTCCATATGAATAGGTTTCATCTACTGAATAATAATAATAATAATAATAATAATAATAATAATAATAATAATAATAATAAAATCGAAAGTCTTGCGACTCTCTCGGGATTTCACTACTGTAGCGGTAGTGTTAATGGTAATAATTATTACTGTTAAGATCGCCATACTGGCGAGAGGTACCTGAGATTAACACCTTACCAGATGAATTACACGACTGGTACTCAGTTGACAGCGGTAGGTCGTGGAACAGTCTCCCTGAGGATGTCGTGCAGTTGGAAATTAAGAAGTGCAAGCGAAGATGCAGTATACTACTACCTGATACACTTCTTGTATTTTAAGCATTTACTTAAATTTTTATCCTTTTATTTATTAATTTGTTCATGTATTTTTTTTTCTTTTTTTAATAAGTGATCTGTTCTTTCTGCATTTTCCGTTATGTTCTGTTACTTCTTTGAACACAGTATTCTTTGGAAGCTTGAATTTCAAGTCAGTGGCCCCTGTAGGCTTGTTCCTTATGAATAGGGTAAATCTTCCGGATAATAATAATAATAATAATAATAATAATAATAATAATAATAATAATAATAATAATAATAATAATAATAATAATAATAATAATCGTTATTATTATTATTATTATTATTATTATTATTATTATTATTATTATTATTATTATTATTATTATAAGATATAAGATTAGGAACTTCTGATGAACAGGGTAAATTTTCCGGATAATAATAATAATAATAATAATAATAATAATAATAATAATAATATTATTATTATTATTATTATTATTATTATTATTATTATTATTATTATTATTATTATTATTATAAGATAAAGCTAGGAACTTCTGTTCGGAAGGCGAGCTTCCTCTGGAGCCATCACCCCTAAGGGGAAAAGCATATGGCGGGTGGCAATCGATACAATTATAAACACAGACTACAGCATAACCATTCGCTTGTCGAGGGACCGACAGCCCCCATTATGAAGCATTGTCATGCACTCGCATTACCGCAGGCGATGTATTGCAACATGCGTTTTTAATTTGCACGCCTGCGACGCTCCCTGTGAGCGTCGCTCCGTCAATTAATTTTACCTGTGGCCAGGTATGCAAGGTGTGGAACATGCGCCAACAGTCAAGTATCTCGTTACGGGCTACTCAAAACGCCCAGTTGGCTGGCTCTCTCTCTCTCTCTCTCTCTCTCTCTCTCTCTCTCTCTCTCTCTCTCTCTCTCTCTCTCTCGTTACGAACTGCTTGTGTGCGTGTCTCTCTCTCTCTCTTCGTCACTGATGCTCGTGCTGGAGTAAGATTAAGGTAAATTAAAAACGACAGCAATAACAACATTCTCTCTCTCTCTCTCTCTCTCTCTCTCTCTCTCGTTACTGACTGCTTGTGTGCGTGTGTGTCTCTCTCTCTCCTCTCTCTCCCCCTTTCTCACACGTTACTGACTGCTCTTGCTGGAGTAAGACTGAAGTTAATTAACGACAGCAACAACAGCCTCTCTCTCTCTCTCTCTCTCTCTCTCTCTCTCTCTCTCTCTCTCTCTCTCTCTCTCTCTCTCTCTCTCTCTCTCTCTCTCGTGAAGCCTACTCTTGAAGTAAAACATTAATTATGCTAGGAGTTTTTTTAAATATTTAGGATCCGAAGTAACGGAATGGAAAAAAATCCTATCTGCGTAATTTTTTTTAAATCGAAATTTTCCTTTAATTTCAAATGATAATAAAAAGATGTTCAAAACCTTGAAAGTCGTTTGACGTAAAACAGCGAAAAAAAGTTAAATCGATGATTCCTCTGGTAGAAAAAATTACTTGGACTGTACAAACATAACGCCAGATTACCATGTTCCAACCAGCTTGCTTTTTCACTATCAGTCGCAAAACTCTAGTAGAGAGAGAGAGAGAGAGAGAGAGAGAGAGAGAGAGAGAGAGAGAGAGAGAGAGAGAGAGAGAGATTCTTTTTGTAGAACAGACACATTTCAGTCTGAAATTTTACTGAGGTGTGGTAATGGTATCCCGTCTCTTTAAGGCTGTTACCAAGATGAAAAATGACAGCGGTAATTATATTATATATATATATATATATATATATATATATATATATATATATAT
>NC_089789.1:22376105-22531105 GCF_040412425.1 Macrobrachium rosenbergii
CACTGCAGCGAGACAGGACAGACGGGCGGAAGGAGGAACTAGATGATATGCAGATTAGAGAATAGGAAATGAAGGGTGATGATGTTAGGGTGACTTGATAAATGACACTACGGGTGATGAATGTTTTCCACTCAGATCTCTCTCTCTCTCTCTCTCTCTCTCTCTCTCTCTCTCTCTCTCTCTCTCTCTGCATTCCCACGTGTCCTTTTAACCTGTGTAACGGATTGCGTTCTCTCTCTCTCTCTCTCTCTCTCTCTCTAATCTATGTAAGAGGCTGCGTTATTCATACGCCAAGTGAGGCGTATGATACGGTAGTTGTAGAAGTGTATATACATACATATATATATATATATATATATATATATATATATATATATATATATATATATATATATATATATATATGGCCTTTCTCATAGTTTATATGTCTATTGTATATATGTATATATATATATATAGGTGTGTGTGTATAAATGTGGCCGTGCATGCATTGTGTATGTGTGATGTATTATTATGTCTATGTTGAGTGTATATGTGTATATTTGGCCGTGCATCCGGTGTATTTGTTTAGTATGTGTATATATGTGGCTGTGCATGTAGTGTGTATGAATGGTGTATCATTAGGTATGTAAATGTACAGCTTTGCATGCAGTATGTATGTGGCCGTGTATGCGTTGTGTACGTGATGTACATGTATATGTAAATATGCGCAGTGAGTATGTAGCACTGCATGCAGCCCGTATATGCGTTGTGTTGGTATGTTCATGCAGCCTGTATGTCAGTTTTACATGTATATGTATGCACGTGGAAGTTAATGTTGCACATTAGTGGCCATTTTTTTCTTATGAAACACTCCAGAGGGCCATTTTTCTTCGCTAAGTCAGTTTTCACAGACTGAAAGACTTCAGGTGGTGAAGATTCAAAGAATTATGCTCATTGCTGGAATGATCCATCATTATTACTAATAATAATATTAGCATTATATTCCTCTCCGTTCAAAATATATGAGTGATTTTACTATTGCAACGTGCTTATGATACTTCAAGTACATCGGCCGAAGTGGAGTTCATTACTCGTACAACGTATGTGTTACCACAGGAAAAATTAGTTTATACATATTTGTTTATATGGTGGGATTCTTCGATTAACCTCTTCCAGCTCGGTTGATTTTAGCTCATAATTTTACCGTAATCTAATTGCTAGTTTGCTTTTTTGTGTTTGTGTAACTGTCCACAAGATGTCTCAGAAATTCATGCCTGGATTTTAAACAAATTGTCGCGGGCGTTTGACCTGTGGACCAGAGTTGATTAATGTTAGAGTTGGCTGCGGAGCTGAAGACGTATTCATGATGACTTTGTTTCAACTTCATTAACGACGTGAGATGGGTCTTTTCTTTATTTTTTTTCCATTCACGAGGAAATACCAAGTTCTTTACTAAACAATCTGCCTTGATTGTAGCATGACGAATCTTTCTGCTCGTAAGATTTCATGTATAACTGAACAGCTTAACGGATTTGCTTGGTAATAAATTCTGTTTGGCGTTGAGGAAAGTGCGCGCTGATTGCATTCTTGCTTTTTTTTTTTAACAAATTCTAGTGAGACTTGAAGAGACAAGAAAATGAGTGTTGTATTTGTCCAGCTCTCCTTTGGTCTAGCATCAAAATAATTTTAGAACGAAAAATTTTTTTAGAACATAAAAACAATTATTTTCTAGCAACGACTCTTCTTACTTATTGTGAATTTTCACTTATACACAAATGTCTTCATGGCCATGACTTGGAGTATTTTGCATTATTATTAGTATATATACAGGACAGATACAGTAAAAAAAAAAATCACAGAGGCACTGCAATACAAATAATTGAGATACAATCGAGGAAATGCAGATAAATAAGACTAAATGAGACTGTAATTTTTAACAAACAGCGAGATGCAAGCAAATGAAAAGAAAATGAGATGCAGCCAAGAAGATGCATGCAGATATCATGCAAACAGATGAGACACAGGTTACAGCGATACATTGTGATAAAGGTAATTAACATACAAGCAGCAGATAAAAGCCGGTCGTTGAATTTATCGCCGTTTTCTATGCATGGCAAAAAGCGTACTTTTGTCCGCAAGAAATGACGATGTTTCTGTAATGTCCTTGGAATCCTACTGTGTGCTAGTATGGTGTGCTCTTCCTGGACCTTTCTGTTTGATGACCCTTCTCATTTTATGGACCTTTTCCCTCCCAAGACCTTTTTACTGTATGGCTCTGAGCTAATCAGCGTGGAATACCTTTCTACCGTGTTGACTTCTTACTCAAAACACCGGACGTATCTCTTCCCTTCACCTTCCCAGTCCTGGGAACGTTTTACTTAATGAAATATTTCATTCTGTAGGTCCTTGTGCTTGACGACCGGACCTTAACTCTGTCGAGGTTTTTACGGGTCATGAAATTATAGGAATTTTTTTAATCATTGCACGCCTAGCCCAACAAATCCATTTTGCTTTTAGTGACCAAAGCAGTTAATAATGTACCTAGCTATTAGTCGACTGTTTTGCTAGCAGTTGGAATGGAGAGAGAGAGAGAGAGAGGAAAAAATAATGAGTATTATTTCAAAACGGTATGGCCTGGACGAGGTAATCCTGACCCCCGGAGAAATTAAACCATTCATTCGTAAGATATTCTTTAGCTTTGAGAATTTTTGTTATATACATAGACAGAAACTTTCCATATCAGGCATCGCAACATCTCTTTAGTTAATGAGCTGTACCTCACAGCATTTCTGAAGACGCAGTGGAAGCTCCAGTGGAAACTCTGCAATTAATATCCGTTGTGATGTAGATGTACTTGTCAGAACAAAAAAAAATGACAATTAGAACAAATTAATTGAATAATGGCCCACATGTGTACTTGGAATTTTTTAAATTTATATTTCTTATCAAGTTGTTCACAAGAAGACATGTGAAAATCATAATTATCGAGATAAACAGGAGACTAATCATTAATTCTAACGAATAATTTCATCTAAATATTTGATTGTTAAGAAAATATGTCTTCAGTTACATTAGTACTAACAACTAATTTCATCAAAATATTTTATTGTTCAGGGGAATGCATCTTATGCCCACGTTCACATAGATGCATTCTTAGGTATGAACACACGCTTACAAGTGACGTATAAATACATACACATAAAAATGCTAATACATTCTAAATATTCTGTCCCGAACAACTCAAGAGGGATCCTGCGTGCACCAGCATACTTAGGACAAGATTTGAATTATCCTCTGGCTACCCTGATTTCAGCATTTGGGATCGCACTTACTTTTCAAAATCTATATGAGAGAGGTAGGTGTAAACACGTTAAGTCAACTTTGACACGATTAATGCCTTGTATAAACTTGGCAGTTGCTTCTGATCATCGACTTTGGTAGCGCGGTAGAGTACTCGGCAGATCCAGTGACCTCGTCATTTAAACTAAGCTGGCCTTCTGCCAACGTGGGCTCTTGATCTTGAACATTCTGTAATACAAGGATTTTGTACTAAATATACCAAGTATGGAGACTGAAGAAGTTTGCTGTCAGATATTAATCCGAGGAATCTGGTCTCCGTCACACGCGGAAATTCTTCGTCAGTTTATACGTACACACACACACACACACAAATATATATATATATATATATATATATATATATATATATATATATATATAATGTATATATATATATACATATTATATATGTATATATATACATATACATATACATTATATATATATATATATATATATATATATATATATATATATATATATATATATATATGACTGCAATTAAAGATATAGTCCTGACTCAGCAAGCCATCTGTGTGTGTGTCCAGCCTTTTTGACCATCACGAACCTTAGAAGGTCCCCCTTCCTGGGGTTGGAAGAAAGGTCCCTAGGTTGATTCGGTGGGGTTATAATGGAGAATATTAACCTCCTCTAGTAAGTTTTGCAGTTGTCCTTCGGTAATGTCAAAAGCCATTGTAAAGGGTCTCCTTGGATTATAGCAGTTTCATGATGGGGTTGGGTAACGTCGCCCAAGTGAATTGGGTTTATAACGTTTTTTTTTTAGTCTTGGAGGTTATAAGCTGTCAGCTGGGTTCTTTGTAGACGTCTTTCAGAGACCATTTGTAAAGTAATTCTCTCGATTAAAGCAATATCGTGAGCCTCGAAAGGAACCCACCCTTAAGGTTGGATGGTGTCGCCCAAAGGGGGTCTCTTGGGCATTTGGGTGATTTTAACCTCACTGGAGAGAGGATTGTCGCAAAGGATGTTATAGCCTCTTTGGTAGGTTGTTGTATGAATGCTTTAGCGACATAATAACCCATTGGCAAAGCCGTTCCTTCAAGTATAGCAATAGCACGAATCTTTTTGGGTAAAGCAGGGTCCTCAGTGGGTTCGGTAGAGTTGAAGGAAGGTTTATAACCTAGTGGGGGAGGGGGAGGGGGTTGTCGAATGGAGGTTATAACCCTGTGTAGTGGGCTGCTTGTAGATGTCCTTCAGAGACCTCATAATCCATTAGCATAAACTCGCTCGGCAATAGCAGTCTCACGAGCCCGCGAAGGAACCCTTCGTTTGGGGTTGGGCAAGGTCGCCCAAATGGCTCGGTGGGGTTGCAAGGGAGGTTTATAAACTCCTCTGTGGGTTGTTGGTGTCCTTCAGCGAGACCCTGTCCCGGGATGCAACACACGCTGTCGAACAGATGCCGGCAACATGACCTAGCCAGGAGAACACATGTGTTTCTTGTCTGTTAACACTCGCGTCTCTCCCCAGCCTCCTCTCCCTCCCCGCCCCTCTCTCCCCAGTTCCCCGACCCTCACCCCCATCCCCCTCCCCGAATGCCAGAAGCCCACCAACCAGATCGCCCATGCTTGATCCTAACATTAGGAGTGATGCTGCTTGTCTTGCAGAGGCTTCTGGGGTTGCCTTTTCGAGTCTCTCTCTCTCTCTCTCTCTCTCTCTCTCTCTCTCTCTCTCTCTCTCTCTCTCTCTCTCTCAACCGAATGCAATTAGGAGGAACTCTTAAGATTAAAATGCTCCTGCAATCTCGCTTTCATGCACACACACGCATGATTTCTGGACGAAGATAAGTTCATAAAATAAAAGGGTCATTTGTTTTTCCTTCTTCCATTCACTGTCTTTTTGGTCATCGTGTTTATTGAACTTACTTTGTTGTTTTGTCATCTTTCACAGTTTTTTTTTTTTTATTTTGCACTTCCTTTCAAAATTCGATGTTACATTCTGTTTTTGTTTTCTTCCTGTCCTTAATAACTATTCCGTTGCAACATTTATTGACGGACTAATTAACACCTGATTGGCCGTGTAAACCTTATTGTTCTGCTCTTTATAAATATCTGCCTCTTACAATTATATTATCCTTCACTGTAGATGTTTAAGATAAGTTTTTACATGAGACAACCTTAGAATCAACAAGACACATTGTGATTATTATTAGTATTACTTATTAGATAGGCACACTTCCACAGAATAGAATGCTTTTGTGTTAAGGAACCAAATTTCATTCAAAAATCTAAAAACTGGCGTCACAGCACCTTTGTTCATCGACGTCGGGAAGAGGAAGAAAATCAGATACAAGATTAGAGAAACTAGATAATACAGAGAGAAACACTAAAGTAAACAAAAACAAGTAAAAAATGCGCCGAAGTTTCTTCGGCCAAATCGAGTTTTATGTACAGCCGCTACAGCTTATAATCAAGGCCAACGAAATAGATCTATCTTTCGGTGGTCTCGGTATAATGGTGTATGAGCCGCGGCCCATGAAACTTTAACCACGGGCTGGTGGTGGCCTGTCATATATCGTTGCCAGAAGCACGATTATAGCTAACATTAACCTTAAATAAAAATAAAAACTACTAAGGCTAAAGGGCTGCAATTTTGTATGTTTGATGATTTGAGGGTGAATGATCAACATACAAATTTGCAGCCCTCTAGCCTCAGTAGTTTTTAAGATCTAAGGGCGGATAGAGAAAGCGGGGACGAACAGACAAAGCCGGCGCAATAGTTTTCGTTTATAGAAAACTAAAACTAATAAATTTCTGTTGTCTAATTAAGAATGTCGCCTGTTCGCGAATGTGTTCTGGCATAAGAAGCAGTTGAAGAGAATTAGAGCGCAGACACATCAGTATGCGAATACATTTGGGTAATTTTGTTTGTCACTTGTCAAGTGTTTCAAGTAACTTAACCTGCCCAGGTGACAGGTATGTATGTATGTATGTATGTATGTATGTATGTGTGTATATATATGCACATACATATACGTATATTTACATATATATAATATATATACACTGTATATATATACACATATATATATACAGATTGATAGATACGTACATACAGAGAAAGATAGATAGATAGATAGATAGATAGATAGATAGATAGACATATGACGACAGTTGACAACAACAGACGGAACCTGGTCGTGGGATGTGAACGTGAAGATGCCCATGGAATTCGCGAACTTTTTTTTTTTTTATATTGAAAGTCGGAGTGAATAAGCACTAAGCAAACAGGACTGTTTTTGGCATTTCTTTAGGACAATCTATTTTCCAGATGATCCGTTTCTAAATCATTGTGACGTCATTACATGAGAATCAAATTGCGTTCGATTCTAATCATCGCTTCCTGTTGATTCCTGATTGGTCACAGTTTGATTTGCCTCATCAAGTGCATTCACGTCACCGCTTACTGATTGATTGATTTATTCCCCATGGAAAGAGGTGGCCTCAGGGAGATCTATGGCAACAGTCACGGCCACATTCTATTCCATAGTTGCTCGGTCAAGGGTAAACCTAATTTAAAGAAAAATAAAAACAAGTAAAAAATGCGCCGAAGAAAGCCGAAGTTTCTTCGGCGCAATCGAGTTGCCTGTACAGCGTATAAATTCTGTAGGAAACTCCAGCCGCGGCCCATGAAATTTTCAGCCACAGCCTGAGGCCTGTGTTGTTGGGACCTGTGGCGGTGCCAGATGCACGATCATGGCTAACTTTAACCTTAAATAAAATAAAAACTACTGCTGCTAGAGAGCTGCAATTTGGTATGTTTGATTGGAAGGTGGATGGTCAACATACCAATTTGCAGCCCTCTAGCCTTAGTAGTTTTTAAGATCTTAGGGGGACAGACAGACAAAAAGCCGTCTCAGTAATTTTCCCTTACAGAAAACTAAAGAGGTTTCACAGCCATTTCATAACCAAAGTAGAGGTTCTACTGGAAACAAGTCTGGAGCCTTTCATTCAGCTCCATTTTGAGACGCTCATGTAGAATTTCCGCAGCAGCTTTTCAAGTTTTCTTCTCTTGTTTCACAAGACTTCTAAGTTGTACTATTTCACGGACATTATCCTCTTTCATTCTTTCTATATGACAAAACTCTCAAAACACCCTGTTCCATCGTTTCATCTGCAGCGATACTTTTACCACGTCGTATCTCGCGTTTTATCGTATTTACTCATCGTCAACTCTTCCAACACCAAATATATTCAGCTGCAAAATGATCTCACCTTCCTCCGCTGTCTCTACTTAACAACACCATTTTGTCCTCCTCTCTTTTTTTTTTTTTAAGTCTTACCACTAAACTGTGCGTCCGTTTATTTTCCTCCTTCCTGTGTACTGGTAGAAAGTTTGGTGGCAACTTATTGTACGTACTTAACCTCCGGTGCGAAGAGTGTGCTTCTTGAAAGTTCAAGACTTCATCACTTCAGTGTTGTCCTGAGTGTTGGCTACTGATGTAGTTTGGCAGCAGCGACATCAAATTTACCGCCATTATTGACTACATTTCATTGAGCTTCCTCGTTACTTCAGTTTTACCATTAACACCTGGCCACCTGGTGTAAAGATTGGCGGCAACGGCGTCATTTTGCCACCAATATTGGCTAATTTATGACAGTTTCGGCTGTGACTCAGTTTGTTTCATCAGCACTGGCCACTTGTTGCAACGGTAGCATTCCATCTTGCCTCCAGCACTGACCACTTGATGACAGTTTCGGTGGCAAGATGCCGTAAGAGACTCTGAAACATGCTCCTGTAATAGAGCTTGATACTTTTTGCAGCGGAAACTGAGAAGAGCCATGCCTCCTCCTATGTTATTGTCATCGGCATTTCCTCTCCTGAATGTCAACAGTACACGACCTCCAGCTGTCAGAGTAACGAGAGTAAGCTGTCATAAGTGTTTCGTCGCCGCCCTGAGGCTTGGAGAAGTAAGTTACTGATTTACATCTAGTATTTTCTTACTAATCCCTGCCCTTGTTACAAAAGCCAGTGCCGAGTGACCCTTAAAAGGTCTATCCGTCTTCTTATTGCAGATATTAGGTTTTTCATCCTAGCCACCATTTGTATTGACGACAATGTCGTTTTGTCCTTTTTAACCATCCGTATTACCGATATCGGATCTTAAGTTTCCTGTCATTCATCCGTAATACCGGTTAGCAAGTTCCTGATATGCATGCTTAGTATTGCACTAGCCCCGGTTTTTTTTTTCATGCTACTAGGTTATGTTGGGTTTGGTTAAGTTAGACTTGATTAGTAGTTTATCACTAATTTGGGTGTGGGAAACAAGTGAGATCATTTTCAAGAAAATTCTATTTTTAGTTTTTAAGATATGGCGTCCCGCTTTTTTTCAGGGAAAGGCCTCGGTACTCGGTTACATCTCGGCAAATGCTACCGGTTATTGTATGTGCTATTAATTTTGTAAACCACAAAAAAGAGATTTAATCAAATTTGCAGAGGTTTTAAGTAACAGAAGGTTCACCCTCGATTCTGCTGTTAAAGTACTGATCGCCGTTGTGTTTTTCCTTGGAGCCATCTCCTTTTATGGAGATGTTTAAATAGTGAAAAATTAAGCGTAAGATGTGGTTAACTGTCTTTCTTTGATATTAGTTGGTTATTGGAATTCGAAAGTGTTGTTTTAATTTTCGAGACTTAAAATGCTAACTAATAGGCTACTTAGAAGGGAAATACCTTTTCACTTTTATTAAAGTGCATGAAATAGTAATTATGACTGGTAATGCTAATGTATTATTATTGTCAGTATTCACAAGGAGGAAATATTCTTATGGAACAGTCCTAAAAGGTCACTGACGGCATAAAACGGCTTACTCAAATTTGAATAAAATGAAAACAGAGGAAAATAAAAAGGTTGCAAATAAAACAAAGTAGTTAAATATTCACATTCACAGCAATATGTCAGTTATCTCAGACAATGGTGGATGGCGCTCAGAAACGCAACGACTCATTTTTGTGCCCCTGTCCAGCAGTCCTTGACCTCTGCAACTGGTAATAGTAACAGTCATGAGAAGTAACTATTACCAGTCGCAGTTGCAACCTTGACCCCTGCGACTGGTAATAGTTACTTCTCATGACTATTACTATTGCCAGTTGCAGAGGTCAAGGACTGCAACTGCAATTGGTAATAGTTACTTCTAATGTCTGTTACTATTACCATTTGTAGAGGTCAAGGAATGCAACTGCAATTGGTAGTAGTAATAGTCATGAGAAGTAACTATTACCAGTTGTAGAGGTCAAGGACTGCAACTGGTAGTAGTAATAGTCATGAGAAGTAACTATTACCAGTTGTAGCGGTCAAGAACTGCAACTATTACCAGTTGCAATTGCAATCTTGACCTCTGCAACTGGCAATAGTTACTTCTCATGACTATTACTATTGCCAGTTGCAGAGGTCAAGGACTGCAACTGCAACTGGTAATAGTTACTTCTAATGACTGTTACTATTACCAGTTGTAGAGGTCAAGGACTGCAACTGCAATTGGTAGTAATAATAGTCATGAGAAGTAACTATTACCAGTTGTAGAGGTCAAGGACTGCAACTGGTAATAGTAACAGTCATGAGAAGTAACTATTACCAATTGCAGTTGCAATCTTGACCTGTGCAACTGGTAATAGTTAATTCTCATGACTGTTACTATTACCAGTTGCAGAGGTCAAGGACTGCAACTGGTAATAGCAATAGTCGTGAGAAGTACCTATTACCAGTTGCATAGGTCAATGACTGCAACTGCAACTGGTAATAGTAATAGTCATGAGAAGTAACTATTACCAGTTGCATAGGTCAAGGACTGCATATGCAACTGGTAATAGTAATAGTCATGAGAAGTAACTGTAACCAATTGCAGAGGTCAAGGACTGCAACTGCAACTGGTAATAGTGATAGTCATGAGAAGTAACTATTACCAGTTGCAGAGGTCAAGGACTGCAACTGCAACTGGTAATAGTGATAGTCATGAGAAGTAACTCGACTGTAAAGAATTGTCCCTTGCAGACACAAACACATCTACTCGCAACCCCGTGTGGTCGTCTGTGCATTTCTTTCGCAAGAGGACCCAATGAGCCACGTCTAATTTCTGTCGTGGTGTCCGTCCATCCATCAGAGGAGTCCTTGTTCATCCTCGCTCAAGGGTGTCATCCTTCTGGCATGATGGCATCCTAGGCTGTACCCCCTCCTCCCATCCAATCTCCTAGTAGGGACTCCCACTGCCTTACTAATACTTCTCTCTCCTAGTAGCCCGGCTCCTCCCTCCCAGCCCCTTCCCCGCTTCTACCCCTACTAACTTCTTTTAGAGAGATGATGCGATGTCGAATAAATAATCCCTCAAATGATCTCTCTCTCTCTCTCTCTCTCTCTCTCTCTCTCTCTCTCTCTCTCTCTCTCTCTCTCTCTTGTGTTGCACACTGACTGACTCAAGCTTGCTAGCTACGCTTCTCACACAGTCATTTGTTGCAGCGCAGACAAACAAGCGCAGCAGATGGCCTCAGTCGAAAGGGGAGGAGAGGCAGCCATATCGAATAACCAATAAAGGGATGCCCAAGCAGCGCTAATTAACGTTTATTAGGACCGCTTAGGAGAAGCCAGGACTTGTGGGAACTACGGGGCAAAGCTGAAACCCCTAAGGAAGTAGCCAGTGAGAAGGGTATGGGCGCATCGCGACGATGAAGTCATTGCTCTGAAAAGTCCTCCTCACCCAAGTACCTCCTCCTCCTCCTCCTCCTCCTCCTCCTCCTCCTCCTTTTCCTGCCCCGTGCTAGCTCATGCTGCGTGTCACCCTGAAAATGGCACGGGATGACGTGTTCGACAGACGTAATCCTGTCATTTGTATATCTAAAGGCTGCCTACACGCTTAATGCCGGATGACCTCACCGTTTGTTTTCTTTGCTTTTATTTTTTCCTTCTTTTTACTTTGTTTCTCATATCCTGTATGAATAGCGGGCATCCGGTGAAAGCCTTTTCTAGAAAGAATGATTTCGAAATATTTTTTTTTTTTTTAGGAATTTAGAGCTTGCCCTAATATGTTGTCAACCTTATTCATAGTTACTGTTTATTTTGTGGACGCAACCACTATATATATATATATATATATATATATATATATATATATATATATATATATATATATATATATATATATATATATATATATATACATATATATGTGTGTGTGTGTATGTATATATATATATATATATATATATATATATATATATATATATATATATATATATATATGAATGAGTTACATAAGAGCATGAAGTTCCCAGTCTTATAGCATTTCACGCAAAAAGAATTAAAATCAGCTACTGAACGCCTACTGGTAAGAAACAGAAAGCAATAATTCAGTGCTTTCTGATCTCTTAACTCACTCAATACACACGTACGTGCGCGCTCGCACGCGCAAACATCAGAGTTTAGGAAGGTTTCTGAACACTCACCCCTTTAAAAACAAATGAAAGAAAAACTCGACGGTGCTTCGTTTATTAATGTATAGCCAAACAAAATAAAACGTGAGCATCATTAGCCACCAACATCCAAGCTCTCCCGTGGGGCAAGAGAGAGAGAGAGAGAGAGAGAGAGAGAGAGAGAGAGAGAGAGAGCATGTAATGCTTGTGCCCCTTTGTGAGACACGGACAGCTGGCCTCAGGTGTTAGCCTAACCTGTTCGTCCAACAGACGTACAGAACAGTTCATTCATCGGCTATTTGCTTCTCCATACTACCAGAGGTTTTTATAAGCTTCCGTAAAAACTATGATTGTCGTAAAATAAGTTTTCCTTTTAACGTCTTACTTTTCCAAACCAATAAGAATGAAATGTTAGGAATAGGACTATGCATCATTTTCTAAATTTCAAGGCGGTGTATTCTTTGTTGAAATTTTTATTCGTTTATGAAATTTCTCGATTACGCTATCTTATTATATATATATATATATATATATATATATATATATATATATATATATATATATATATATATATATATATTATATATATATATATTATATATGTATACATATATATATATATTTTTTTATTCACGGGTATTAAATCTTTTGAGAACAATGTTATATGCTTGTCCAAACAACCTCAGAGTATATTTTAATGTATTTTTTAACGAGGTATTTTATCTGATAATGATAAATAAGGTTTGGCTCTAAAGCAATTACATTACAATAGTCACTGTCATGTTTATTATCTGACTGTTAGATGAATGATAATACTGTGTGTGTGTATATATGTATATATATATATATATATATATATATATATATATATATATATATATATATATAATTGTATATATATATATAATTGTATATATATATATATAATTGTATATATATATATATATATATATATATATATATATATATATATATATATATATATATATAATTGTATATATATATATATATATATATATATATATATATATATATATATATATATATATATATATATATATATTCATTCACTTATTTGTTATGTAGAGGTCGAGACAGGCAACATTGCTCATCACAGGTAAAGAGAGCAAATTCAGAAAGAACAAATTCTTAAATCTATTTAGCCTTTTACTGATGTGACTTTCGTTAATGGTTATGGTAATAGATACATAAATTTTTGTTTTAATTGTTAGCGTTGAACATGTGAAAAAAGTATATACATTGTCTTCTATCTGATGACTTTAATAAATAAATTATCTTTTATAGGTATCCCCCGATAATAAAAAAAAAATAGCATTACCAATTTTTTACTTTCATGCTGAAAAAAAAGATTGTTATTTTCTGTTGTTTATTAAGGTTTGATAATGGAAACCGAATTACATTTTTATCATTTATTTGGTAAAATTTTAAAGTGATATTCGACTTATGATAGCGCAAACCTGAGTACATACATATTCTCTTTGATAATGATCAGAGTGGCAGATGTATGATTTTTTGTAGAATTTCGACAATGGACATGGAGATAAATACTATTTTTTTTCTTTTTCTTCTTGTGGTTAGCCTCCAAGAATTAGCTTCGGTTTCAGCCTTGTCGTTGTAGTCGTAAATAAGCTTCCTTTATACTAATTATGCTTGGAGTAATCTTTGCTAATTACGACGGACTAACCACAACTGTGTAATGGCTGCAAGTAATTGGGCCTATTTTTTTTTTTTTTTTTAACTGTGCTTTCAACTTTTCATGTCTGTCATTTGGGGACCGGTTTGATTTGTACGTATGTACACAATACACACACACACACACACACACACACACACACACACACACATATATATATATATATATATATATATATATATATATATATATATATATATATATATACAGTATATGTCACAGTTGCCAACAGCGTTTTTAACTTTATTTTTCCACGTACTGTGATTTCCTCCAGGCATTGTGCAAAGTAAATTTATCTTTGTTAATAACATTCCTTTTGAAGATTTCTAATTTGATGAAGTCGGCTAGTACCTTATGTTTCCTTGTGGTATTCACATACACATTGATATATATATATATATATATATATATATATATATATACATATATATATCCCTTAAATATAGTAAGTTTCTGGTTATATATATATATATATATATATATATATATATATATATATATCTATATCTATATATATATGCTTAAATATATTCTGGTTATCAACAGGTCTTTTGGACTGAGGTATCTAGCCCCTATCCCTTGCATTGACTCCGAGCTAACGATGGTACCATGGTCTTAGACCATGGATGGTACCCGTTTCCAGCCGGTTCGTCTAGTGTGGGAGAGGTAGGGACCGAACCACCTACGCAGGAAACAGATTAATGATACCCCAAAGTGTCAGTAATCAAGTGAATGCTTGTATCGCGATGCACATTTTAACGTGAATAAACGCATCTTTAAAGGACGACTCCACACCTGGAGGAGGTAATGGAAACCAAGCTCTGTGCATTCATTACCCAGCGGCTACCGCACTTCTTCCTTATTTATTGCCGTTTTCATTCAGCAGTTCCACTTGGCAAAGTGCGCTTGCGGGCGATGAATTACTCGGTTGGTTGTTGCTGGGGGCTAAGGGTGGGGAAGGGAGGAAAAAAGGAGGGTAATTTAGGGAGATTATTGAGGGGGTTAGGGATTGGAATTGCAGGGTCTTTGGTGAAGACGCTCTGATGTAAGGCAGAGGGAGGGTTACTGTATGGGGAAACCCCTATATTGTTGGACTGCTAGGGAAGGATGATTGGGTGGTATTCGGGGGGGAATTGTGGCCTTAGGACTACGTAGGAGTGGGGAGACATGTCATGGGTATTGAATATTGACGTGAAAGTGAAGGGGTTTCTGGTTGGGGCCTTAGGTTAAGATTATGGGATGGTGTAGCCCGAAAAGCGATGGGAGGGGGATTGGAGTAATGTAGGGCGGAGAACGGAAGGGGTATAGCCTGGAGAGTATGGCAGGGGAAGGGGAGGTGGGTGTTAGGGGCTCTTTGTGTATGAGGGGGAGATTCACCAGTAGTAGGATTACGTTAAAGAGAGACAGATAAGGACAAGAAAATTGAGAGAAACAACTTATTTCCGGGACTGACGATTCCATTGTTCGTTCGAGTAGTTTGGGGGCTCTCGTGATTGCGATAATTGCAGGTCTTCATTGCGCAGAAATATTGTATTTTGTTACCAGTGCTGAGAGAATTCCTCTTCGCTTTGATTGAAATGTTTATAGCAGCAGCGTAATATTCTGCAGGCGGATGTGAGTACGTTGTACCCACGTTCACACAGTTACATGTTATCCTCTGGGGTGTATTTGTGAGTGGGTAACCTTGGCAGTTGCAACACCAGTGAATTCAACAACCATTGCTGTAAACAGCAAAAACTGTGGTCGTACAGTTTTGTTATTCCCTTCTGTGGTAGCGTGAGTTAACCCTCAAAGTTCAATTGAATATAAGAATTTAATAACCAAAAAATCCGATATTTCTAACGATTCCATATATTCATATAATTTCAGGCTACTTTTTTTTTGTTGTAATCATTTAGCAGCTATTCGAGCTTTCTGTTTCCTTGGTTCTTCCACAGAAGTGAAGAAGTCTGGTAAACACACGTCATACAGAATAATGGCGTTAATCCCGGTACATATGTAATTTCACGAAAGACGCTGTCAATACAATAATAAAGTTCAGTTTCAAACGTCTCTCCTTTCACACAGCTGGTGATGTGAAGTGGTTGGGTCTATCTAATCCGGAAGCCACGAACACCTAGTTGACTTGTGTTAGGTCGTGCGGGTGGCGGAGGCCACTGCTGCTATGACGTCATCGCGGCCATTGTTCTTACGGCTCCCCTCATTGGTTAGATTTTTATGTTGACTTTCCGACATTAACGGCTGAATCGTGATTTGGCTGAAAACACCCGTGTTACACTATCGTCTCTCTCTCTCTCTCTCTCTCTCTCTCTCTCTCTCTCTCTCTCTCTCATTTTTATTTTCATTTTGTTTGTAAACGAGTCGAGATGCCCCGTGATCACACATCGTATTAACGTATTATCTATTTTTCAGGGAATGTTTATCATTGATATGTTCTAAATTATGAAATCATTTCTCACTGTACACAAAATAACATGTATATAAAATTATATATATACAGTACACATATGTATATATATAAGTGTATTATATGATTATATATGTGTGTGTACAGTATACATGTAATATATATATATATATATATATATATATATATATATATATATATATATATATATATATATATATATATATATATAATCTGCGTGTGTTTAACACCATACTTACAACCATGGTTGACTGCGTTTGTGCTAACGACTTTATCCCATTGGTCCTTGTCCAGTGGGCAACACCAGTAAATTCAACTGACCAACATTCTGAATTTATTGAGGAAAAATACATGTTCTCACAATGCTGTTATGATACATACACATATTTTTTTGTGTGAGTTCAAATTTCTTGCCGTCAGTAAATCTGAGCCTCATAATAATAATAAGAATAAAAGAAAATTATGCGAAGTTCCTACAGTTTCAGGTTATCGTTATATTTAGTGTAACTTTGGCCGTTGACCCAAACTTCTTAGTAAAACCAGAAAAACATCCTTAGGAAAACCAGAAAAACATCCTTTGACTCGATTCTTCTCCAATTTAGCAGGGAAGAAAGGTAGTCTACTAAACCTGCGAGTCATGTAGGAAAAAGTAGTGTTATTCTTGGAGCGTACGAAGGTTTTTTAAAAGGAATAAGTGGCCTGGTGTGGACCCTTGGCCTTTGTTGGTACTCTAGACTATATTTTCATCATATGGTTTATAGGTCAGCTTGATCATTTTCCATGCTGGGATTCTCATATTGGGGTAATTTTAGAGCTAATGACATTATAACGTAGTATGGCAAAAAAAAAAAAAAAATATCAGAATGACGACTTGCGAGTTATCTGGAAAGAAAAATTACTACACTTCTCTGCAAAAAAAAAAAAAAATCACCTAAAATAAAATAACAGATACATCATGTTTGTGTTTTTGTGCGCGTGTTTTAGTGTGCGTGCAAGCAGTGTATAAACATGCGTATAATTTTTTACGGTACATACACAAATAAGCCGGGATGATGGCAATTGCATCAGCGGTAAGAAATTATAACTATAGCCCGAAAGAAAGAAGGATAATTATTATTATCTCTCTCAGATGACATTAATGCGTGGCTGTGATGTTCAACAAATGTGATTGTTGTGTTTACAAGTTTTTTTTTTTTTTTTTTTAGCGGGACGCACATGTTGCACGATACGTCATACTTGATACAACAACACCAGCCTGGACACAGTTCAATGGCTCCCATTAAACGAGTGGACTGAGATTTTCCATTAGTTTTTAAATGTCAGTGGTTAAATACATATCTAATATCATTCAGTAGTATTTATAGTTGCAACTCTTTTGGTTGCAAAAGGACAGATTTTTTGTAAAAAATCATCGCTGAGAGAGAGCGTGGTTCTAGCAACCTCGTCCATCAAAACATCTTGGTAGAAGAATAGTATATATATATATATATATATATATATATATATATATATATATATATATATATATATATATATATATATATATATATATATATATAAGTTTATTAGTGAAGATAGACATGTAGTACATAGACCATGCATTCTTATAGCGCATAAATTGCTTTGTTACGTGTAAATACATTACATGGTCACCCTCTAATATATGTGTTTTGTTGCAACTCAAGAAATCTTTGTTGGCATTACTGAAAACCTCGTTTTTTTTTTTTTAAGTAAATGCACTCATTAATACCAAGACTACTGGGCGGGCTGGGGGTGATAATTTACCGCATTCAAAATATCTTAAAATATGCGTAATATATTTTATTATGAGATTATTTTTAATGTTCGTAAGTCAACTTTTTCATTCTCTAAATTTTCTTTTTTTTTATTTTACTACTTATCTCATTGTTATGGTCAGTATTCTCGTATTCTCACTATAATTATTTATAATAATGCGCTTTTGATAACATGGAGAAAGTAAAGTTACTTTGAATGTGCTTCAGACTTCCTTCGAAGTGGGAAGCCCATGCAAAGAAAAAAGTGATCGGGGAATAAAACAGGATAAGAAAGATGGAGAACTAAATATATGGATAGATAACCGTCATTCCTAGGTGATTAAGAAAGAAATAAGTGATGGAGGATAGTTGATATCTCTCTGTCTCTCTCTGTCTCTCTCTTTGTCTCGGTCTCTCTCTGGTCAGCTTTTTGACTAAATAAATATGAACCCACTACAGCGATATACTGTTTCTCTCTCTCTCTCTCTCTCTCTCTCTCTCTCTCTCTCTCTCTCTCTCTCTCTCTCTCTCTCTGTACATACCTACTAATTTGACGACGAAGGGCCATTATCGCTTGTCATTATATTGTCGACAATGGCAGACCATTTTGAGAGAATAAAAATGCGGCTTCAATTCCCTTCAAAGATTACAGCTCACGGAACAAATTAAACTTTCATATCGACTCGGGCACCTCGTTCCTAGAGGCCAGGGAGAAGGCCGTAAAAACAGTTCCCTTATCGCATGAAAATCACTCTTGCGGCGGGGAGCCGTAGGTACGAGATTGGCTGGATCGCGGGAGTTAGATAATAACACCCCAATGGAAACGATCTGTTTTTTAAGATTATACTTGGATGTCATTCTTCGATCATTTTGTTGGAGGGGTCATGTTCACGTGGCCTCTCCTGGGTTACATCCAAATGTTGGGAGATGTCTGGTTGTGTATGTGTTTGTATGTTTGTGTAAGTTTGTGCGGCTTTGACCCTTGAATTAGAGAAAATATTTACTTCGAATACAAAGCGGTTACTTCTGAAATAGCTATTGTATTCATGACAAAAAGTGTTCGTGTAAAGCGTTTGCCCATGGTATACATAAGGTATATCTAGCTATTAGTCTGTGTATCTATCTGTCTATCTTTCTATATGTCTATCTATGTATGTAAGTATGTATGTATGTATGTATATATGTATGTATGTATATGTATGTATGTACATATATATATATATATATATATATATATATATATATATATATATATATATATATATATATATATATATATATATATATATATATATATAGTAAAAGATAGTTAGTACAGTTTCGATCGTCTGCAAATCAACGTGAAAAAATAATGCATCTCTTTCGGACCTTCCAAGGCCTTCCAACAACATAAAAATATCAAAGCAGCCGCCAAGACATGACGTTCTTTTGATTGAGATGCAATTTTACTCCAGACGAGTTGCTCAACTTTCTGAATATACTTAAACCAGTTGAATTTTTTTTAGCATAAAGCCTAATACTTATTCTTTTAGAATCTATTCCTGTCGATGCGTAGCAGTAAGAATTATTTTTTTTTCTTCCCAGACGAGAAATATGTGTTAATAATGTGAAAAACACAGGTGCACAAATATCATTACTTTCGCCCGCCTTTTTTTATTGTGTTTGGATAATTTTAACTTGATAATGTTTGATTGAATATAATGTCACTACTTACGGTAGCAGTAATGGCAAACATCAACAGCGATAACAATTTTCATAATAATAACAATGATAAGATCCTCTGCAGCAAATAAAGCTAATAATAATAATAATAATAATGATAGTAATAATAATGCCCTTCACTTCCATTTCGCACACGATAAGACGTTCATCATGTTATTGCAGACGGCCTAATTCCTGCATGACATCACGAGGTAAATACAAACAAACAATGGGTCTACAGACGAGACAATTGCTCCTGTTGCGTGACGTCATGATGACTTAGAAATCTCGGGGAATTAAATGTTTTTGTAAGCGGACATGACAACATAGCTCCTGTTTTCTCTTTTATCTCTGTTTATTTGTTTTCGTCTGCGCTTGTCAATGCTTTGGTTTTCTCCTGTACGTTTTTGTTTATATACATGCATATATAGCCTATATATATATATATATATATATATATATATATATATATATATATATATATATATATATATATATATATATATGTATATATTATATTTATATATGATATATATATGATACACACACACATATATATATATATATATATATATATATATATATATATATATACAGTATATATATATATATATAAATATACATATATATATATATATTGATTTCATCTTGGTTTATTCCTAATGAATTTAATCTCGTGTTAAATATAATAATAATAATAATAATAATAATAATAATAATAATAATAATAATGATAATACTTGTGGAACTTATATTCTAAAACACTGTAAAAATGAACGCAAATTAAGTCAGGTTCTTCGTTTGTAATTCGTTTAGAGATACTTATAATATTACTGTGAAAACTAGTGTTTATTTTCCCACTTGCTTTGTTGATTAGCGAGAATTGAAGACAAGAATTTTTAACACTCAACTTTAGAGCAGCAAAAGCAACAGTTTGACCTTTTTACTGCAACAAAGATTCATGAGTATTTATTGATGTGCTACTGACTGTAACATGTTAAAAAGGATGAGGTCCTTACTGATGTGCTACTGACTGTAACATGTTAAAAAGGATGAGGTCCTTACTGATGTGCTACTGACTGTAAAATGTTAAAAAGGATGAGTTCCTTACTGATGTGCTACCGACTGTAAAATGTTAAAAAGGATGAGGTTCTTACTGATGTACTACTGACTGTAAAATGTTAAAAAGGATGAGCTCTTAACTGTTGAGGTACTGACTGTAAAATGATAAAAAGGATGAGATCTTGACTGACGTGCTGCTGACTGTTAAATGTTAAAAAGGATAATATCTTGACTGATGTGCTACTGACTGTAAAATGTTAAAAAGGATGAGATCTTGACTGATGTGCTACTGAGTGTAAAATGTTAAAAAGGATGAGCTCTTTACTGTTGTGCTACTGACTTTAAAATGTTGAAAAGGATGAGATCTTTACTGATGTGCTACTGACTGTAAAATGCTAAAAAGGATGAGATCTTTACTGATGTGCTACTGACTGTAAAATGTTAAAAAGGGATGAGATCTTGATTGACGTGCTACTGACTGTAAAATGTAAAAAAGGATGAGATCTTGACTGACGTGCCACTGACTGTAAAATGTTAAAAAGGATGAGATCTTGACTGACGTGCTACTGACTGTAAAATGTTAAAAAGGATGAGCTCTTGACTGATGTGCTACTTACTGTAAAATGTTAAAAAGGATGAGATCTTAACTGATGTGCTACTGACTGTAAAATGTTAAAAAGGATGAGATCTTGACTGATGTGCTACTGACTGTAAAATGTTAATAAGGATACGATCAAAATTGATCAATACGGACTATGAAATGATACAAGGAATAAGATCTGCATTCATGTGCTACTGACTAGTTAATATTAAAAAATAGTAGGATCTTTGCAGATGTGCCTAGGATTACCAAATGTTAAAATTGATAATATATGCCCTTTGACAAATGTTTGATTTTGCAATTTGTTTGGAACAGGAAGGAATTTGTGTGACACAACTTTCTTTTTAGTTTTCGGTGTTTGGAAAATAATAATCCCACCTGTTGCCCCATGAGCAACAACCCTTGCTGACATGAGGCCAGCTTAGTATAACAGTAACCACTACTGATTGTTAAAACATTACATGAAAGTCTCGTATCAGTATTACGTACCTCTTCATTTCGCCATTCCCATGTTATTGCCTTTATTGTGTATTTGTATTATATTACTATCGTTATTATTTGGCTGTTATTACTTTTATAACATGTTGCTCTTTATGTGCTTTGTTCTGGCTGCGTTTTGTACTTGTATATACTCGTGAGCTGAAACAAATAAGGTTCACTGTTGTTATTTTTGTCGTTGTTAGCTTCTGAACTTGTCTTGTGTCGAGAAGTTGTCAGATTTTGTATAAGGTTTAGAAGAATTATCTAGCTGTGTTGCTTATCTTCTAGGCTTTTGTAAACTCGCTACAGCATTCTTTAATGTTCCTCTTTTGTTTAGGTGTTTAATTCTGCCTATGATACTTTAGTCCTAGTCACGAATTGCTCTGGGGCCTTGATATACTATCGTTTGTAATTGGCATACATACATACATACACACATACATACATACATAATTGCTAGGGTAAAATCAGTAGCTAGGTCAGGTCTTGCAGAGGCTGGATAATTACAGATTTCAGAATACCGATATCTTCTCAGATATTGAAATGTATGAAAAAGAGGGCGCTTTCTTCAAAGCGAAGTAAAGAGGAAAGAAGAAAATGACTGTGGTGAATTGTTGTCCAAAACGAGGACAGTAATGCAGTAATGACAGTGATTTTGGAGAATGGAATACAGTAGATGAAGTTCGTCCGTTTTATTTTATTATTATTATTATTATTATTATTATTATTATTATTATTATTATTATTATTATTATTATTATTTTATTTATTTTATTTTTTTTTTTTTGCTGCACTGAAATACGGATACCTTATGCTTGGATTTGGTATTAACAATAGTTTCTTTTCAATGTTTTATTTCTTATAGTTCTTACATGCTCTTATTTTATTACTGACTATATTAGTTGGCGCAGTAGCTCATGTACTGTGCTTTAGTCCTGCCTATAGTAGTAGTTGTATTTCATGTATTGCTCTCTCCTGAAGCACCTGAAGGGCTCTGAATGTGACGTTGATCATTAAGCCACTTTTTTGATCGAATATTACTAATATCCGTTCTTACCAAATGGTTTTGGGGTCGGCCCCAGAGATAAAACAAAGCCAGAGTCAGTGTTGTATTCATCCTGTGGCTGTCGAATTCAAGAATGGGGCTCTGTTTATAATAAATTTGACACCTGGAGTGGTTTCATTGCCCTTATCTTTAGGCAAGAAGAATGAGTGTTCGTATGTGATTAAAGTGATGGCCAAAGTGAGTGTAAGGCAGTTCGACGTTGTATAGAAAGAACCTTCTCTGCAGGCATATAAGGTTGTTAATGTGTGAAAGTTATCTGCACAGTGGGTTCACCCACAGGGGCATTTAGCATTATATATATATATATATATATATATATATATATATATATATATATATATATATATATAATATATATAATATATATATATATATATATATATATATATATATATTATATAATGCATATATATGAATGAATATATGTATATTTATATATATGCATATATACGTTGTAGATATTTGTATACTGTATATAATATATATTATATACATATATATGTATATACTGTATATAAACTTTTTGTGATTTTTATGTCCTTGAGATGTGATTTTTTTTCCAACATTGAAGAAGTCTTTCGATACCCACTAACAACAACTGAACATTTCACAATTGCGAATTCCGACAAGTCGTTCATAATTAGATTCAGTTCCAACATTCCAAATTTACGTCACAAATCAAATCGCTATTGAAGAATAATTATTATTAACTCAGCGATTTCAGGCAAGTAATGCCCATCAGTTATGAAATTACGGTACTGTCTGCCTCCAACAGAAACCAGTAAGAAAACGAAAAGGAAGGTTCCTAACGTATCATTATCGAGAGAGAGAGAGAGAGAGAGAGAGAGAGAGAGAGAGAGAGAGAGAGAGAGAGACGTTAGCAAGGGCAGCATCTTCCTATTCCTCTCTTCTTTACCAGAACGAAGAAAATATTGCACAGTTGAGGAAAAATTGCCAGGGAGTATAATGATAGAGGTTAGCTGGTGTGAGTGGTCATGCAATCTGAGAATTAAAGGGATCGTACCAAGGCCACCATGCTCCTCGTTTCGGAGCATTTTTCAGAGAAAAAAAAAAGAAGGAAGGGTAGGTGACTACACAGCTTGTGGAGAGAAAGAGAGAAAAGAGAGGAGCGGGTAGAAAGAGAAAGAGAGAGACAGAGTATATTCGTAGTACTAGTAAGCAGCAACAACCCTGGCCACCAACCTCCCTCTACCTTGACTCCTTAAGATCTCAGTCGTGTCTGTATCTGGGGCGAATATGGAGTGTGTGTGTGCGTTCATGTATGTGCGTACACTGTGTCTGTGCGTGTGCGTTCTCTCTCTCTCTCTGTCTTCTCTGGGTGCTCTCCGCTCTCCACAGCCTCAGCTCATCTTGTCGGGCTAAATGAAGCTCGCTGCAATTTGCAAGTTTGACCCTAAGCAGCGAAGCTGTTTTTCGCATTGTGCCTCGTCGCTTTATCTAATTATTTTCATAATCCAAAACTTCCTTTTAGTTCACCGATGCTCTGGCCGTTCACCGAAAGGAAGGCTGTTATGATAAAGAGGTTTCCTGATCGAGAAGAGACTTTAAATTGTGCTATACTTTTCGGCAAGCCACCGCAGCCCACGAAACTGAGCTGTAGTGGCCTAGTTCTTGGCCTTAGGCGATTCGGTCCGTGTCGTTGGCGCCCGTCACTCAAGCAACGCCGCACATAAAACATTAATTTCGCCGTTGCCAAGTGAAACGGACGTACTACGATTGATCATGGTATCGTTAGAATACGTCACGCCTCCTGAGTGCCGCGCCCTCTGTATTTGGAGACGAATTGATGATGACCAGTAAGTCTACATGGGGTTTTTGAGATATTCTTCTTGCAAGGGGGTGTGTCGGGACCTGGGGACCGGGTGTCGTTTTGAGATACCAGCAACACTTGCTGATGCTGCTGCCCTACCCGAGAAAATGACCTGAAGGGCGTTTAATAGCTACCAAAAGGTACGTCTGAAAGTCAGATATCAAGTTGTGACTTTTATTCATAGAAGGAACAGAAAGGAGATATTTTGGTTTAAGCTGCTGAAAAGGTGAATACTGGGACAGTCTTGAAAATGAAAAGATCCTCGCGTCTATGAGGAGACCACGTCGAGTAACCTACAATAGTTTCTTTCATAGCCGAAGCCCTGTCACACTTGTCAGCTTTGTTTCGGGTAAAGAAGGATTAAAAACATTAGAAGATTTTGATGTACAAGTAATAGAATTCATCCTTTTACACCTTTTGGAAGAATAATACATTATTTTGTAATGCGCAAATACTTCCATACATCGAAAGTCTCAACGGAAGGAGTGCAGAACAAGGCGGAGGTCACAGTCAAGTGCAAGGAATCGGACATGACTGACATTGCTACCCGAGTCGCTGAATATAATGACCCGTGCCTTACCAAGGAGGGATTTTTATATTTGTCATTTATCCACGTCCATTGCCAGGCATTGACTTCGGCGATTGTTGTAATTTATCCTGAATATAACACAGTAGTCTTTAAAGATTACAATCTCGCTTCAATCGTAATTACAGTCTTGCGATATGAAATCGACCAGAAATAATTTTTCTAGATAATCTGGAATCTTGTTCTACAATCTCCCCCGCCCTCTCCAACACCCTATCCCCACCCACCGATCCCTTTCCACAACCCAAGTAAGAACTAGACTTGATATCATCACCAGATTTCTTGCTCTAAACTTTTATTACCTCTGCTCCCAGACTGACTGACTGGGCTCTCTCTCTCTCTCTCTCTCTCTCTCTCTCTCTCTCTCTCTCTCTCTCTTGTATTTTAGAGAAAACTTTTAATGTCTATGCACCTTTACGTATACAAACACAAACTTACGCTCTCTCTCTCTCTCTCTCTCTCTCTCTCTCTCTCTCTCTCTCTCTCTCTCTCTCTCTCTCTCTCTCTCTCTCTCTCTCTACGTATAATTGTATAATAGAGAAAGTTTTTAATATCTATGCACCATTGCGTATACAAACACAAACTTATGCTCTCTCTCTCTCTCTCTCTCTCTCTCTCTCTCTCTCTCTCTCTCTCTCTACGTATAATTGTTTGATAGAGAAAGCTTTTAATATCTATGCACCTTTGCGTAAGCAAACACAAACTCTCTCTCTCTCTCTCTCTCTCTCTCTCTCTCTCTCTCTCTCTCTACTATAATTGTATAACAAAGTAAGACAAATTTACGCTCTCTCTCTCTCTCTCTCTCTCTCTCTCTCTCTCTCTCTCTCTCTCTCTCTCTCTCTCTTTCCTATAATTGTATAATAAAGAAAGCTTTTAATATCTATGCACCTTTACGTATCCAAACACTAACTTACGCTCTCTCTCTCTCTCTCTCTCTCTCTCTCTCTCTCTCTCTCTCTCTCTCTCTTTACGTATAATTGTATAATAGAGAGAGCTTTTAATATCTATGCACCTTTGCTTACACAAACGCAAACTTCTCTCTCTCTCTCTCTCTCTCTCTCTCTCTCTCTCTCTCTCTCTCTCTCTCTCTCTCTCTCTCTCTGTTACGATTGCATGTGCATGTGTGGTGGATGAGTGTTTTTAAGTATACACATTTGCATGTCTATAGACAAAAACATTACATTCCCTCTCTCGCTCCTGATAACAGAGACATATGGACACTTTTGGAGATATTTTGATGCCCTATACAGACAGCTGCGTGCGTGTACCCCTGTGCTGTGCATATATACGAGAAATGAAAGCGAGTTAAGATGCATTTTTTTTAAATGATACAAGGAATTGTAACGGTTTTTCCTCTTCATACATTCTGCTTGAATTTACGGTTCATTATTTATTTCTTGAAATAAAAAAAAAATTGTACACCTTACACGCGTATACACATACCCACAAACAACACACACACACACACACACACACACACACATATATATATATATATATATATATATATATATATATTATATATATATATATATATATATATATATATATATATATATATATATATATATATATATATATATATATATATCCATATAGAGCAGTAGCTCTAGAAAGCGTCAACATGCTGACTCTCAGCTAAAATTTCAGGATGGGGTTGCCACCCTTACTCACTTCCCTATCCTGCCTGCAATGGACTGTTGTCAGCTAACTACAAGATAAAAAAAAATCACTGGTAAAACCTTCAGATACGCAACGGCATGCGTGTGTTTGTGTTGTGTTGGAAATGTAAAGAGGAAGAGATATTTTTGTATGTGAACGCACATACCATGCAATATATTTCCCGTAGGGGGTAGTGCCGTCAGTGCACCTCACGCGGTGCTCTGTAGGCATTAATTAAGGGTCTTTGCAGCGACCCTTCGGCCCCTAGCTGCAGCCTATTTCATTCCCTTGACTGTACCTCCGTTCATATTCTCTTTCTTCCATCTTGCTTTCCACCTTCTCCTAACAATTTTTCCGTAGTGCAGCTGTGAGGTTTTCCTCCTGTTACACCTTTCAAACCTCCTTTACTCTCAATTTTCCTTTCAGCGCTGAATGACCTCATAGGTCCCAGCGCTTGGCCCTTTGGCTTAAATCTTATATTCCTAGCTTACCCCATACAATATATTCGTACTTCAGCTGTCAGCTCCTCGCTGGGTGAGCGGGTTCCGTTCTCAGCTACCACTCTATTGGTTGCGAGTTCGAATCTCCGATCGGCCAGTGAAGAACAAGAGGAGTTTGTTTCTGGTTATAGAAATTCATTTCTCGCTATAATGTGGTTCGGATTCCACAATAAGCTGTAGGTCCTGTTGCTAGGTAACCAATTGGTTCTTAGCCACGTAAAAATAAGTCTAATCCTTCGGGCCAGCCCTAGGAGAGCTGTTAATCAGCGCAGTGGTCTGGTTAAACTAAGATATACTTAACTTTTTTTCAGCTGTCAGCTGTTCAGTCATGGATGAACCTACATTGAAGAAAACGTCTACATCAGCTGTATACACCTACGCTGAAAGCTCATCCGCAGCGCGTCGAAACTTCATCATAAACGTAAAGCAGAATTTTGCAGATTTTTCATACCGTACCGGAACTTGCTGTAGACTCAAAGTTGGATGACTGTTTCGTCCTTAAATAAACATGAAGGCTTTCGCTTTTAGTCAGAACAATGATTGGTAAACTCAGGAAATCCTCTGTAAAATTACCAAACAGTAATTTTTCCTCAGGGAAAAAAAAAACTCCGACGTAAAGATATTTGCATGTCTATTTATATATTCATTTGTCAGTATCTTTTTATAAACTTTTTAAAAACCAAGCGTGTTATGCAATGTATTTAATTTTTAACATTTGTTAAACCTGATCTATTGTTGCTTATTTAGTTGCTATTATTCATCATTCACATTCATAAAATTATTAAATTTTAACCATTTTTATTAATTTAATTCGAAACATCTGTCGATGCCTGGCCCTTGTACAATTTGACATGTCTTGACAATTTGATAAGGGTAGACAGTTTGGTATCTGTTGACAATTTGGTATGTTTTCCAGAATTTATGGCTACCGATACCCAACACATGGGTGATTCTTTGAGTGAGTTTCGGCCTCAGAGCAGTTACTGAGTTCTTTATTGGAGGGGTAGGTAGAGCTCTCGGCTAGCACGCTGTTGGCCCAGCGTTCGATTCTCCGACCAGCCAATGAAGAATTAGAGGAATTTATTTCTGATGATAGGAATTCATTTCTCGTCATGATGTGGTTTGCATTCCACAATAAGCTGCAGGTCCCGTTGCTAGGTAACCAGTTGGTTCTTAGCCACGTAAAATAAATCTGATCCTTCGGGCCAGCCCTAGGAGAGCTGTTAATCAGCTCAGTGGTCTGGTTAAACTAAGATATACTTAACTTTTACGGTATAACTTCCAGGCACCTTGAACAGAAGAGTTTCTCTTTCAGTAGAATTTTATTTTGAAGGAAATTGAAAGGTGTAAAATGGATGTTTTGACCGTGGATAGATGTCGTTACGTTACTTGCTGAGAAAAACCTGTTGGCAGTTGCCTTTGGTTTTAGCATTACCTGTCTGTCTATCTATCTGTTCATTTATCTATCTATCTATCTATCTATCTATCTATCTATTTATCTATCTATCTATATATATATATATATATATATATATATATATATATATATATATATATATATATATATATATATATATATTTATACCGTATGTATGTATGTATGTGTTGTGTGTTTATTTAAATAATTTCTGTTGCCTTATATTTACATTGATATGTAAGCGAATCCCACAGGAAAATGACAGGCAGAAGTTCAGTACCAAGCTCTTTTACGTTTATTAACGCATCGTCTGGGCACAAATGAGACACAGATACAAAGAAGGTTACAAAGTAAACAAAAAGAACAAGAATACCTTGTAACCTTCTTTGTATCTGTGTCTCATTTGTGGCCAGACGATGCGTTAATAAACGCGAAAGTGCTTGGTACTGAACTTCTGCCCGTCATTCTCCTGTGGGATTAGCTTATACAGTGAAGTCACGTGCATGTACTGTGTGATTTTTAATATAGATATATATATATATATATATATATATATATATATATATATATATATATATATATATATATATATATATATATATATATATATGTATATATATATATATATATATATATATATATATATATATATATATATATATATATATTTTTTTTTTTTTTTTTTTTTTTTTTTTTAGGGACAGTCACAAGTTTGATTGTTGGAAATTTTTTCAGGAGCATGTTGTCAAATGATCATATCGGCTTATTATGTTCTTTTGCCTTGAACTATTCAAATCGGTTCTTAGTAGTTTGTATGAGATGCGGGTGCTTGTTGGTATACGTATATTGATGTGTCGGATAATTGTCTGCATGTGGGCATACTTATGATGCAAGAGAGGAGGAGGCAGGGAGGAGGGAGAGAAGGACTGTGTAGTAAGTTTTAATCCTCTTCACCTTGTTAGTTAGAGAGAGAGAGAGAGAGAGAGAGAGAGAGAGAGAGAGAGAGAGAGAGAGAGAGAGAGAGAGAGAGAGAGAGAGTTTTTGTATAACGAGGTTAGACATTTCTGAAGTCATTTCCAATCAACCTGAATTATATAGGTGATTTGAAGATTATATATATATATGAGAGAGAGAGAGAGAGAGAGAGAGAGAGAGAGAGAGAGAGAGAGAGAGAGAGAGAGAGAGTTTTTGTAAAACGAGGTTAGACATTTCTGAATTCATGTCTAATCAGTCTAAATTGTACAGGGGATTTGAAGATTTTATATATATATATATATATATATATATATATATATATATATATATATATATATATATATATATATATATATATGTATATAATATATGTATGCATATATATAGCTGTATATATATAATGTTATATAATATATATGCATATATATGTGTGTATACAGAGAGAGAGAGAGAGAGAGAGAGAGAGAGAGAGAGAGAGAGAGAGAGAGGTTACACTGAACGAGCTTTAATCCCCTTCGCCTCTACAGACGAGTTTGTGAGAGAGGCTCGGGATGATTATCGCAGCCTGTTGACCGGGGCAACAAGAAGTTATATATCTTCTTCATCTTTCAAGTTCCTCTAAGAAACTAGATTGACTACGGTTAAGCCTCAAATAACTTCTTTAATCCACCTGATGGACGTAAATCAAGTGGCACATAGGATTTCTTTAAGCCACTTGACTGGTGGATGTATCGAAGCCCTAAGTAGCTTTTCGCTAAGCTTCTTGATTGGCTGAAGTCAGGCCCCAGTGGTTTTACTGGAAGTCACTTGATTGGATGAATTCAACCTCCAAATATCTTTTTTTAGGCAACCTTATGTAGAGTGAAATCAAGCCTTAATTAGCTATTATAAGCCACTTGACTGAATGAAACCAAACCTTAAAAGAGTCTCATACAGGTAACTCGATTAAGCAGAATGATGCTCCAAATGGTTTGTCATTAATCCTCTTAATTGGCCGAGAGAGTGCCATAAAGAAAACAAAACTGAGCTCTGTACTAAAAAACAAGTTTCAATTTCAGTTATGCTTGTCATGTTGTCTTTCACGTAGGAGAAGGTATTAAGTTAGGAAAATTTTACCCCTAATCATTGGACATGTATTTTTTTCACTTGTTAAAACTAGTTTACCTTTTTTTTTTAATCAGGATGAACAGAGAAGCAATAGATTCTTGTAAACCCAAAGTTTATATTGAGTGGTTGTGAATTTTTATAACCTAAGAGGATTTGCTGGAGGTTATAGATTTTTGTAAACCAAGATTTTGCATCGGTTGGGTTATAAATTTGTACAACTTCAGACGATACACTAAGAGTATATGAATGCCTTTTTCTGTTTCCAAGGGATCTAATGTTACTTCTGTACTCTTTAGAATGCTCTTGAGTCCTTCGCCCTTGATCTATAATCTTGACCAGAAACTATTTTTTTCCCATCTGTTTACTTTTGGAATAATTTAAAGTCCTTCAATAAGGCTTTAATGGATTGTCAGCATAAATTATGTAATGGCTGGTTCCCTGTGTATGATTATTTAATACCACATGCAAGGAACATAGAGACAAAAAGTGAATCGCTTCTTTATGGCAAAGTAATATTTTCTATGGCTATTTGTACACACACACACACACACACACACACACACACACATATATATATATATATATATATATATATATATATATATATATATATATATATATATATATATATATATATATATATATATATATATATATATATATATATATATATATATATATATATATATATATATATATATATATATATATATATATATATATATATATAATGTATATATATATATATATTGTGTGTGGGTGTTTGTGTGTGGTCAAATGTTATGTATGTAGAGAGAGAGAGGGAGCGAGGAGCGACGTGTACATTTCTTATGCATCTCATACAAACAGAAGAGATCTTACAATATCTCATTAAAGCGATTTTAGGTGAAGGAATTTTAAGGAGATGAATAACACCAGGAAATAAAAGTAACTCCATATTACTCTTATTTCAGCTTTTACCTTTTCTCTATAAATTTGTCGTTTGTTATCATACATATATATGCCAAGGTCCTAAACAGACGCAAGAGAAGGTATACGAAAGTAGCCATTTCAGACCTAAGAATCTCCTGCCGTAAGGGTTAAAACAGCTTCGTTAGCGTCATGCATTGTCTTCAACTTTTATTGCATTACTTTTAAAAATATTTCACGGAGAAAAAAACACAAAAACGCACACACGTTCACAAGTGTGCCAAGGTTTGCTGAGGGTGCTAGGTACTGGATGACATTTAGTCTTTAGAGCAGCCGGCGTGTCTCCTGTCCGTCCCTTAAATGCCACGGCAAGGGATCTTTTAAAAAGAGAGCCGGGGCGGTCATCGTCATGTCCCGTGTAACCCGATTCAAGCGGGCCGAAGGAACACACCTTCAGCCTGAGCGCTCGAGAATCCGTTCTTTATGATCTAGTCAGTCTGGATGGAGAATTGCTGATGCTGCTGCACAAAAACATGTACACAACTACACATACGGGGAGAGAGAGAGAGAGAGAGAGAGAGAGAGAGAGAGAGAGAGAACTTCGGTTGGAGATTTGTTGCAGGAGAAACCCAGCACACTTCCAGAGAGTGAGACAAAGTTTGGATAGGAAAACGGTGTTGGTCAAACGCGCAGATACACAAACACATGCAGAAGATTTCTGCTAGGGAATTGATGCTGCAAAAACACGCACAAACGCATAGACACAGGCAGTGGGAGGGATTGGCTGAGGACGGGTGCTACACAAACTCAGACAAATACAGAGGGAAGTATTACTTGTATGCAAAAGAAGGAGAAAAATGGAGGGTGAGGAAGTGACCTGAGAAATTGTCGATGCACAGATATACTCGTATATAAATGCGTAGAGAGATGTAAGAGCTGCAAGTGTGGTATTACTACAAAGTTATACGAATGTGTAAAGACTGTGTTACACACACACACACGATTTAAACACGCAGCATGATATACATACATACATACACACACACACACACACACACACACACACACACACACACACACACACACACACATATATATATATATATATATATATATATATATATATATATATATATATATATATATATAATTCTCTTTAATAAAAATTCTCTGATGGAAAATACAGGTCAAAAGAGATATGTCAGTTTATTTTATAAATGAGTAGATGGATATAAGTTGATTATTAAGTAAATAAACGAATAAGTAAATATATTGAGGCAAAGAATGAAATGGTGAAATTCGGTTTTATCCCACACTTCAAAATATCTGTGACAAATATATTATATATATATATATATATATATATGTGTGTGTGTGTGTGTATACACACACACACACACACACACACACACATATATATATATATATATATATATATATATATATATATATATATATATATATATATATATATATATATATATATATGCATTGCTTAATAATCAACTCCTGTATTTGTTTGTGAAATTCGGTTTTATCCCACACTTCAAAATATCTGTGACATATATATATATATATATATATATATATATATATATATATATATATATATATATATATATATATATATATATAAATAATATGCATTGCTTAATAATCAGCTCCTGTATTTGTCTGTCTCGTCATTTATGTTGTAAATTAACATCATCGCTTAGACTGGTGCCTTTCAAAGGAAAATTTTTATTGATGGGAATTTTTAAAAATTATTTATATGAAAAACATACATTTTTATATTTTTTTTCAGTGTTAAACTAATGCGATTCAACTGCAACATATATGTTTTCTTTTCATATGAAAATTGCTGAACTGAGTTACTTTCTTCACTGCATGAATGAATAGACTATTCGGTTTTTGTCGTGGCTTCATGCAAAAGCAATCCTAGTGATGCAATTTCATGAAGTTTCGGATTTTTAAGGTTTCATGTATTCATTAATCTGTTTTTTTCTTTCAGTATATCTGACTTCTTTGATAAGTCCAATAACCGATTTTTTCTTCACTTTTTCGTCGGTTAACAGTTTTTTTCCACCCGAGGGGGAAGGTGTTATTTATATTCTTAAGTAACAGAAAGTAATTAAAGAAATAAAAAAAATTGTAATCGAAATAGCACAATCAATATAAAACAATAATAATAATAATAATAATAATAATAATAATAATAATAATAATAATCTACGTTTTTCTGCAAATTTTCTCTTGTTCTATGTTTGATCCGTGTGATGTACAAAGTATTAATAATGATAATAATCACTATCATTATGGTTCATTGTATGCCTAAGTAGAGAATTCAACAGTATTTATGTTTTAGTTGCGCTCATGCTGGTCTATGAGGAAACAAGTCAGCACATGTATAATTTTTTTTTCTTAGAGATACATATTAAAAAAAGTAATTATAAGTTAGGTTTTGTCATGAAAGACACGCTTCATGATAAAGTATGCAACTTTTTTTGTTAAATTTAATCAGCGATATAGTTTCTAACTAGAAACTAAATAAGGCTAGGGTTAGTGACTCATTAAAAAAAAACTTGACTGACTTTTTATCATGTGAAAAGAACCGACACACCAATTTGCGTCCGACTTTTTTTTATGTTTCCTGTAAAAGAAAAATATTGAGATGGCTGCGTTTGTCCGTCCGCACTTTTTCTGTCCGCCCCCAGATCTTAAAAACTACTGAGGCTAGAGGGCTGCATATTGGTATGTTGATCATCCACCCTCCAATCATCAAACATACCAAATTGCAGCCTTCTAGCGTCAGTAGTTTTTTTTTTTTTATTTAAGGTTACACTTAGTCATGATCGTGCGTCTGGCAACGCTATAGGACAGACCACCATCGGGCCGTGGTTAATTTTGTATGGGTCGCGGCTTATACAGCATTGTATGCTGTACAGAAAACTCGACTGAGCCAAAGAAACTTCGGCGCATTTTTTACTTTAGTTTTAATTATATTGAAAACCGAAACTAAATTAACTTTTTTTTTCTCTCTCTCTCTTCTGCAGGTCATGTCGGGAGGCTCCGGCAGTGTGCCAGGGGTGCCGCCCGCGCCCTCTGTCTTCTCCTCCTTCGTGGGCGCAGGAGTGACCCCGCCCATGTACCCGGGCACCCACCACGCCGCCCACGCGCCCCAGGGGCCACACTACTCGCAACACCACAGACTACATCCACAGCTCTCCGTGTTACACCAGGTAAGAGCCACTTACCTGTGTTAATTATGAACACGTTCCGGTGTCTTATTACCTGGCCTCGTCCAACAACCCTCCCTTTGTAACTATTATCATCATCATCATCATCATTATGACTGTTATTGTTGTCATTTTAGTTGTTGTTGTTGTCATGAGAAAGATTTATGATTATTGATATTTCTTTTAGTATTAGTAAGTAGAAAATTACTTTGTGGAGATTGTTTTTTATACGTAACACAACATAACGTTTAAATAAGGAAAGCAAACCCATCAGGATAGAATTTTCTTTTGTACTGCAAACGTACATGCGTGTGTGGATGTACATTATACACACACACACACACACACACACACATATATATATATATATATATATATATATATATATATATATATATATATATATATATATATATAATGTCTTTTAATTTTCATCTTCAGCTATATCCAATTTCCTATGATAATTATCGAGTTAGATTTATGTATTTATTTACTTGTATGTTATTTGTTTCACTGCCGATTTGCTTAACCAAACTATTTGGGTAAACCTATAATAAGCAAAGCTATCAAGATAATTGTTTGACATCACTTACAATGTTATTAACATACGTCACGTATTTTCTAGAGATTTCTCCTTTTATTTTTTACGTTATATAAATGACCATAGAGGAATAATTAATAATAATTATTTAATGAATTCAATTTTCATTTGTTTTATTAAACATCTGCCCTTTTGTTTATGCAAGCCTATTAATGATTACTTTTGAAGGAATTGTGGGTTTCTTTTTAATACTTGTAGAAAGTGGTGTTTTAATTGGTTGGGTAACTGTTTTAATTGGTTGGGTAACTGTGCAGTGAATGCTTAGGTACACAAATGCACACCGGGGCGCATTATTGCATTACCGCGAAAAGTTTATGCTTGAGATTTGTTCTTGCAGATGCATTGAAATTACCGGATGTTTGCATTAGGCTCGTCGTTTCCGGTAGAAACATTCTTTTTTTTAATGAAATTTTCTGATAATCTGTACACGATTTCTTTTGAGAGAAATGTTATGTTTTACAATAATAAAAAAAGAGAGAAAAAAGGAGTTGTTATTTCAAAATTTTCACTTATTATTGCTTGTGACTAAGCAAGACTTGTAATTATACGCTCAGTCTTGCCCTAGGCCCGAAAAAAAAAAGGAGAGTTTAGTTATACTGAAACTTGCCATAGACATTTGCAGTCTAGCACAAGTGTCACAGAGTAATATGAAGGCCTAAACTAACCAACGGAGAGAGAGAAAGCTTTCGGGAATATGATCTGTCAAGTCAGTCGCTTTGAGAATCATCAGCCATATTTAGATAGAAAGCTATAAGCTAATGATATGTTGGTTTTCTTTCACTTCAGGTGAATTCCGAAGCCGCCCCTTCCGCCTTCCACCCAGTAGTATCCCGAGGCGCCAGGCGCCTCCAGGACGTGGCCAGCCCGGACAGGGGCGAATCCCAGAGGAACGAAGAGGCAGGTGGATCCCAAATGCAAAGTACGCCCGGCAGGAACATAGGCGATATCCCAACACATGTGTTACCCTTGGGGCACTCGATGCCCCCATTGGGCGTACCCTCCTTGGGCATGGGCAACCCTCTCCTGCCGGGCATCTTCGACAGAAGGCTCCTACGCGTTTCCGGCAGGGCGGCTAGGCCCAAAAAGCAGTTCATCTGCAAGTACTGCTCGCGCCACTTCACGAAGAGCTACAACCTGCTCATCCACGAAAGGACGCACACCGACGAACGCCCTTTCCCCTGCGACGTCTGCGGCAAGGCCTTCAGGAGACAGGATCACCTCAGGGATCACAAGTAAGTGGTAGGAGATTCTCTCTCTCTCTCTCTCTCTCTCTCTCTCTCTCTCTCTCTCTCTCTCTCTCTCTCTCTCTCTCTCTCTCTCTTTTCATTTACAGTTACTTCCTCTGGCAATTTTTGGTCCCTGTTTACTTTTATACAATGGACATAAATACATACGTAACCTGCTAGTATATATATATATATATATATATATATATATATATATATATATATATATATATATATATATACATATATATATATATATATATATATATATATATATATATATATATATATATATATATATATGTATATATATATTTTTTTTTAATAACACATTCTTTCCTCTGATTGATCTCACCCTCCTTTAACTTTTATTGATTTGGAAATTACTCCTTTCGTTAAAAAAATAGAGACAGATGGAAAATCTTTCAACCTTACGTGTACGAACGGTAGCCATGGCAAAATAGATATCTTTTTGGATGTTTTTGATGTTTTAATGAAGGGCAGCTGTAAGTGAATTATACGAAAAATGATATGTGCTTTTTCTCAGCAAAATATCCTTACAGCAGCCTAAAGCAAGATTATTATTATTATTATTATTATTATTATTATTATTATTATTATTATTATTATTATTATTATTATTACCAAAAAATCCACAGTTATGTAAATGTACATATATTGAAAGATAAATCTATACAGAAAGCTTTCGGGATACTGTTCGATTCCCCTTTTCATTCGAACAGATTCCCGAAAGCTATTTGTACAGATTTATCTTTGAATATATGTAAATATACATAACTGTGGATTTGTTTTCCCATTATTATTATTATTATTATTATTATTATTATTATTATTATTATTATTATTATTATTATTATTATTATTATTATTATTATTCAGAATGGGAATATACTCCTACAGAACAAGCCAAAAGAACATTGGTATGATGAGCGAAAAATGAAAAATAATGCTATTGTCTAGAATTTATTGGAAGATTGAATTGTAAATGAATAAGTATTAACTTATTCATTTACAATTCAGCTCAACAACAACAACAAAAATCTGGATGAACAATGTCACAGAAATATTAAGGAAATATTACAAAGTTTCTAAATCTTCCGTGAATCAACATATATAATTGTCATTAAAATGTGCCCCATTATTTGAAAAATTAAAATAAATACACCTCTGAGACTGAGAAGTATGACACTGTTTCGCCTCAAAATAGGAAGGCTGCTGGCATTGCGAGACGAGCCTTATGCACTTACGTGAGAGGCCTCATATATGGGCATTGGAGAAGAATTTGAGTTGGGCTCCTTTCCGGAAAACAAAGAGATTTAATTTCCGGAAAGACCAACCTCTGAGATGTAGAACGGACGATATAGGGATGTTTGGGGTTTTCTGGGAGTGCGCGCCTACGTCAAAGTCAAATACATTCCTTAAATTACGAGTGGATTCCATATGCATTGTAATGTATGTCCCTAAGAGGGATGTACCCAATATGCTTCAAGGAATTGCTTTGTAAGTGTGTGTGTGTGTGTGTGTGTGCGTGTGCGTGTGGTGAGGTCACATACATTCTTCCACTTTAAAATTCGACTTCATACGCATGGTAATGTAGGACTCCTGAGGAATGTTTAGCATTTGCTTTAAGGTCAAGTACATTCCTCCATTGTAGGAGTCGATTTCATATGTATCCTTTGCTGTATAATGCCCTGGGGTCCATAGTTCTCCGGTCAAAAATCTATGCCTAGTCTCCCAAGCGTTCAGATGGGCCAGGGGGCCTCTAGCGGACAGGACGGGACCCCCTCATTGGGCAGGAAACGAGCGAAGCATAAATGTTAATGTGGAGAAGCCGGGCATTACGAATGCTGAGGGTATTCATTAAAATTATTCATCGGTTATGGGAGGATTGAATAACAAGAGAAAAGGAGAGAGTTTTGCATCTCATCCCATGAATGAAGGAATATGGGGAGAGGGAAAGTTTTTCGTTAGCGTAAGAGAAGAAGAATAGTTTATTTCATTGGAAAAATAGTTTCGATGATGATGATGATATTGATGATGATTATTATTTTTTATTCTTACTGAACACCCTGAATACCCATTAGATAAATCACGTAGTATGTCTGCACTGTACACATCAACTCTTCCTTACATCCGACTCCGTAAACCTACCACCACATTGGATTCCGTGACCCCTGACCTGGCATTAATTAATACGATGTTATCGCCATGTTTGCACAAGGGGGGAGCGAAACGGGGGGTCGACGAGGAGGGCCTTTTTGAGGCCATCCTCTCCCTCCCCCAATCCCCCGCCACCTAATAACCCCTACCCATTCTGATGCTGTCCTTCGGGTGCGCCCTAGATAGGAAGAAGAGGCCTTGTGAGACTGGGCCTTCTGTATTATGTGTGTATGATTAATGACCCTTCGTTTCCGGGTTCCTCGTGATGGTTGGTGTATGCCCGGGCTCAAGCTGAGAAGGAACTCCTCCTCCTCTTCTCCGGGATATGGGCTGCTCAAGGAGCAAGAGCCCGTGCTGGTACGATGCCAATTTTAGTCCAGCAGCAGAGACAACAACTGTTTGCTTGAACTGGAATCGGATAGTTTTGTCGGACTTTGTGGAAGATGAACTTCATGAGCTTTGGAATTCCCATCTGAAGACCAGCAGAATTGTGCATAATTTTCGTTCAATTAACTCTTTTGTAGAGACTTCACAACGCTTTTAGCCCTTTTCACTTTCCTAGTCTTTCCTGCCATTACAAGCGTCCAGTGCTGAATCAGAGCGTTAACTTCATCGCCGGTAGCCAAGTACTTTCTTCACTTGTAAAAGGTAAGTATATCGTAGTTTAACCAGACCACTGAGCTGATTAACAGCTCTCCTAGGGCTGGCCCGAAGGATAGTTCTTACCTTTTTTTTTTATTTAACAAGTCTGAAATTTTCACCTGCTTTTAGCTTCATAGTGTTATCACTTCATCTGGACAGTATTTCTGGATATCGTAAAATTTCGAGTATTATGATTACCATCGTACGTAACTTACGAAAAAAAAATCATAGTATTTGCATTACCAAAATAAGCAACCAATGAAAAAATTATATTTGTATATTCATCGTGTGTTATTAATGCTATATTTGTATATTATGTATATCAGTTATCCGTTTAAATGTGTCACATCGTTTAACTGTAATCGTTTTATTTATTTATTTACTTATTTATTTATTTTATTTATTTATTTTGTATCTAGTTCCTAATTGCTTTTGTGGTGTTTAGTTCAGTATTAATTTTATTCAGTTTTTCTTAGTCTGTGATTCTTGCAGAAGGCTGATATATAATTTACATGGGAAGGTCGAGATCGAGTTGTAAAAGGGTATCGGTCTCGTCCCATTTCATTTCCTAAGTTGTGACGCCAGATAAAATGTCAGTCAATCAATCATTTTCATTTTCTGATGAATGAGGTTCTATATTGTTACCACTCCATTAAATATGATTCGCATATGCATCCACCCTTATGGTTCCAATGAATTATGACGGGAGGCGTATGATGCAGGTACCGATGACGTCATTATAGTATAATAATATATTTGTGGCTGTGCGTTACCTGTACGCTGGTGTAGCTTTTGCAATCTAACTGAGGATTTCAGTGAAGGTATGATGAAGTTAAAGTGTTTTGTGAAGGTGCAATGAATATCATAGTAAAGAAATACTTGAAAATTCTCGGCCGGTTTTTTGTTCTTGTAGGATTCCTTCTTCCCTTTTTCTCTTCCATATTGCTAATCTCTCTCTCTCTCTCTCTCTCTCTCTCTCTCTCTCTCTCTCTCTCTCTCTCTCTCTCTCTCTCTCTCTCTCTCGCTCCTTTACTTGGTCTCCCATCTCCTTTAGTCATTGGTTTAGTATACTTCTCGTTTACTACTTTTCCATACGACCGAGAGATGATTCTACTAAATATTCATTTACCAAGTCTGTCATTTTCTGCATCGAAGTTCTTTAATAATAATGATGATAATTAAAGGGCGTCATTATCCCACCACTCGAAACGCTGCCGGATGGTCATTTATCCACAAACCTACAGATTATGGCTTTTGGTTGCTTCTTATTTCTCTCTATATGCTTGAGCGGGATAGGATAAAACCCAGCTGCCAGGTGGAGTGAGAAAGCGAGGCGCGAACTAGGTTAGAAAGAAGAAATGGAAGGAGAAAACTGAAATGATAGAAGTGGGTTAGAAGCACTTGCACGTTTTGGCTTCATTTGGCTTTGGCTACCGAGAGCCCTACAGAATTTTCTTATATTTACTAAGTAACTTTTCCCTCATCCTCTTTCCTCCTCATCTTGTTTTTGTCACCTCTATCCTCTAATTCTCCTTCTCCTCTTTCTCCTAATTCATCTTTTTTTTTCTCTCGTCATGAAGATGTCTATCAGCGTCCCTTCTTATCCCACTCTCGTCAGGGCACAGGAGACGGTAGGAATGTAGTTCCGTCTAATTAGTTTTTTTCTTCTTCTTGTTTTTTCAGCTTGGAATGATAGATGAGACATTTTTGTTCCCTTGATGTGCTTAGGGTCAAGAGATCTTACTTTTGCTATCGGTGAGTGGATTCCGAAATCTGTCACTTGTTGTGCATCTATTCCAGCAAGCTATTGTTATTTCTAAAGTTGCAATTGCTGGCACTATTACTGACAGCGATAGTGAATAACAACTAATTATTATCATTATTATTATTTTCATAATGTGCGTACACTGTTTTAAAACGAAGTCAAACAACCATTGATATCCCAACTAGCCTCCACATCACAGAATGTGGAAAAAAGGGGAAAAATACATAGCAGTGAAAAGATGTGACAGAGCAAAGTTATTAGCAAGTAAATTAAACGAATACAGTTGATGAGCAGCATCAAAAATCAGTAACCTAAAGGAGCATTGCAAAAGAGCATTACAACTCGAAAGCCACTCTTAGGCTAGAAGAAAGAAACACTCCTAACTTTGCCGAGAAAATTGCACAGAACTTACACGGCTACTGTAAGAGAGCGATGCTGTGTATTTAAGTGTTCCCTGTTTGATGTGCTTCTCTTATATCGAGAAGATTTCCCACTTTTATGGACCGTAGCAGTAGCATAAGTGAAATTTCCTCTTCTGCTGTTTTATTGAAATCGGTCCGTGAAAATTCTAAGAATCCTAAAAATTGCCATGAAGAATCATTTATCAGGCTCTTTGTAAGAATCCAGTGGCACCGACGTAAGAGAATTTCTAGGCTATTCTATTATCTAGCTAAAGTTGCAAGCTGCAAGTTGTGCTAATAGGAGTTGGATTGGCGGCGTCTCTTGCACTGAGCTCTGAAGTTGATAAGAAAATTGGCTTCAAGAATTTATGGTTGAAGTGTGACGGGCAAGAGCCGGGATGCAAAGAAGCTGAGATACTGAGATTCTATCTATTAGTGTGATATATATATATATATATATATATATATATATATATATATATATATATATATATATATATATATATATATATAGATAGATAGATAGATAGATAGATAGATAGATAGATAGATAGATATATTGTTTTTTTAATTGGTATGCTGATATGGCCTTTTCTTAGTTATTTTACTCTATTTATACTGTAAACTAAATCTAATAAGCACGTGAATTTCACCGCCATAGCTTACGCTTTTTATGTACGTATATTTCTGTGATCAGTTGAATTTTAGATGTACTATATTGAAATTATAGCAGTGGATGTTGATAGAGAGTGAACAAATGAATAGAGAGCTGAAGAGTTGTGTTGAGAGAGAGAGAGAGAGAGAGAGAGAGAGAGAGAGAGAGAGAGAGAGAGAGAGAGATTAGCACACCCTTTGAAGCGAAAGTGTCAACATCACACATGGCAGTGTCAAAGAGAAGAGAGAGAGAGAGAGAGAGAGAGAGAGAGAGCTACTAGCGTCGGAGAAAAAGAAACCAGAAGAGAGAGAGAGAGAGAGAGAGAGAGAGAGAGAGAGAGAGAATGATGACATGGCATTCAATTGTACTGACCATGAATCAGCGCATTTCCTCACACCTAATTCGCGTAAGGAAAAAGATTTTTGAGTTACTGAAGCCCTGTTACTCTATCAATGTGGCATGATGGAGGGAAAAATAAGAGGCGACGGGAAGAGCGATATTGACCCTTATGGATCTGCTCAATAGGATCGAATTTCCCCCTTCATCGACGATTCAATTTTTTGAAAGGGACGTGATGGGCATATTGACCCTTTTTATCGTTGTTAGAATGATTTAAAAAAAAAAAAAACAGTTATGGAGGGAGATTAATATTAGTGTCTCCCTCTTGGAAGGAATTTGAAAAAAAATGTTTGACGTGTCTTTTCTTGACCCGTCATTTCTTTTAGGTAATTTATTTTACGTTAGTCTCCTGTGAATGCAATTTATTCTTGAGGATTAGCTGTCATTTTGGTATAATGACGTTGTAAAGAGTATTGTAGTTCATGCAGTACAATAATGACATGAAAATATTCATTATTATCATCATTATTGCTGTTGATGCAATTTTGGACTTGGACTGATATTTCATTTGATTATAAATTTTGCCAAATCAGTTTACTTTGAGACAATTTTGCGATAATAGCCAATAGTTTTAAATTTCACCATCACCTTAGGCTCAAAAGTGCCGTTCTGATAAAAATAACGATTTCTGACATTGAAAAGGAACACGTTAAGAAGAAAATTAAAATCCAATAACCCAGTTAACTGTTACATTTGCTGTATCTTTTGGATAACCTCTCGAAGTACCTCCGTGTCCAGTTAACTCTTCCTTCCACTTGACAGTGGATGTCTTCTTGAGTTACCTCTGCATTCAGCTACCTCTTCCATCCACTGGAAAGTGGGTGACTCCTCGCATTACCTCTGCATTCAGCTGCCTCTTCCATCCACTGGAAAGTGGGCGACTCCTTGAATTACCTCTGCATTCAGCTACCTCTTCCATCCACTGGAACCTCTGTCCTTAACGGCACTTCTATCTGCAAGAAAGTGGAGGACTTTAATTATTTCCACTTAGCGACTCCTTTTATTGGTTTGATAGTGAATACTCCCTTGTAATAACAATGTAACCAGCAGCAGTGGCCAGTGGATGAATTCATGAATTACCTTCATATCCAACGACCCCTTCCAGTAAATATCTCTTGAATTATCTTTGCACTTAATGGCCCCTTCCATCTTCTGAACGGAGTATAACCTCATGAGTTACATGTGTACCAAGCAACCATTTCTATTGGGAGCAGGTAACCTCTTGAATTACCTCATTGCTCGGTGACCACCTCCATCTTTGTTAATGTACAGGATGTATTCCTTGATTTTGTGTTCTATGTACTCTTTGTTACTTCTAGCGATAGGTGTACTGTGGTTAGTGTATTCACTTGTCTGTAGGCTATGTCTGTGTTTCTGTCCGCAGGATGATAAGATCAAAAATTGTTAGCAATGGATTTCAGCGAAATTTTTGGAAGGGATGAACTGTGAGCCAAGGAGGAGTTGAAAGTATAAGACAAATCCGGATTTGAATCTGTATCCGATGCATATTTATGATCTCTTTTACTGGCGTTGTTTGAATGTATACTTTCTCCGAGTGCTCCCTTGTTATTGTTACGTTATTTTCATTCTGGTTAACTGCCAATCCCTAGCGACGCTGTGTTCGTGGTTAACTTCATTTTTATTTCCTTTTTAAAACACTTTATGACTTGAAAGTGGCAACTGCGATCAGAGGTTGAACATTGGATAGGGGGATTGATGTTAAACGTCAAGGTTAGGCAACAGATTACCTTATCTTACATTTCCATAGCAAATATACAGTTTTTGTGCTCACGTGACATTTTTTTTTTTGTTTCTGCTTATTATTCATTAGACTAACACCTTAAATTACTTGTGGATTTCTCATATCCAATTTTTGTTTGACATCAGTAGTTCTATTTTACAAGTAAATACATGCTGCTGATTATTTTTTCTGCCCTATGTTCATATGTGAGTGATATACGTCTTATTCCCGCATGTGTGAATACATGTGTTATTGTACCAGGGTTCAGGGTTTTGAGGAAAATTTATTAATTGAGTATCCAGGTAGAACGTCATCGCCAGGGGAAAATATACAGTGTGGTCTGTTCCTTTTTTTTTCAATTTGTGGGCTCCTCTAGGTTCGCCTGGAACCACACGTGTATAGTGGAGGGATGAATTACATGTAGCTATGGAATCTTACCATCAAGAGGGAAATTATATAATATATATATATATATATATATATATATATATATATATATATATATATATATATATATATATATATATATATATATATATATATATATATATATATATGTATGTATGTATGTATGGGTATGGAGTGTTAACTGCTCTTCCAATGTGATATACTGTAGTTCCTCGTTGGACGAGTCGGTAGAGTTCTTGGCTAGCACTCTGCTAGGTCCGAGTTCGAGTCTCCGGCCGGCCAATGAAGAATTAGAGGAATTTATTTCTGGTGATAGAAATTCATTTCTCGGTATAATGTGGTTCGGATTCCACAATAAGCTGTAGGTCCCGTTGCTAGGTAACCAATTGGTTCTTAGCCATGTAAAATAAGTCTAATCATTTGGGTCAGCCCTAGGAGAGCTGTTAATCAGCTGAGTGGTCTGGTTAAACTAAGGTATGCTTAACTTAACTTCCAGTGTGATTAATTTTCTGCACCGTTTCCCGTTTAAAAACATTCAGAGCCTTCTCCGTTATCCGTAAGACTGGTTTTAATAAGTATCTAAACTGAATATTAGCCTGTATTTATAATCTACTTGCTGAATGAAAGCCGAACTCCCACCGCAGAAAACGTCCGCATTATCAGCCGTTCATTAATTATGAGCAGAAGGCTCATTAGCAGTACGTTGAGCCTCTCTCTCTCTCGCATACAGCATAATGCTAAGTTCACCTACTCCACGCTCACGGAAAGTAATAATAATGATAATTATAATAATATTGATAATTATAGCCAAGGAAAATCGTAGCATTGGCACTGTACTACCTCTTCATACCGTTGCCAATCCTACAAAGTTACTCTCTCTCTCTCTCTCTCTCTCTCTCTCTCTCTCTCTCTGGTTGCAACACCTTAATCATAAAGCGCGTGGGTATGTTGTAGTAACCACCACGGTAACTGTAATTAGTTTTTCGATTGAGAGAAATGCTCTTTGTTTCTTTCCTTTTTTCTCATCCACGGTTCCCTCCCCCAACCCCCCTTTTTAACTTCTGTTATCTGCCATCGTTCTTCTCCCTCTCTCCTCTTTTCCTTCCCATTAGGGCTTTGTTCTTCGTTCTTTTGTTCTCTCCTCTTCCTTTAACTCCCCTTCTCCCTCCACCCCACCCCAACATACCTTTCCTTTCCAGCCTTAGTTTATAGTAATCTGCAACCAACAAATCTCTCCTTGCAAGTTAATTACAAACTCTGGTAAACACCCTCCCCTTCCCTTCCCCTCCCCTCCCCATTTTCTACCCCCTCAACACTCACAAATGCCGTGTATTGTAAGGCGGACAATGGCATGGCATGGAAATGAGTTTTCTTCTCGGAACACACACACGCGCAAACTCGCACTCACACACATTTATACCCCGTTTACTTCACGCAACATCTAAACTGATATTTTTTTATTGCAATAAATGCGTTATGTTTTCAAACATACACGTATGCACACACACGCAAACGTTTGTTTTGTTTCCCTCAAAAACTCTGACCAGATTGCTGGAATTTTGTGTTGAAGAGAAATGTGATCTCGTTACACATGCACAAATACAAACACGTACAACGTTTACATGTTAACATACACATGCACACGTGTATGCCCCACATATGGTATATGCTCACCTCTGTCTCATTCATCTCATTCTTCGAAGAAAATAAAACTTATACTAATTTGTACCATATGTGTTACTTGCTTACAGTTTTCTTTTGAAGCAATGTTTATTATTCTTCTGCATTTTGTTCGTTCCCCATTTTCAAAACATTTTTATGGCTTTTGTGTGTACTGGGGCTTTAGTGTTTTCTTCTTTTTCTTCATTTTTTTTAGTTTTCTGTAAAAGAAAACTTTTGAGATGGCTGTTTGTCTGTCCGTCCGCACTTTTTCTGTCCGCCCTCAGATCTTAAAAACTACTGAGGCTAGAGGGCTGCAAATTGGTATGTTGATCATCCACCCACCAATCATCAAACAGACGAAATTGCACCCCTCTGTCCTCAATAGTTTTGTATTTCATTTAAGGTTAAAGTCAGCCATAGTCGTGCGTCAAGCACCGCAACCACACAGACCACCACGGCCGGCTGAGAGTCTCATGGGCCGTGGCTGAGAGTGCCATACAGCATTATACGCTGTACAGAAAACTCGATTGCGCCGAAGAAACTTTTTTACTTGTATTTGAGAGAGTTGGTTTTATAACGAGCATTGCGGAGTCCCATTTTCGACGTTATCCGTCTTGTGGCTGTCATTGTGAACGGGATGATTGTTGCTCCTAATGGTGATTCACGACTCTGCCGCACACACACTCACATGCGACTGCAATCCCCAACCTTTCCCCAACTCCCGGCACTTACCATAGTCCTCTTCCTCTATAACCCCCATGCCTCTGCTTTATCCCCAGTCAACATTCCGTGCCCGTCTATCCTTCTGTAGTCTCTTGTCTACCTTCGCTTGCAGTATTCGCTGTCCATTCCCACTTATCCGTGGGTCTTTTCTCATTATCCGCCTGTCCTTCCTCCGTCTCCCATGTCGTACCTGTCCAGCAGGCCTTGCCATCTCTTGCTCTCTTGTTTGAATACCCGTCTAATCTTCTATCCCTCCTGTCTACCTGTCTCCTAGCGTTAGCCATCCATTTCCACGCATCCCGTGTTTCTGCTTTAATACCCGTGTGGCTGTTCTTCCTCTATCCTCCTCCTCTGTACCTTTACTCCACCATTCATCATTCCCCGCTGTCTGTTCCCGCCTCGTCTCTTGTTTATTCAGCTGCAGTTTTGTTGATATTTTCATGCTTTCACATCTCACAATATTATTTCTTTCTGTGAGAATATAATTTGTTTTAAAGGGCCTCAGACAGTTTTATTTCTTTTAAATAATGTTTCGAGTGCGATTTGTTTTTTTTGTGTACACACACACACTGTTTTTGTTTTTTTTTTTTTTTGTGTACACGGTGATCTTCTGATTGGATGGTGTTTTCATATATATATGTATATATGTACACATATATATGTTTATATACATTATATATATATATATATGTTTATTATATATATATATATATATATATATATATATATATATATATATATATATATATATGTGTGTGTTTGTTTGTGTGTGTGTGTGTGTTTGTTTGTGTACTCCCTCAGAACTCTCCAGCTCTAGAGTTAGCCGATCTTTCCAGTCCTCCATACCCTTCACTTCTGTGATGTGGAATTTCCCACATTAATTTGTATTTCGTGATTCCTCCCAACCCTGATTTATCTGCTTAATTTCTTTCTCATCATATAATGATTTATGTCAGTATTTATTTATTTTTAATAACATCTCTTCATTTATTTGACATTTTACCATTGCATATTTTTTAACATATTGGCATTATATTCAAGCGGTATAACATTACAATTCGAGTTTTATTGTCTTTGAGGAACCTGTTATCACTCGCTAGTGACCGACTTGACTTTGTACACCCGTTAGTTACCGTCATTTTCTCCCAAGAATTGATATATATCATGCTAATTATTGAGTCATTTTGTCACATTTGTATTCATCTCATAATGTAAGTGTTGTTTCCTGTCCAGATAGGAAATGGAGCGGCGTCTTTGAAAAATGATTTTCAGAGGTAGGTTGCTTCCATTGAATGACCATTGACACGGCCTGCATCTCTGTTTCTCTGATGTATTATTTTAATACGAGCTTGATGGCGCACGTGCTACGCGCTGAACCCCAGCGCTGGTCATGTCTCCCTACCTACCCCGACCCCACCCGGGGCGGACAAACAGGTTTGCAGGAGGAGGGTGGGTGTGTCATGCCTCCCCTACTCTCCCGACCTTCTGCCTACCCCGACCCCACCCGGGGCGGACAAACAGGCTTGCAGGAGGAGGGTGGGTGTGTCATGCCTCCCCTACCCTCCCGATCCCCTACCTACCCCGACACCACCCGGGGCTGACAAACAGGTTTTCAGAAGGAGGGTGGATATGTCATGTCTCCCCTACCCTCCCAATCCCCCTACTACCCCGCCCCCACCCGGGGCGGACAAACAGGTTTGCAGGAGGAGGGTGGATGTGTCATGTCTACCCTATCCTCCCGATCCCCTACCTACCAGGGCGGACAAACAAGAAATATCCACTCGGATTTTATTATTATGGATTTTACGCTTGACACTATATTAAAATTGGCAGTGATATACTTATCTGTTTATATAGTTGTTTATACAGCTTAAAACTGTATCAGTACCTAAAGAATATACTCAGCTTGCCTCCGAATGATTTAATTATATAAACAGACGCTTCAATAAATGTGGTCAATAACTTGGGAAAAAATAGACTAGGCCTATTATCTAAATTTATTTCTTCCTCACTTGACTTGCATACTATTGAATGACATCAAAAGGACACCCTCCAGTTTTTATTATGCACTTTATAAAAGCGTGTTTGTAGAGCGTTTATGCAAGCATGGAATTTTTTACCTGCCTCGGTTTCTCCTGACTGATAACCCTCCTTTTTGTAAGAGACAAATGTGTATCCCCTTTGTGGTAAAGCATCTTCCCCCAAATTCCTTCCTTTTCCTTTTCCTTGTTTACTTCGAGCTTGGGCTACTTAAGTACATCTGATTGCCGGCTACACTGGCCTTCGCTTTAAAAAGGAAGGTCAGAAATATTCCTCAATAAAAAAAAACACAGCCAGCTCTACCAACAAAAGAAACACTGGTGTCAGTCTGACTCAGCAACCCGAAAAATCTGAAATTCGTTATCGCCTCCATCAGAATCCTCGTCTCGCCACTGAGCAAAAAGAAGACGAGAATAAAGGGGAGAGAAGAGAGTCAAGCGAGAGAAAGTGTGAGTCGACAGATTTGAATTAATGACCGTGTTCCTGTCGTAGGATGAAGACAGGTTGTAAATGATATTACTCGTATGGTGAACCGTTTGATGCTCTGGGTAACGCGCGCACGCGCGCTCATGCAAAGGCGAAGTGTTGTGGATTCAGCAGTCGGATTGTGAATGTGGCAGCGACCGTCGTGTATTATTTTCTTTGAAGCTATTCCTATTTAGGTAAAGCCTATTATATATAGGATATATATATATATATATATATATATATACATATATATATATATATATATATATATATATATATATATATATATATATATATATATTTATATATTAAATATATATATATATAGAGAGAGAGAGAGAGAGAGAGAGAGAGAGAGAGAGAGAGAGAGCAGAGAGAGAGAGAGAGAGAGAGATGAAATGTCAGCTGATAAAAGTTTAGCAAAATTAAAAGAAAGGAGAGGAATCTTCTCACATCCAAAATTCTAAGAAAAGAAGAAAGTATAAATTTTGGCCTCCCCTCTCCTACGCTTTCCGACGGGGCATCTCTCTCTCTCTCTCTCTCCTTTGCCCGAGAGAGTCATTAGGCATGGCGTCAACGTGCCCAAGACGGATCAGGGGGGATGTCACAGCGGGGCATCATAAGGAACGGGATGCCCAGGAAGCCCTATTTGGAAGACACATCATTTAGGAGCAGTCACTTGGTGGTAGGCGACGGGGCATCTGGGTATGGTAGGTAGCCTCTGCGGGAAGACTGGGAGCTTCAGGTTGTCCTTTGAGGGAGCAAAGAGAAATGGTATATACTTTATTTATTTATTTTTTTTTTTTATTTTGCATTAGTCGCTGATTGTGTTAGAGGGAGCCAGTGCTGCTGATCAGGCATAGCGTTAGAAGTTTATACTGTATGTAGTTTATTTGATTAAGTGTATTCAAGTTGTGCTTTTTATCAGATTAGGTTGAGTGGCCCTTGGATGTATAAGTAGCGAGAGAAGCAAGAATTGTACATTATTTATTTGTTTATTTAATTTTTTTTTTTTTGCAACTCAGTATGAAGGCTCTTGGCGTGCTGTCGAGTATCACTATCAGCAAAGGGAAACTGAGGTCTCAGATTTATGAACATTTATTTATTTATTTTATTAGTCATTATTTTTTGGTACTAGGCACCGGAGTTTGTCAGGTTTTATCGTTACCTGTTGTGTATTAATTTTACATAATTAATGATAAATTTTATATAGATTAATTGCATATATATGTAAATATATATGTATGTGTGTGTGTATATATATATATATATATATATATATATATATATATTATATATATATATATATATATATATATATATATATATATATATATACATATATATATATATATTATTTGTCATATATATATATATATATATATATATTCATATATATAGATATATATTATATAAATATCCATGTCACAGAATAAATTTAACATAACTGGCACTGAATAAGTAATCTGGCTAGAAAGGTTTGAACTTACATTAAAGATGCAAAGGAGTTACAAACGCACAGTACTTTTTGAAAACCAAGCAGCTATTTCGAAGTTTGGTCCAAACACTGTGCCAGATTACATTGTAAATAACCTTTCCACGCATCTTATATATATATATTCAAATATATATTATATATAGAAACTTATTATATACACTTATTTTACAATTATGCAATTAATCTATATAAAATTTATCATTAATTTACAAAATTAATACATGCAGGTAACGATAAAACCTGATAAACATACATATAAAAATACACACACATATATATATATATATATATATATATATATATATATATATATATATATATATATATATATATATATATATATATATATATAAGTAATCATCACACAGTCACGTGTGGAACAAATAAATATATAAACTACCTCGGCAGAACCCAGGTCTTTCAATTGAAAGGCAAGGGCGCCACGAACTGAACCACACAGTTGGTAGTACCCTTGCCTTTCGATTGAAAGACCTGGGTTTGATCCTGAGGTGAGTCAGAATTTATATATATATATATATATATATATATATATATATATATATATATATATATATATATATATATATATATATATATATATATGTGTGTGTGTGTGTGTGTGTGTGTATAGATTTGATGACAATTAAACGTAGAGTATATTATCGTTGAGCTATGTGTCATCTTCTGACTTAATTGCTCTGAGAATGGGTCATGAAATGTCTTGAAACTTAAGCCAAATAAATGTACCTCTTAATGAACGATGTAACAGTCCGTCCTCTATTATTTGCTGCTCTTGATCTTGTTTTTAGTAGCCACCTCGTAATATCATAGGATTACAGAATCATAAACTTAACATTTTCAGTATCCATAACTGCCGGGTAGGTTGTTCCACAACTTTGCAGTTAAAGGAATATGAGAACTCAGAAAATTTGCAGAGCAAAGGACGCAAGTGGAAGTTCGCTATTCGAATAAAACTTATGTAAACTGACTTGACATGGCATCTTCGAAAGATGGTATAAGTCATATCTTCTGTAGTTATTAAAATAATAGATTTTTTTAAGTGCCAAGGCCTATTTGACTGGAAGCCTCGTACCATTTTTATTTTACCTACGCCCGAAGGAGAAGCATAAAATAAAAAGAGTTATATACTTCTCCTCTTCAGGAGGAAAATTTATATCAGAAAAAAAACCCTAGGAAAATTCCAAAGCTTGACAATGGCAGGAAAGTCAGAGCAGATTTGTCAGGGCCATAAAGATCCTCTGCTGCTTCTGATACCTAAACAGGAGAAGAAATACTCACCTTTGGTAAACCCAGAAGTATTTGTCTAAATAAACTGAACAGGGAAGTTTGCAAGATTCAGATCAGATGTCACTTTAAAAAAGTTGTCACCAAACATTAAGTACTTTATCTTTTTCAGAATAATTTCCAGTTTAGTCTAGTCTTCCCATTTTTCTAACCGACGGGCAACTCCTCGGAGCAGAGCCCGTTCTTTTTCAAAGATTTGACAACAGTACCATAATTTTTGTAGCCTTTGAGTTTTCTAGCAATATTAAAAGTTATTCCACTGAATTCTCCTGATTGAGAAACATAACGTATGGTGAAAAGTCTTGTATACAAGGAGCCACAGAATATACTGTGCTTGTTATGTAGCACATAATAATATCAAAATTTGTCTCATAATTAAATGTAAATCATTATACAGTACTTTGAGGTGAGATTACATAGCCTAGCGAACAGAGCTTGTTTATTGGTTTGGTTATTTTCTGATTATGAAGAACGGATTTTGTGAGGGAGAGAGAGAGAGAGAGAGAGAGAGAGAGTTTATCGGTGTCATTCAGAGTTTTCCCTGGCAGCGCCGGATATATATTATATATATACATATATACATATATATATATATATATATATATATATATATATATATATATATATATATATATATATATATAATATATATATATATATATATATATATATATATATATATATATATAATGTATGCATAAAGAGAGATATATAAAAGTTCATTAATATGAATGAGCACATACGAAAAAAAAACTATAAAAAATAAAACTTTGTGATATTATCGCCAAATAAGACTTAAAGTCAACCTTACATTATTCTAACACTAGACTATTGTTATCGTCTAATACAAGAGCGCAAAGCAAACACCTTACTTAAAATGCAGCATTGTATATCATCATGGCCCTATCCTATTTTTATGTCTTTTTAAATAAAGCCGAGGATTTTTATTATGCTACCAATAAAGGAATCCTTTTTTATATGCGAGAGATATATTAAACGAATTTTCCCCCAGTATGGGTTTTTATATCTTGTCCCGCCACGCCCTTGTCAATCCGTGTGAATAATAAAAAAGAAAGAGTATTACGATAATAATCTTGGGAGAATCCATGAACGGGCGATGCCAATCGTATTTGGCTTTTAAGGACGTCTCAGCTTTGCCCAAACTTAGACAAACAGGCAGGGAGGACACTCAAATTCCTGCGGAACTCCCCTTATGCAGTTAGCTCGAAAACTCCTTAGTAATGGTTCTCAGTAAGGTCTCATATTTGCAGTATTAAAGGAAGAAAGTATAGGGCGTGTTTTGAATTCGAGGCTTCTCCACAGAATGCTTAAGTAGATGCAAATCCGAATGATGTATAGGGTAATATCATTCAGTGTGAGTTATGTTTTTCCTCTTTGTTTTCTTCATTTGCTAATTGTTCTCTTATGATTCCTTTTGATATGGTATTTATGAGAGTAATATGGGTGTTTCGATATTTATTGTCTTGTTGAGTGAATGCAAAGTTTTCGAACTAACTCCACGATTCACTGGGATTTCTTTTATGAGGGAGTTTACTGTTGATATTGTTTGAATATCTAAGTAATAAATGAAAATAAAAAACTGCATAGTAAAACTAGTTTAAACTGTTATATTTCCTTTGCTTTGAGTACATACTATGTCTGAACTGTTTTTGTTAATGTTATAAGGTAACTGCAATTTGCAGTTTCCTTTTCCCTTGATATGCTTTGTGTGCGTTTTATAATTTGTCGTTAAAACTCCCCAGGCCTGAATATTTCTTTAACTAACGCCTTCTTTTCCTTCATCTCTCCGTCAGGTACATCCACAGCAAGGAGAAACCCTTCAAATGCAGCGAATGCGGAAAGGGCTTCTGCCAGAGTCGCACTCTGGCCGTGCACAAGATCCTCCACATGGAGGAGTCACCCCACAAGTGCCCTACCTGCGGCAGGAGTTTCAACCAGAGGAGTAACCTGAAGACGCATCTTCTGACCCACACCGACCTCAAGCCATACAAGTGCGCCACCTGCAGCGCCGTCTTCAGGAGGAACTGCGATTTGCGAAGGCACATGCTCACTCACTCCATCGGTGGCCATTTGCCCTCCGACAAAGATCCTGAAGAAGGAAAGAATACCAATCACGACGAAGGGGGCGTATCGGCTTCTTCCTCAGCCGCTGCGCTGTCCGCCTGCGACAGGAGGGAAGGAGGAACTGACTTAGATGACGACGAAGTGGAGGAAGAACCCGAGGATGACGACGAAGACGAGGAGATCGACCCGGGACGCCCAGACGACGCCTACGCCTTCTACGAGTCGGAAAAGGTGGAGGACGACGAGGAGGTGGAAGAAGACCTCGAGGAGGACGAAGATGAAGGAGCCAGAATAGTCGCCGACGATTCCCCAGAGCACCATCACCACCACCACCACCACCACCATCACCACGTCTCCAGCCTCCATCCTTCGGAGATGCAGAAAAATAACGATGTCCACATGTTATCCAGCCACGTACACCCCACCCAGTCACCCCACACAGCGCACACCACGCACGAACACACCACGCCCCATTCCACGCACATGCACGCCCCTTCGCATGTCCACACATCCCCCACGAGCCTTTCGTCTCCCGTCCACCACAGCACCTCTCACGCCGCCCCTCACAGCAACCCCTCCCACAGTAGCGCCGGCAGCAGAGATTCGGCCATGTCCGATCATCACGCCCAGCCACCGCCACCCCAGCCTCCGTCTCAGAGGCCTGCCTCGCGGCCGCACGCCCACGTCACGCCCCTGTACAGCCCAGCCCATGGGTTCTACCCAATAGTGGGTGGAGGGGGAGCAGGTCCACCCCCGGGACCACACTACCGTCCTTCTCATCACGACTTAAAGCGACCCATAGAACAGGTCTTAGGGGGTCCAGGGCCCTCGGTTCCTCCGCCCTCTCTTATGGGCATGCAGGGTCACATGCCTATGGGCGGCGGGGGCGCTATGGGGGCGGCACCCCGGCCGCCTTACCCACCCCACCCTCCTGAACGACCAAAAAAGAAAGGTTTTATGATTGAGGACATCATGAACGGCTGAGTGGACGAGGGTCAATCCCACACCCTGATCCTCCCCCCCCCCCCACCAGAGATTATTCTCTCTCTCTCTCTCTCTCTCTCTCTCTCTCATCGCTTTAAACGGGAGCACTTACGAATGTTCCTTAAAAATTTTGTATCATGATCCACATACGCCACTAAATGTTTACTCCCCTCTCTCTCTCTCTCTCTCTCTCTCTCTCTCTCTCTCTCTCTCTCTCTCTCTCTCTCTCTTATTAGCCTTATATGAGAGCACATACGAATTTTTTTCTTTATCATAATCCAAATACATTCATCATCGCTTAGTTTTCCAGCCAGCCATCTTCATCCTGAGCTTCTTGTATATTACTGGTAATAGTAAAGATGGGACCAATAGGATAAGAATATTTTTGAGTAAGGAAAGATTGATTGATAGTTTCATCATCATAATGTGGCGTCACATCACCGCAACTTGATAGTTCAAAGAAACCAACTCTAGCCATGAGTGATCACTTATTGACTTCACCTTCTTCCTGTATGTAAATCATTGTGATTGCTGTCTTCGCTATCATCGCCATTTTCACCATCATCATAACTCTAAGTGCGCCCTTAACTCATTTATTTATCCCCCCCCACCCCCTCAACCCCGAGACGATGCAGTGCCTTTAATCTCGTCCTCATTTCAGAAAGTTATGGACAGTTATCTAGAGAAGAGGGTGGAAAAGAAAGGACCATCTCTCTTCAAGATGGCGTCTCTGTGGACAGACTTTACTTGCAGAATCATGTGTTTTTCAAGAGTTTTATATCTGTGTCTGCGTACTGCAATATTTAATTTATTTTTGATTGTTTTTCCTCTGTACATTCTTTTCAGAGTGTTTATATGTGTAATAATAGTCTGATTTTTAAAAGCAGTTCAGCAGTGGGGCTTTTTCCTCCCTCTCGTATGCAGTGTATATATTATATATATATATTTTTGTGAATAGTTGTACATAAAAGTTTGGAAAAATTAAAAGAGGTTTTTCTCCTATCGTTTTTCTTTTCCGTCCACCCTTAGTCGAAAAACGCCGATAACTAGTTTTGTACAATGGATACCAAAATCTGCGTGAACTTCGCCTTTAAAACTTTAATAGAAATAAATCGTCAACAATAATGCTTGGCGTTTGAACATGGAAGGCTTAAAAGTACACAATTTAATCATCCCCAGCCCGTTAGAAGCAAAGAGTTTAACTGCCATCACGGGTCATTGTTACCATTCACACCTAAGCTAAGGTGCTGTTGGGCCATTTTATTTTCCTGTATACTTGAACGTACAGATATATGTTTGTATCTGAGAGCGTAAATGCATGAACTTGTATGCAGGTCGCCACCAGTACAAATGTATGATTTGCTGAAATTTGTCTGAGAATGTAAAACAATGACGTCAGCATCCCAGTCTTAGTTACATTTGCGGCTTAAATTTAGAAGTAACGAACACGAGAGTTAACCGCCTTCATTAAAATCAGTCTTATCATTCATCATTTCTAGAATGGGGAATTCTGTCATCCTTTGTGTTCTTAAATAATTTGATGCACCTCTAACAGAAGACGTTTAAGAGAGTCCTTATATGCCTCTGTGGCAAAGTTTTACAGGAGACATTTCTGTTATCTTTCAATTTTTTTGGCTTGTTTTTGGGCAAACGTACCCAGAAAAAAAAAAACTACATTGAAGGTCTCGATGAAAGTATAATCACATGCAAAAGCAATGATTTAGATTTTAAAAGATAACAAAACCAACAAAAACATTCGTGATCGCTCAACAAACATAGTCTTTACGTCCATAGAACAAATTTAGATCAACCCCCTCCTAGTTCAGTTTCAGAAAATAAAGAAAACTCGGGTAAACAAAAACAAAAAAACGGAAAACGTGTCGAAATACTTCGAGAAACTGGACAAGCGAGTTTGTTCTACATAGAAGACAGCGAAAATGGGGAGCTGGGAAGTTGGATGGTCAAGTGCTGAAAGAAAAAAGAAGTTGGTAAGTAAAGAGTTCTCGAAGAAGTTGTTGAGGAGAGTGGTAAGGTGCTGCAAGAAAAAGTTGTTAAGTATAACGGTGCAGTGCTGCAAGAAATTTCGAAGTAGGTTAGTTTGAAGAGGTTGTGAAATAGAGTAATAGTTACTGCAAGAAGACGAAGATATTAAGAGAAAAGTGAAAGTAGGTAAGTTGAGAAGGCTGTGAGGACAATCAGAAGAACGAAAGGGATACTGGTGGACCAGGGTAACAGAAGAAGAAGAAGAAGAAGAAACAGTTTGAAAGTAAGGTGTCAACACTGGTAGTGAGAACTGTGATTATAAAAGGAGAAGAAAATGCAGGAAAGAAGTTGAAAGGTAAGTGTAAGTGCTGTAAGGCTTCGTGTGTGTTATTCCACATCCGGGCAACAACTGCTCACTTGCCCAGCTGCAAGGCTGGCAGGTTGGAGGACCGGCCGGGCAAAAGGATTTCCCCCCGGGGAAGGAGTGTGGGGTGGGTCGAACAGTAGGCCAAAAACGCTGGCTAAATGTCACGCCAATCGTGAGCGTGGCACACTCCCTTAGCCCTCACCTCCGACGTAATATAACACGATGCTTCTTTTTACCTGGACGCTTTTAACTCCCACCTGCCCCGGTGCACCTTATACTTAGGGTGAGCAAGATGAAGTTATTTATTTTATGGAGTTATTATCTTTTCTATATAGTTCAGGAAGACAGAGATAGAGAGAGAGGGGGGCGGGGTTGGTTGCTCGTGTATTGAGAAACAACAAATGTACATTTTGAGTACTGTACAGAATATATGTATATATATATACATATACTATATATATATATATATATATATATATATATATATATATATATATATATATATATTATATATATATATATATATGTATGTATATTATTGGTAATGTATGTATATATATATATATATATATATATATATATATATATATATATATATATATATATATATATATATATATATATATATATATATATATATATATTATATAGTATATGTATACATGTATATATATATAGTGTATATATAGTTATATATATATATAATATATATATATATATATATATATATATATATATATATATATATATATATGTATATATATATATATATATATATATATATATATATATATATATATATATATATATATATATATATATATATATATATATATATATATATAGTGTATGTATTCTGTGTGTGAGTTAAGTACCCCAAGGTGTATGTGCAAATGTGTAAATGAATATTAGCATCATCATTACAGATGCCAAACCTACACTTGTACGAACATTACTGTTTCAGAAACCTTTTTTTAAAAGGTAGGAAGGTTATTCCTTTCGCATATCCTTTTTTCATCCAAGGTAAGGACCGGCATGAGAGTACAAATTCGGTCACACACACACACACACACACACACACACACACACACACACACACAAACTAAAGGTCAAGATATGGTGACGGCCCAGCTAAGCTGCACGCGTTGGTCCAAGTATAGGGGATGAACTGGTCATTAGAGAAGCGCGTAGGCTCAAATGATTGTAATCGAGGAGCGTGAAGGGGAGGGTGGGAGGTGTGAGGGGGACGGGGGGAGGCTGGGGGTGATCGATGCTCGGGGCTACACCCAGACTTTACTTTGGAAGTGCCGTTTCCAAAGAAAAGACATGATTCCCCTTGATGAGTGATGTTTTGAAAGAGAGAGAGAGAGAGAGCTAACGGCTTGGCTTCCGTTCTTTGCAAGTTGCAGCAAAAGCGTGATATATTGACTGCAACTTAACTAGCATGACAACTATCAATCCCAGACGCCGGTAAAATCTTAAAGATGGAACGTGAACACGGGAATAAGTATAAGAAAAAGACAGTACTAAAATTCAGTTCCACTCGTATTTTCAGTTATTCAGAAAACTGTGGAATTCTCCACGCTCGTCAGTATTTTTAGTTTTCTCTAAAAGAAAACTATTGTGCCGGCTTTGTCTGTCCGTCCGCACTTTTCCTGTCCGCCCTCAAATCTTAAAAACTACTGAGGCTAGAGGGCTGCAAATTGGTATGTTGATCATCCACCCTCCAATCATCAAACATACCAACCTGCAGTCCTCTAGCCTCAGTAGTTTTGACATGATTTAAGGTTAAAGTTAACCATAATCGTGCTTCTGTCAACGATATAGGTTAGGCCACCACCGGGCAGTGGTTAAAGTTTCATGGGCCGCGGCTCATACAGCATTATACCAAGACCACCGAAAGATAGCTCTATTTTTGGTGGCCTTGATTATGCGCTGTCGCGGCTGTACAGAAAACTCGATTGCGCCGAATAAACTTCGGCGTACTGCATTTTTTACTTGTTTTTTTTTTACCTATATAACTGGATAAAGTTAAAGGCAGCGTGTTGTAGTGAACGGGAGGGTTATTTCATACCTAAAACTATTTTATCATTTGAACACCTCCGTTTATTCCGAGGTGAGTTTCATCTCTTAACTTGTAAATATATATATTTTCTAATTAATATTTGAAATTCTTTTTTATAATCAGTCATTTTTAGTGTAAAAACTGTAACTAGGAATGAAGAGAGATTAATTCTCATTATGAATTTGGATAATTCTACTATATAAAACTCAGTGTGTATCCTTTGATTTATTCCATATGTCTGTAACGACTATAATTTACGAGTATTAAACTCTTGGAGTATAGTTGCCTCTCTCACCGTGGGTGTCTGAGTAAAAAGTAAGCAGAATTGAAGGTAAGATAGTCCGAACTTCGAGACGGCACGTATCGTCCCTAAGGTCGAGACTTGTTATCTCGGCCCCTTCTCATATTGTTGCAATTTTTGACAGTATGGTTACACTAGTTTATTTATGTTCAGGAATTATGAAAATACTTTTCTAATCATGAATTTTAATGTATTTTTTTTATAATCAGGAATTTGGAAGACTAACCAAAACACAGTTATTTTCCTAATCCTGAGCATGGAAAACATGGTTTGTAATCATATTATTTTTCATTGGGAGTTTGGATCAATTTTCATAACTGGGAATTAGAAAAAATATTTTAGTAACAAAACTGGAAGATACTTTTTCTAGAGCTACCGCAACAAATTTGCAGATTTCATTATCGCGCCCTGACAATCAGCCGTTAGGAAATCGGACGCACTGTTGACCAGTAAGTTGCCAGGGAACATTGCTAAACGTCGAAACTCGTTGGCCACAGCCATGAATGCTGAGAATAATTTTCCAGTTACAAGTTCTGGATATATACCCTCTTGGAGTTTTATATGGTTATATTAGATTCACTCATCTCGTCCATACGGGTAACTAAAATTTCGTTTAAACCTCTCTCTCTCTCAATTGTCGAATATCCATCATGTTTGATTTTCAGTTGATTGATTTAGTTGTAGGGTTAGTTTGGTGATTTATTGAAAACTCAATATCATTCCGTCGTCATAGTCAATATCATTTTCATAACAAACTGTATATACTCGTATATGTGTGTGTGTATGTATGTACATATATCTATTTTGAACACTTCATTCATGATCGTGTTTTACATCCATTGACAAACAGAAATGTGTAGAACGTGCTAAATACTTCACGATACTCAATTACCCCTAACAGCACGACGAGCAATTTTCTTAACTCACCTTCTGTAGGGCCTGAATTAAGTTGCCCATTAGTGATTTTAACGCTGCTTCCTTTTGCTTTGACTCGGCAACCCTCGTTTGGTGTGGAAGACGCGAAATCAGACCTGCTTAACCTTGTGACATGTTTGTTTCGTTATGAATTTTACCTTGCGAGCGCGCGCGTGTTTGGGCAAGTTTTTTGTTGAGCGTTACAGCCAGGAAAATTCGCCTTTTCATTGTGGATGTTTATAGGAAAAGTTCATTTTTTGTCAAGAGCTCAACAGGGCGAAGGTAGTGCAGTGAGTCGTCTTTTCCGTCACCTTCATTTTCCAAGAAAACCTCGCAGACAACGTAGATGGGGATGATGATGGCTTCTTCAGAAGGTAAGAGATTAGAAAATTTGTATTTCAGCTGCCTCAGATTGTATTTTAGGCTTTATATATATATATATATATATATATATATATATATATATATATATATATATATATATATATATATATATGTATATATATATATATATTATATATATAAAACATATATGTACATATATAATGTATATGTATACACATATATATTATATATATAATATATATAATTTATATATACACGTAAGTCAGTTTTACAGCGTTGATAACATTTATTTCGATAATTCAAGATTAATATTATCAGTGTTTTATTTACAACAGAACGATCTTATTTAGACGTCCAAAATGCATCTACATATCCAATAACTGAAAAGGCCTTAGAAATTCTTTGATTCCTAGTTTTAAACTAGAAATATAAGCTGTTAACATTTTGTATCTAAGGTAATATCGTTAATATTACCTTAGAGATTGCCTCTTTGCACGGGATCGAAATTTTTATTTTTTTTATTTTATTTTGACCGGGGTTAAATCATGCAATAAAGAGCCTTATTCACTTAATAATTTAGTGTGAGTTCTTTGTTGAACATATTTTCGTTTCCATTCAACTTTTTCGTATTCTTATATTTATTTTTTGAGTAACTGATAATTATTCTTCCTAACTTAAAAAGGAAGCTATTGTTGTACAGGATTTTGTTTGTATACGTACACATAATAGGTCTTGTATACATATACGTTATATATATATATAATGTATATATATACACTGTATATATAATATATACATATATATATTTATATATACACTATGTATATATATATATATACATATACATATATGTATATATATTTATATATATATATAAATATATATATATATATTATATATATATATATAAATACACACATTATATATATATATATATATATATATATATATATATATATATATAAAATCGAGAGATGAAAACGGAGCGTTACAAGTGTAGACGAAGACAATCCATGGTGCAAAGGGGCCACACATGGAAAAGGTATTGTGCCTGAAATTATTCCACGTACCCAGATTACCTGGCGAATTCAGCTCTGATCTCCCCGGGGCTAACAAAGGCAGGAAAATAAGCAACCAGATCGTCATTATCATACACTCGGAGTGTCTCACCCAATAGCTTTGCTGCTCCTTCTTGGTTTCGATAACGAAAACCAAACCGCCCGGGCTGTCTGTTTGGTATTTGGAAGGAATTTCAGAGAACTGGTCCTTGCCAAGAATAAAGGGATGTTCCCAGCAAGTTTTGGTAGTTCATTGTTTTTGCGTAGCGTGTGTGACGACAATATTTTTTTCCTTTTTTCTTTGGAGATTTGTGAATTTATATTGCATAAAATTCTTACAGGATAAGAGGACTGAACTTGCCTGTGTAACACAGTAGTATTTGATTATAGTGTTTTAATCACAGCTACGGTTTTTCTTAAAGCCCAAAGTATGTCATTCCCAAGAGCTTCGTTCGTACATTGAAATACACCCATGAATTATCTTAACTGTACCCTTGATTCACCTCGCTCCTGTAATTGGCTACTGTTGGTTGCTACCTCGCGGTTAGCCAGTAACAGTAGCTCTCCGAGATGGTAATATATTTGCTAATACATCTCCGGAAAGCAAATTCCCTTTTTGCAATTCCAGCCGAGCTTGGGTGAGGGAAGACTCCTCCGGGCGAACGATAGACCCATGTGGTCCTTCGGGGAGTGTTGGACTCATGTGATCCTCATTAGTCTCTGTTGTGCTTAGAGCTAGTGCAAAATACTGTTATAAACCACAAAGAATTAAAAGCTGTGTATACTGGGAGGAAGAGGGGAAGGAGTAGGAGGTGAAGGTGTAGGAGGAGGAGGAGGAGGAGGAGGAATGTGGCTGGAGGACGTTACAATCCTTTCCTTGAAATGGGATCCCTTTGAAAAAGTAGAATCACAAGATTCGGTACAATTTATGCTGGTAAACCAGTTGTAATAATGGAGGGTCTCTGGAGTGCTTCATCTTGCGCGAGAGACGCGTCGGTCTCTCTCTCTCTCTCTCTCTCTCTCTCTCTCTCTCTCTCTCTCTCTCTCTCTCATGAAGGTTTTGTTACAGGGAATTTCGATGCTTATGTGTTATTTTGCTATTTATTAGAATGTCATTTTTGTTCATATACTCTCTCTCTCTCTCTCTCTCTCTCTCTCTCTCTCTCTCTCTCTCTCTCTCTCTCATGATTTATATCCGTGGCCCATTTGTTTGTTTCATCCCATGCTACTCGTGCATTATCCGCAGTTTTTATAAAATTGCCTCCTGGCATTAGTCTCCGTTGCAGGAATAAGAGATGTGTCCAGTGCCCATCGTAGATCCTGCCCATGGTACTTAAACCCCATGATGCCTTTTTAAAAAAAAATGAGTGGCAGTTTGGATAATGGCTGTTGATAAATATAGGTTTTGGGCCAAGGACACTAAATTTACAGAAAATGTGAAGGACCTACTTTGTTACCTCTGCTCGTGAAGTCTCTGTCAGTCTTCGTCCGTCTGTCTGTCCGAGAGATATCCCAAAAATATGTCAGTGAAATGTGCTTAAGAGATGGTTAGTGGGTCATAGAAAAGTTATAGTTTTAAATGCGCCTATGGATTCCGGACGTTGTATTCATTATTATCGTAGTGTGTGTGTGTGTGTGTGTGTAGTTAGCGTGTTGTTAGGTCTGACGTTTGCCCCGTGTAGCGTTGTTTAGTTCAGTATTGTTGACTTTCCATCCAGTATTTCATGCATTTGTATAGTGATTCATATCAAATAGTGGAAATATTTATTGCAGGTGATTTTAAATTAACGACAAAATTATGATATACACTGTGAATGATAGCAATAGGAACCATTCGCTATTTATGCGTTAGGCTTCTTCCCTCACGCCCACCCACCCAAATAGAAAATGGGTTTTCGTTGAGGTAACAAATTTGTCCGATGGACAGCCATTCTCATCTAACTGGGCCTGATCAAGATTCACTTCCTTAAAGTGAAAATAAGGAAAGAGATGGCATTCTGAACTGCGTTAAATACGTTGTGAGAAATAACTGACTTACATACATGTACGTTCCTAAGATCTGGTCGAGTTATAATTAATTTTCAAAGCAACGCGCCTCGCATATTTCCCTCTAAAGTCAGTCTCTCTCTCTCTCTCTCTCTCTCTCTCTCTCTCTCTCTCTCTCTCTCTCTCCTCTCTCTCTATATATATATATATAATATATATATATATATATATATATATATATATATATATATATATATATATATATATATATATATATATATATACTGTACATTTGTGTATATATAATATTACCTTTAATTTTTTGCAAATAGATAATACATATCATATTATTATAGTTTGTATATTGTACGTCAATAACCTTAGATTTTGCGTCACCAAATTCACACGCTCATTTATCAATCTCATGTTTCGATTAGTTGCTGGTTCAGATCATTCTTAGATTTGTGAAATAACCTTTTCTTTTCTACAAAAGCAGTAAAGTTTGGTTTTTCTCGACTCAAATTGCAAAGTACGGCTGCGTTCTGCACGTAATTGGCGAATTTGCCTTAGTCTTTCGTACAAATGACAAACTTTGGTTTCCTTTCTAACATAGGTAGTAAACTTGGTCATTCTTATCACAATATTTTTTCACAAAAGGATCAAATAGGGGACATCTCTTTTTATTACACAAAACAAGTCTCTGATTCACACATCATCACAGTGATCACGTATGCCATTTGTTTGAGGCTCTGAAGATTATTATGGTTGTCTGTAATTAATAGAAAAAAATGTTCTTTTTCCTTTTTAAAGCCTATAAAAACTCGGAGGACAGACGTGCCATCCTGCGAGTCGGGTTCCTTAACTTCAAGGAGTAGTCATGTACACTTATTGAAAAGGATGTTAATAGTAATACCACGAATTTTTTATTTAAAAAAAAATAGTTTTCTTTTCTAGCTCTGAATACTTATCGTGTCACTCTTCGTGACGTGTGTCATTTCGTAAACTTCTTTGCTAGTTTGACACTCGGTCAATTAACGGAATTTTCCTTTTACTGTACCTCCTTTCATAATCTCTTTCTTCCACCTTACTTACCAGTCTCTCCTAACAATTGATTCATAGTGTAATTGCGAGGTTTCCTCCTGTTATATATACCTTTTAAACTTTTACTGTCAACTTCCGTTTCAGCGCTGAATGACCCCATTGGTCCCAGTGCTTGGCCCTTGGCCTAAATTCTATATTCAACTCAGTTCAATTAACGGAATTTTCCCGAGATATCAAGAAGATGGCGATGACGACCGGTTCACGTGCTAGTGTAACGCCGTGACTGGCTTCCATATAATTCACATTTCTTCCTTATGAGGGATTTAACCCGGTTGGCAGCGTAATTGGCTTACAGTACTATTTTCATCTTGACAGGGAGATAAAATAACTTATTTGATATTCTATTTACTTATTTATTTATTCCATTTATTTATCTATTTATTTTTCTAATTTATGTATTTATATATTTATTTACCTATTTATTTGTTTATCTATTTAATTATTTATTTTATTTATTCTGACAAATAAGTAAATGAGCTAGTACGTGAATAATTAGATAAATCATTTATCTACTCATTTATTCATTCATTCATTAACTTTTACTTATTTAATTAACGAATTGACCTTAGGCTTATCAACGCTTCGACAGTTTTCTCTCCCGGAAAGTCCGAAATTACTCGGAATGTAACCGAAAAAATTCATCTACATCTCGGGAGTCTTTATGTATATATATATATATATATATATATATATATATATATATATATATATATATATATATATATATATATATGTATATATATATATAATGTATGTGTGTGTTTTGGAGAATATTAACCATGGAAGAAGTACTCAAACTTTCCCTAGTAGTTAAAAGTTGGGAGGACGAACTTTGACCTCAGTGTACTTTTTTCTGACGATAAGTATTAGCTGAATTCAGGGGCTAACGTAGCCTAACTAATTTTATAGATTAATAATTTTTTTCTGTTTTTTTATGATTCATCCACTTGTTCATTCAGTCTAGTCTTTCTCTTAGAGAGAAAGACTAATACTGAGAGGTAAGACTAAGGAAAAAAACCCAAATTCTACCTTTCTTGGCCTCTTGGCGTTGTTAGCTAATCATAAGACATACTTCCTTTCAATAATTGGTGGGTATTCACTCCCCAAAACATAACAGCGACACTAATAACAGCTTTTGCGAATTTATAGGAATGCGACTTTAAGTAGACAAGATAACATTCAATTACCGACGATTATATTTGCACTCGAGAGTCGTTTTTGCCATAATCCGGAGATCGCAGTCAAAAGCCCTCCTCCTACCTCCCCTACCCCCTTCTCCCTTACCCCTTCACCGCCGGAGGCACCTGGTAGCGCATCGCAAAGTTTCCCCCCCAGGACTCGACTACATTAAGAATGCTTTAAAAGATTGTTTTTCCTTCAACTCGACTCGAGACGAGACGAGTCATTCTTCCAACGGGCATTCAATTAACCAGAAGACGTTGTCCTTACTTAAACCATGAGCCATTAGAAACCGCACGGCTTCTGTCCTGCATCTCCCGAAGTGCAGAAGAAGAAGAAGAAGAAGAAGAAGAAGAAGAAGGAGAGGAGGAGGAGGAGGAGGAGGAGGAGGAGGATGAGGAGAAGAGTCGTTACCATGATGCTACTCCATCTCTCTCGCGTTTCGCCCTGGAGGGTCGCCAGAACACTTGAGAGCAGTGACTTCCGAGTTGCACAAAGGGCCGTCATTATTCAAACGAAGGCTGGCTGTTTGTTAAGAGCGAGAATCCTCGGTAATTGCGCGAGGTGGCAGCGCGTATCATCATGAGCCGTCATGGAGGCTCATCAGCCCTCGTCATTAGTTATAATAACGCCATGCATCATGTCATGGATTCGGCATGATGGACGGCCAGTCGGTTGGTGCTTCTTCATTTTCGTCGTAGATTTTTTCATTTTTCCTATTTACATGTGCGAGTCATTTTCTTCCCTGTAATCATGACGGAAAATATAATATTCTCTTCCAGGTTATGTAGGGAATCATCTTTATGGCGTAGAGGCTGCGTAAGAGGAGTAATGTTTCACGCGAGATATGATCCTTAGATAGTAACAAAATGCGTATAATCCTTAGATTTTGTCTGTCTGTTTGTCTGTCTGTCTTTGTCTTAAGGTGAGTGGGTAGACGTAAGGTAGAGAAGCAACCAGACAACGCCAATACTAACCAAACTAAAAGAGATAACTGTAGCAATTAAAGATTGCTTTTAAAAATAGGTCAGATTAGTAACTCGCGAGACATAAATCATCCCCATTCCTCACCCTTTTTAGCAATTCTTTATCTACAAATACTATGCATAATTTCCCTCTCAACCTCTTTTTCCCCTTTTCCAACATATGCTTTTGATTTCTGTAAATTTCACAACAGTTCAGGAGAGATGACTGAACAGTTCCTTCATGAATTTCACTCCACTATAGTACCTTTGCATAAATCCTGATACCTTCCTTGCCTCAGCTGAGACTGCCTCTAGTTGATTTGCATAAAAATGCGAGTTTAGAGAACTCCTTCAAATAGACCGAAAGGTGTCCCATCTCGATATGAAAAACGACTGAGTTTGTGTCGAAACTATAGTAGCAGTCGGTTCTTTTATTTTTATAATTCAACTATGTCTTAGTAAACATTCAAAGGTTTCTAAAACCCTTTGTAGAAGTGAATCTGTAGTTCCTTTCCCCTTCCCCACCTTTCTTAATTTTCCCCTAACGCATGACCTTGATAAGGATATTTGTGTTAGCTTTCCTTCAAAATCTTTGTAAATAAAAAAAAATCTAATGGAAAAGGATATATAACTGAAAGTAGCCAAGTCGAGGAAATCTAAGTTTTTATTCGTACGCTCTGTCGAGACAAGCCAAAAGGCCATTGGACTTTACCTTAGCAGAAGGAATGCCTTAAGTGCAATAAAGAAAGAAGCGGTGAGGTAACGACCAATGTTGATGCTGTAACAACATTTTTCTTAGGCACTTAGATTTGTTCTGTAAGAGATGTAGTGTCTGTGACATTAGAATTTTGAGTCATGGTGTGAACTCATTTTTCCAGCCTTTGAAAAAAGGTAGAGAAAAGAGGAGGAAGAAGGAAGATTGGTGAGCTCTACCACGAAGAAAGGAAGGTTATTATAAACTCACTCCTTTGTTTTCATAAAAGTCCCACCTTTGCAGTCATAAGCTGCTAGCGGTGCGTTTAAAAAATTGCATTCATAAAATCCCTCTGTTGCAATTATGAGAGCCCCCTTTGCCTAAAAAACTCACGACTTGGCCTTCGAAAACTTCCACCTTTCCGTTCATATGAACTCCTGCCTTTGTTTTTATGAACTCACGCCGTTGCAGTCATAAACTAGCTCTTAAACTCGCTATTTGGGAGTCATAAAAGAAAGCCCTCCTTTACATTTATAAGCTCCCTCCTTTTCCTTCAGAAACTTCCTTCTTTACAGTCATGTGGTCTACCTTTGCCATCATGACGTCCCACCTTTGCTTTCATGAACTCTCAAGTTTACAGTCATGAATTCCCTCCTTTTCCTTCATAAGCCCTTGCCTTGACCTTCAGAAACTCCCTTCTTACCTGTCATAAACTCCTGCCTTTGTAATCATAAACTGTAGCCATTGCACGCATAAGCTCCCACCTTTACCTTCAGAAACTCCTTTACGATCTCATGCTCAAGCCTTTACCCTCACAAACCCCTGACCTTACTCGCATAACCCGGCCCCCCCCCCTTCTTTTCAGTCATAAATCTCTGCCCTTGCAGTCAGAAGGTCAAGTATTTATCATCATAAGTTCATAGGTTGCCTTCATGATAACCATAAGCTCTCCCCTTATCTTTAGGGAGCTTCCCAAATGATGATCCGAAGTTCCTTTTTTTTTATATAGTTTACCTAGAATAATAAAATTTTACTAGCACTCCAAAGCTTTTCTTTCGTTGGCCGTCGGCTCTTTTGTCACTATTATATGATCATTCTTTGAATTCCGAAAGTTCATCTGTCTCTTATAGCCATATGCTCCATATTCAGTCTGCCGAAAGCCTACCTCCCTTCAGTCAAAAGTTCAGTTTTAGACAGCCACAAACTCCCTCCTTGTCAGACAAATCCATTGAACATTTTCCAGTCTTTTAATAAATCAAGCAGGTGTCCAAGATGGCTTAGGGAAATTACAGGCAGCGCATTGTTACGCATTAAGCCTGAGAGATAAATCGGGCTTCTCAGTTTCCATCGCTAAACTTGCTGAAGCTTAAGATTCTGATATCAGAATTTTTGGGAAAAAAGGCTCACCACGAAGGAATATAAGAATAATTTCCAAGAATTACGAAAAACGTCTGTTCGTAAATGATATGGATTTCTTTCTTTGTATTTGTTTTTTTTTTTTTACGAATATTACGATAACTGCATGGAAATTCTTTTAATGCAAGACCAAAATGTGAATTGTAGGCAGATTGAATGTAATCTGTTTAAATGAACTACTTATAGCAAAAATATCTAAACAGCTTAAATCTTCAGGAGGACCGTTCTATTTATTCGTGTAAAGCCAGGGTACAAAGTTTGCTTCTCTTCCTCGCCGGCACTTTCCTCCTGCCTGTCTGTCTCGAAGGAAAGTAAAATATGTTAAAAGAGGCTTTTTTTTAATAAGACACGGTTCGGAGGCTAGGCTGCAATTGCCAGGTGAGTTCGAATCTCAAAATAAGTACCTGGATATTATTGTAGCCTGTTTTGTGCTCTGCAGGAAACGAGAGTTTGAAACCAGTGTGTAAAAAGTTAGAGAGAGAGAGAGAGAGAGAGAGAGAGAGAGAGAGAGAGAGAGAGAGAGAGAGAGAGTTGGGGTGGGAGGAAGGGAAGGGAAGGGGAGAGCAGGGGAGTAGCAGCGGTAGGGAGAGGAAAGAAGGGAGAAGCGAGTTACTTGCAGTCAGCGGTCACGCTCGGGTACAAGACTTTAGTTTACCCCCAGGCGAGTCTGATACTCATCTTCGCACCGATACGTTCCAATAATTATTTCTCCCTTTCGGTTCTGGATTATCCACGCTCTCGGTCTATCCCCGTTGGCCTTGTCTCTTCATCCCGCTCTTCGTCCAATTTTCCTCTTTTATCGGATTTCTCCTCTCCTCCTCCTGTCTTCCCATTTGGCATGAAAAAGAAACCAGCCTCGGCTCAGTTGCGGATGTTATATTTTTGCTTCTCCAGACATCGCCTGAATGAGAGGATCGTATATAAAAGCATCAAAAGGGTCGTAAAACTGGTGCGATTGAGTAAATTCTTCGGAAACGACGCTGTTGGGTCGTGACTCTTCGAAATCGTTTCTCGTTAGAAGTCGTCCACCAGGCTGACTGACTGTTGAAAGTGACAACGTGATTCATCAGATAACGTTGAGTTACTTCTGTCGGAATGATTATCGTATTGCCGCATGAATGTAGTTTTTTTTTTTTATTAAACGTTGCTCTACTTAAATTTGTAAGTAAAGGTCTGATAAAACACACAAGTTTGCCTGTTTGCCTACCTTAAGATTTTATTTTCCCCAAAGGCTGTTGCCTCTTAAGAAAGCAAGGCGGTAGTGAATGTTATATACTCATTTCGAAAAGAAAATAGTCATAATTTCACTCTCAAAGCTTTAGTCGTATCCTGACGAAACAAGCTGCTTCAATAAGGCCAATCCTCCCCTTCCTCAACACACTTTAGGTCACAAACATGGTACTTACGCTTTTTCCAGACTTCCTGAGGCTCACTTTTCCTTTATTAATTGCATTTATATATATATATATATATATATATATATATATATATATATATATATATATATATACAGTATATATAGATAGATAGATAGATAGATAGATAGATAGATAGATAGATAGATAGATAGATAGATAGATGTGTGTGTGTGTGTAAAATTTGCGCGCACTCCTAGCGGAGTCATGAAATTACAATTTGCCTTTGGCTGAAGGGGTCCGTCGAGCAGGTGCATCAAAGCTTCCAGCTTGCAGTTCTTACTGCATCTGACTCCTACTATTTTCTGATCATGACAAATTTTATATGATTCAAGGTTTTTTTATGTATCTTTTTTTTTTTTTTTACTTTGAGCTAAAAGTACTGGAATCAAGTTAGAAATAACTCGTCATCTCCACACTTAAAATTCGGGTATTTTTTGTATATATCCTCTTACTAGCTGTGCAAGTGGCTTCCGCTAGTCGAAAAATGACCTGTGACTAAATCAAGGTAGCAACTTGAACCGGGATCCTCACTGTCAAGCACAGCTTACGTAGTTCATAGGTATTCCAGGGAATTCCCTTAGTCCCTTAGTGGGTACGCGGGAACTGAGGAGTTGAAAAATTCCTGCGGGCATCAAGAAGATATTGAGATGGCTTAAATCTTATTGGTTCCTTGAGAGGCAGTAAATTGCCAAGTGTGACCATAATCTTTTTATTCCTTTAGTGGGCGTATGTGAATCGAGAGTTTAAGGTTTTCGTGGATATTTACTAAAAATTTTTTGTCAAAAGAAAAAAAAAACGAGTTAACGATCCCATAAGGTAGGCATGAATTAAAAGCCTCCAAGAGTAGGCCTACTATGGGCATTTTGGGGGATATATTCAAGTACGGACGTGTCATCAAATCCACTGAAATGGTGCAATGAAGGTTAGAAAATCGACGAAATCTGATTAAGAAACAGAGAGGAGAATTATAAACACTTTTTCCAGCTCTGGAAATTCCAATTCGACCATCTATCCCCCACCCCCTATGTGACCAGGGATAACCCTCCTTCCCTTTTAGTGACCACACTCGACCCTCCTCTCTCATATTGACAGCAACTTGATCCTGCGTCCCCGTTTTGTGACCAACAAGACCCTCGCTCCCCGCTTGAGACCAAACAAGACCCTCCTTTCCCTTTTGTGACCAAACGAGACCCTTCTTTCCCTTTTGTGACCGAACGAGACCATCTTTTCCCTTTTGTGACCAAACTTGACCTCCTTTCCCCCCTTTGAGACCAACTTGACCCTCCTTCCCCGTTTTGTGACATAAGACCCTCTTTCCCACCTTTGATACCAACTCAACCCTCCCTTCCACCCTTTGTGACCAGACATGACCCTCCTCTCCCCTTTGAAACTGACTTGACCCTCCCTCCCTCCCTCCTTTGTGACCTAACAAGACCGTTCTTCCCCCTTTGAACCAGCTTGACCCTCCTTTTCTCCTTTAGTGATCCACCTTTTCCCTTTTGTGATCAAATTGAACCTCCTTCCTACTTTTGTGACCAAACTTGAACTTCCATTATCCCTTTATGACCAAGCTCTCTACTCCTTCCTCCCCTTTGTGACCGAGCTACTTTGAGGTTCCCTGAACTGTGCCGGCAAGATACAGCCATGAGGTCAAAGTTGGCTGTCCCTTTTCATTTCTTATTCAAGGATAATAATGCAGTAAATGTTCTGCCCAGGATGGCAATTTTAGATTCTCATTGGCCAGAGTATCTGCTTATTATGTTTTTTACCTACGGACTGTACTAGACAACCTTAGGTATTTTTTTATATGAAATTAAATATATTCATGAACTCTTGCTTTACCTGATGTTTTTGTGCCAACTCAGGTATAGTGTTAATCAGCTGAAATTTCCTTAAGGCCCTCAGAATTACTGAGCTTTTGATCATAAAAGGGTTCAGCGCACTTTGTAGGGTAATCATGTAGTTTTCTTGGCTACTAATGGTGGCAAAAAGATTAATCATAATCTTAAGGATTTCAAACCGCATATTATTAATATGATATTCAGAGTTGCTTTTAGTTTGTCTGTCCGCCCGCACTTTTTCTGTCCGCCCTCAGATCTTAAAAACTACTGAGGCTAGAGGGCTGCAAATTAGTATTTTGATCATCCACCCTCCAATCATCAAACATACCAAATTGCAGCCTTCCAGCCTAGTAGTTTTTATTTTATTTAGGTTAAAGTTAGCCATTATCGTGCTTCTGGCAACGATATAGGATAGGCTACCACCTGGCCGTGGTTAAAGTTTCATGGGCCGCGGCTCATACAGCATTATACCGAGACTGCCGAAAGATAGATCTCTTTTCGGTGGCCTTTATTATACGCTATAGCGGCTGTACAGAAAACTCGATTGCGCCGAGGAAACTTCGGTGCGTTTTTTACTAGTTTAATATAGCCGATTATAAGTATTTTGTTTACCAAATTAGAAGTTTTGAGTGTGCCAAGGATCACGGAATTTGGAAAGTGACAATTATATCTGTAATAAATTAATATTTCCAGGCTTTCGTGAAAAACATTAATTTAGTAAAGAAAAAAAACTTTTAGAGCCATTTATCTGAGATGAATACGTTACTGGTTTGTTATTTATTTAGCCTGTATTACTGATTGTGCCTGTTAGCAATGAGAAGTGGAATCCTTAACACTCAAAATAATAGAAGGAAAAAGAAATGCAGCAATACCACTATTGTGCGAGTTTTATTCGGCAAATTTAAGTTCTGAAGAGAAAAATTGTTTCTGCACTTAGAAACAGCAAGAAAAACTCCGAATTTTTGAAATGTTAAAAGAAATTCTGATCATTAAAAAGACTAAATGAATAATGGAATTGTAAAATGAGTGGATCTGTGAAATTCAGAGATGCGAAATTGAAAATCTGGAAATCTTCAATGGTCAATTGTGGTTTGGAATTCTGGAATTCCAGTCTGAGTTATGGAATTATGATATGAAGCATTAGTCTAACATTCGGAAATGGCCAACGAAAATCTGAAATTTTGTAATCGTAAATTGTAGTCAAGTCTGAAATAATAAAAATGCTGAGTTCTGAAGATATGCAATGGAAAATCAAGCTTATGTTTTCTGGATAGAAATGAAAACACGTACAGAATACACATTCAAACAGCAGTCGAAAGGAACAAAATTTCGAAAACATGGAGTTGATATACACACCTCATTTAGAAGGTGTCTGATGCCAGACCTTTATCTTTTTATCAAATTAAGATTCCCTGCGTATTCCAGAATATATATATTTACTAGCTTTCCAAGTACGGTATACTTGTCACTTTCCAAACTTCGAGATACTCGGCACACTAAGAGATTCTAATATAGAAAGGAATCCTCATAATCATCAAAATAATAAAAAAGCAATCCTGAATATCAAATCACTGATATGAGGTTTGGAATTCTCAAGGAAAATATTAATTTTTGGTGAGCTTGACTATTTTGACAAATGACATTGAACAAGGTCAATGTCCTGGTAATTTTGACGAGATCATGTTCCCTTAAGGTAGAATAATAATGAAAAATAAGAGATCATAGCGCTCCAAGAGATACCGTTAAATCTGCTGCAAAGGAATCTTCAAGCGGGAATAAGAGTCAGTAAACGAAAGTGGAAGTTATTAAACGGGAGGTCCCGTAGGGGGGTACCGAGGGCACTTCTCCGTAGGGGGGTAGTGTCCTCAGTGCCCCTCACGGGGTGCACTGTAGGCACTGCTAAGGATTCTTTGCAGCGTGCCTTCGGTCCCTAGCTGCAAATCCTCTCAATCCTTTTAATGTACGTTCATTGATATTCTCTTTCTTCCATCTTGCTATAAACCCTAGTTCCTCGTTGGACGAGTCGGTAGAGTTCTCGGCTAACACTGCCAGACCCGAGTTCGAGTCTCCGACCGGCCAGTGAAGAATTAGAGGAATTTATTTCTGGTGACAGAAATTCATTTCTCGGTTTAATGTGGTTCGGATTCCACAATAAACTGTAGGTCCCTTTGCTAGGTAACCAATTGGTTCTTAGCCACGTAAAATAAGTCTAATCCTTCGGGCCAGCCCTCTCTAGGAGAGCTGTTAATCAGCTCAGTGGTCTGGTTAAACTAAGGTATACTTAACTCTCTCTAACAATTATTTCATAGTGCAACTGCGAGGTTTTCCTCCTGTTACACCTTTCAAACCTACCTACCCTCAATTTCCTTTCCAGCGCTGAATGACCTCGTCGGTCCTAGTGCTTGTCCTTTGGCCTAAACTCTCTATTCCATTCCATTCCGTTAAACGGGAGAAGCCAGTGAATTGATGCGAGAGTTCTTAAGTGGGAGTAGGAGTCACTAAAAGTGAGCTGTGATCTTCAAATTGGATTAAGAGTCAGAAAACGAAAGCAGGAATCTCTAATAGGAAGTTGATTAGTAAATGTAAGTGGGGATCTTTAAACTGCAGTAAGAATTAGTAACCGGAAACAAGGATCTTTATTAAGAGCGAGCCGTGGCTGAATACTTGTGGGAAAGAATAGAACCGAACGATCAGCTGAGTCAGCTTAATGCGTCGGTTCAAAATTGTTGCGGGGAGAGAAAGGAAGACTTTCACAGACCCTTGGAAAATTTCTACTACCACTTTTTATTTCACAAAAAAGGGGAAAGGCTATGAACACGAGCCATTGCCCAAATACATAAGTCTGTTTAGCTGTTCATATACATGTCGGTATTCAGTATTTGATTATGCATGATTGTGACGATGTGACGTGTGTTTAAGCTTCTTACAAAGGAATCTTTCCCAGCTCGGACCTCCTTTTTTTTTTTTTTTTTTTTAGAATACACACTCTCCATTTCATCTTTTTTCCCCCGTTTATCGTTTTACTGTTCATTTCCTTTTGATTTAGAAGATCAGCCACGTCTCTCCCTGTTCAAACCAGTTCCCCTTATTTTCTCACATCCACCCCCAACCAACCTTTACCTGGGTCGTATATAATCTGGAGTCGCCATCTTTCATCGGGGCAAAGCATCGCGACCCGCCATCTTTCATCGAGGCACCGCGATCCTCCGGCCAGGGGCCGTCCGCAAAGGCTTTCTTTATTTACCTCCTCATTTTTTCCCCTTTGGCTCTCTCTCTCTCTCTCTCTCTCTCTCTCTCTCTCTCTCTCTTTGCGCCTGATCATCCTCTTTTTCTCCTCCACCCCCTTTGCTCATCCCTTGCATTCCATAATTCTTCAATCGATCATCCAAGTAAGGTATAATTTTTTGCTCATTACGAGGTTTTATATCGCCCCGACTTGCACATTACCAGAGAGTGATTGCGCCCTGGCCGTCTGTATCAATTATAGACTGTTTCGCGTCCCCTCTATCTTCTTCTTCTTTTCCCTTTTATTCTTCTTTATCGCTTTGTATTCTAATTTCAACTTTTGTAACTTTGCCTGTCTCCAAGTCATGAACTTTCATGGTGTTCAATTGTAGTCTCGTTAATTTCGTCTCTGAGTGATAAATTTTGTCGTTATTTATCTGAAATTCTTAAAAAGAACAGTTTGCCCCCCCCCAAACAAAGGCCATGTTATTTCTATTATTATTGACAAGTTTTGGAAGTTGCAAGGCGGAAATTCTATTAGCATTTTGAGAGACTTTATCAGTATACATAACGACTGAACAAACCCAAAGACCCGCGCAATAAATCTTTGACCAAAGGGAGTGTCGGGCCCAGAGGTGTCGCTAGCTTTCCTAGGAAATTGTGTTCTTACTTCATGATAATATGTCTAAAAATACACAAAGTTGTACTATTATAGTTAATTTTCTTCATAATGATAATAATGATATTATTATTATTATTATTATTATTATTATTATTATTATTATTATTATTATTATTATTATTATTAAACAAGCTATAGAAAGTATTGACAAACAAGCTTTTACTACAGAAAATGCCAGTCAGTAAAAAAAAGAGAGGAAAAGGTAAAGATAAAGTAATCGTAGCTAAATATCAATGAAAATTACAAAGATGAACTTCCACACATCTTCATGCTGATCTAAGAAATCTCAAGTTAAATTCTGGTCGTTTTGTGTTTAGGAAAAGATATAGAAAAACAAATAACTGTTTCATGCGTTTTGTAATTAACCAAAGACAAAAATAAAAAATTATCACTGTGTTCCCTTGGTCGAACTTTAATTACTTCGTTTATATACCTAGAATGAAATATATTTCATGACAATTACATCAGAGCTCTACGGGAAATCTGGCGCCATTAGTAGTCTACGCTTATAAATCTTAAAAGTCTATTTAGGTGTCGTAAAACTAGGCTGATCCAGTGTGAGGTGATACTTGTATCAAAATTGGTGTTCACTTTATGTTTCATATGGATGTTGATGTGATATATGGTGTCTGAAATGCGGTATCCTATATAACATAACTGAGAAATTTGGTATCTGTAGATTTTTAAGTGAATTTGGCACCTGAAACTCAGTGTCATTGTGACGATTGATCACGTTGAACGTATGGACTCTGATGTGAAACCTGTTGCATGAAATTAATATCTGTGAATATTTTTATGAAACTTTATAACCAAAACTTAGTAGCTCTGCGGACAGTGATGTGTAACTTGGTATCCTTGTAAACAGTAATATGAAATGTGAGGTATTCTGAACTTGGCATCTATGTTTTTATCAATACAACTTGATAGTTCAAACTTTGTACCCGTGTGGATTTTGAATTGGTATTCTAAACTTAGTATCATTATGGATACTTGATGAAAAATGGCATCCTAAACTTGGTATCCTAAGAGATATTTATATTTAAGTTAAAATCCCAACTTGCTGTAAAAATTAGCATTCCAAACTGAGTATCGGTAAGGATGATGATGAAAATTGTTATTTTTTGTAAACGTTTTCAGGCAAACTAGTATCCCGAAATATGTATTCTTGCAGGTACTGATATGAAACTTCCTATCCATACGGCACATCGCACTACAGGGTAAAACATTTCAATTTGACACGGATGTGAGATTTCAGTAGATTTCATGCAGCAAAATGTGAACTTTTCATTCGATTTTATGAGGAGAAATGTGTTGTTTAAGTCAGTTATGTGAAACATTAGTCTAGTTTAATGAGGTTAAGGAGAAATGTGCAGTAGTTTCCATTTCCTAAATCCTTATTTGCATCTAATACATTTACCCTTTTAAGTGTGCCTTTCGGAAAAGATTTCCAAATGTAATGATCTACATTCCTGTGAAGTTTTAATCTAGAATTTTCAGTCGTTATCTTCCAGGTAATCAGTACCAAGTGACGTGAAAAGAAACTTATCTTCGGTATGCAGTGAAGGTTTTTTGCTAATTCGCACGATAATTAATTCCAACCGCTGGAGTGTCCAAGGTGATATTTCGATTATTCCGGCACAGCCAACAACGTGTTCTCCTTACACGTTGTTGGTGTTGGTGATCATGTAATAAATGATGTAGGATCGTGTGTAGGACCATTTTAACACCGTACGCAAAAAGGGAATGTGTTCAATTACTTATTTTATCATATAACGTCTTCAGCCATATGTATGAACGCTGGGGGCAAATGAGTTTGGTTGTTTTTTCTGGTGGCTAAAATCGTTGCGTTAAGCCACTACTACGCATGCACGGACTCGGCTTCGCTTACTATGGAAATAAATTATCGATTTAGATTTTCAATGTAGATTTTATTGAGGCAATAAAAATTATATATTATCATAAATTATGATCAAAATTCACGTAAATTCTGATCAAAAATTGATGTTATAGGGGATTTATTGATGTAGGTTAATCATACTTCTGGCAGCACCAGAAGAAAGGGTAAAACGTTAGGTGAAAAATGAGAATAAACCCAGAAAACTGAAGGAAAAGGTGACGTAAAAACGAAAATTTAATCCGTTTTGTCTGTGTTTGTATGTCTGTCACGGCTAGGGGTTTGATTTTGAGTTAAAAACCTTTCTGGGGTGACATAGAGGCCGTGTCTGTCAAGTAGTTTGGATTTCTATAAAAGCCAAACTTATATACAAACATTCACTTATATATATATATATATATATATATATATATATATATATATATATATATATATATATATGTATGTATATATTTGTGTGTGTGTGTGTGTGTGTGTAAATGCTTAAAGAATCACAGTAGATGCACGTGACTTCAGTACACAAGCGAACCCCACAGGAAATGATAAGCAGAAGTTCAGTACCAAGCGCTTTCACGTATATTCATGCATCGTGAACAAACGTGAAAGCTCTTGACACTGAACTTCTTGCCTGTCGTTATTCCTGTGAAATCGCTTATATATTATATATGTATATATATATATATATATATATATATATATATATATATATATATATATATATATATATATATAATACCCACTTTACATTGGAGGCTCACATAATTCACATTGTTGTTCAAATTTACTCCCATTTGTAAAACCAATCACGGCGTCCGTGACCTATACTCGGTTGTGGAGTGATAAGTTCAGAATTTATTAGACAACTTACGGTGCTTTCGTATGGTTTTGAATTCGTTCATATATTTTACCCATAAGAAATGTTGAAATTTGACAAAAGAAATCAAAATGATAGCAACAGTTGCCTGTAACGATATGTGTGTGCATAATTTTATGTCTGGGATACTTTAATGTATTCATAAATAGATATTTATATGTGCATAAATCATACCTATGTGCTAGACAAAAGTTTGCAAGATATAACTGGGATCAGGAAAGGTTCCAAAGGAATGATTAGGAGAATTAGTTATCCTTTGCACTAAGGTAATAGAGGCGACTTTAAGAATTACTGGAACATAGTGTTACTTAATACGCCAGGGAAGGTGTATGGTAAAATTTTGGTGGAAAATCGAAGACAGATGACAGAAAGATTTATGAGAAATGACCAGTGTGAGCTTTAACAAGGAAGAGAGGTGCGTGGATCAAGAGTTTGTTGTTGGTAAAAGCTGTATGAGACGTATGTGAAGTGTGAACCTCCATAGAAGTTAAGAACATTATGAAGTGATGAGAGAGGTCAGAGAGAAAAAAATGGGTCGTAGTTGTCAAGTTGTGGGATAAATGAGTCGTGAATGGAGTGTGGAAGGATTTGTGTATGCAAATGATAGTGATGACTGAAGTAAATGTAAACAGGAGTAAGATTATAAGGTTAACTGGGTACCAGGAAAGAGGAGTAATGCAATTATTTAAGGATCTAGGAAGAATGGAAACTATAAGTGATTTATTTACTCAGGTATTTACGAATGATAGTAAGGTGAAAGGAGAGCAATGGGTGAAGCAAGGAAGTTGGCAGGGTGTGTGCAAAGAACTGAGAAGAGACTGCGTGTGTTTGGAAGCCAGGATAAAAATATGTGAAGTGGTCTTTGAACCAACTTTGTTTTATAGATATAAGTCCGGATGTTGAAGGCAATTAAAAAAAAATCTTAAAGCAGTGGACATGAACTATTTGCAGAGTATATAAGCATTGAAAAAGAACTGAAAGGCTGATGAATTTGGAGGTACGTAGAGGTGGTTAGCGGTCAGTGTAGGTGAAAAGTTGGATCAGATTATTTAAAAGTATACCTTAGTTTTATGGCTGATTAACAGCTCAGGGCTGGCCTGAAGGATTAGACTTATTTTACGTGGCTAAGAACCAATTAGTTACTTAGTTTATTGTGGGAATCCGAACCACATTATAGCGAGAAATGAATTTCTATCACCAGAAATAAATTCCTCTAACTCTTCATCAGCCGGCCGCGGAATTGAACTCCAGCCCATCGAATGACAGTCTGAAACCGGTTCGGCCAACAAAGGGCTTATCATCAGATTATTTAGGTATGGTTTGGTCATGTAGAAGGAATTGAGGACAATAGGTTAATGAAAAGCAAAGATAAACCAGAGGTGACATGGGAACGAGGAGAGAGAGACCTGGTGAAAGGTGTATTGGAAAGGAAAGGCCTTAGCATCCAGAAAGCACGAGAGTGCATAGTAAAACAAGAGAAAGGTGAGAGGCGCAGTTGTGTGTAGGGGCCTTGATTCGCTTCTGATGAGCCGTTCGTGTAAATGCAAGACGCAGCGTCTGTTGTAGAATTTTTCTGCTAGGGTGTTATACGCGGTTCAGCAAGGAAAGTATGAAAGTATCAGTGGCAAGAGTTTTTTCTTTCGAAATCATATATACAGTATATATATATATATATATATATATATATATATATATATATATATATATATATATATATATATATATATATATATATATAAGAGATCCTCACATGAAAATAAAAGGAGATACCAAGGCTGTCGACTTCTATTATAAAGTCATCTTCAGGGTATCCTGAAGATGACTTTATATTAAATGTCGAAAGTCTTGGTATTTCCTTTTATTTTTATATGAGGATCCCCTTTATTCTTCATCCGCGGGACCATTGTGGAAATACAAATAGTGTAAATATTAGCGAAATTTTTCTGGGCAATTAACGAAATTTGCCTATTTTTCAGCTACTCGCCATCGACACTGACCTCATTTCTTTTAATTAAAAAGCAACTTTTAAGATAGAATAATTTATTTAAGACTGACCTTTTCATCTCTTGAAATTTTACTGAGAAGCAAAATCGTTATTAACCCTCATTTTTTTCTTCTTTTTACTAAGCCTGAGAATCATTATGACCACTCACTTTCTTTTTCACGGACAACGAAGGTCCTCGCCTGCTGAGAACGTCCCTCTGAAATGGGACCGAAAGTCAGGGAGATCAGCGTTTCCCTTCCAGGTCCACCTCTGCAACCTTACCCCGCACTTGCTACTTCACTACACCTTGCTAATGACCCCGGGGCGAGAGGGCTGGACTGCTACTGTTTGTGTTAGCGAAAAAGAACGAAAGAGAAAGAGACTGAGAGGACTGTTACCTTCATGGATGAGCGGCTTTGGCAGGCTCTTAAAGGGGGGAAAAAAGAAGAAGAGAGAAATGGATGGGTTGTTCTTTTTCCAATTATAGTTCTTTGCACACTTCCTTCAGTGTTTTACCAGCTAAAGACGCATGGAGGGATGTTGGCAACAGCGGAGAAGTTTGGATGTTTGTTTTTCGCCGTTGCAGGTGCTTGTTGGCCCATGGTGGCTGCTGCTACCTGAAGAGGGCAAGAGTGGAAAAAGGAGGAACTGGCACCTCCAGGAATTCCCACAGAGGAGAACTTGGCCAGTTATTAAACGGATAATTTGGCTTCCCGGTTATTGGGATAGGCCTCATTATAATTGAATCAGATCTGCTACTAGTGGTTAGGCTGCTCTGCCATTTGCTAAGTTGTTTTTGTTTGTAATTTTTCCCTTTTAATGGTGCTACTTCTACCTAGGTTGTTTATACACTTTTGCGAAGTAGCTTTCATTTTGCACATTTGATACTACTATTAGCTAGGTTGCGTGCGTGTCTGTGGAGTAACTTTTATATTTCATTTTGTTCATTTTGCAAATTTTCGATGCCAGTAGTCGCTAGGTTGTGCTACGCTTCTACGAAACAGCTCTTATATCTCATTTTGCATGTTTATAATGCAACTTGTAGCTATTTTGCACAAGCCTTCTACTAAGTAGCTTTTAGGTTTGATTATGCTCATCAGTGCGACTACAAACCAGGCTTTACTGCGCCGACGTATTAACTGTTGTATTTAATTGGTCATTTAAGGTCCTACTGGTAGGCACATTGAACCACGATTCCTCATAAAATCTTCCGGTTCTGTTTTGCACGATTGTCACAAGCGTAAGTAGCTGTGGTTGAATACTGAAAAACGTATATTCTTCATCCTAATATCAGTTATTTTGGGAAATAATTCCAATGTTTTACTTTATTTTCATAAATTAATCGGCGTCAGTGACCCAGGATGTCATTATTATTTCAGATAACTCCATTATTATATTAATTTCGTAGGGTATGGGTATTGAACGGATATGGGTATGGGTATGGGTATGGGTATGGGTATGGGTATGGTACGGATATGGGTACGGGTATGGGTATGGGTATAGGTATGGGTATGGTACAGATATGAGTATGGGTATGTTACGGATATGGGTGTGGGTATGGGTATGATACAGATATGGGTATGATACAGATATGAGTATGGGTATGGATATGGGTATGGGTATGGTACGTATATGGGAACTAGCAAATGCGAGCGATAGCGAGCATCTGCTAAGATTACTAATTATCTAAACAGTTTAAATATTCCTTTGTATGGTCAAGAGAAAGAATTAGGTAAGCCTGACCAAACCAACCCTAGCCGTATCATGAGAATTGAAAATCAACTAACTCGTCTTTCAGGTAATGACAAACCGGCCATTCAAAAATAGACTTGTATAATAAAGGAAACGCGAAAGCTTACACATTCAAGCGAAGTCGAACAATACTTCAGAGGTTGTACTGGGAAGCGGAATTTCGATTTTATGTCTTGTTATTTCTAATCACTTCATTACATTTTAGGATAGGTCTTGAAACCGTGAAAAGTTTCAAGTTAGCTGATCTTATCTATATTCATAATTAACCACTGTACCATTTTAAACACTACTTGATGCAAGTTAAGATTTAAAAACTCCGGTTTTAGCTATTTAAGTCTATGCATGTGAATGAGAAACAACAAGGTAATGATCACTTATTTTAAAGAAAATATTTTTATGCTTTTAAAAAAATACTGGGAATCGTAAATTGTTGGTTGTTGACTGGGAGCGTCATTTCCCCAGACATGCTCATTATTAAATGATTAATTTATTTATTTATTTGTCTGTCTGTTTTTCCCTCTCTCTATATCCTCTCTTTTCTCGTAAGAGCATTATATTCTTATTTAGATCCTGCTCTGCATGGCAATGGTCCGCGTTCCATAAAAACAACGCTAGGCGCAGGGGCGCACTTTTGAATGCCTGCAAAATTATCAACATGTATAATTTCAGATGCATATATATATCTTTATGCGTAATCCTCCAGGTTTCTTTAATTCTACAGCAAGCCTATTTTTAAGTGACAGGGTTGTCATTACTTGCAAGAGGAGTCAGTTAATTTTCATTTCTCATGATATGATGTTAGTATTCTTTGCAAAATTCTGAATTTTTAACTACAAACCATCCCATGGTATCAGTGCTGTTTCTTTTTTCGACTGGTATGAATTGTAAAAGAATGATATCTATTAGATTATCTAATAGAAAAGATTAAAGACAGATAAAACAGATATTTTACTATGATTAACAAGGCCCATATACTTAGTAGCTCATTAACTGGAATTGCTGAATATCTAATATCTGGGTAGTTTTAGTAAAGTTATCAATCTCAGGTATAGATACCAAATAAATTATCAAAACGGTCTAGTTTCGTTACTTATTGGACTCATAAAGGCGGAGTAATGTGGAACTTCCAAGCAGACTAAATATCCAGAAGTCGAAAGCACTAAAAGCTCTCCAGGCCGCTGCATTGCTATTCTGGGTCGACTCCCTTTGTCTTTAGATAGGAGTAATAAAGAACACCGAGCACAGGCCCCCAAGTTATTTGTTAGTAAGGACAGTCCGACGCTTAACAAGATAAGAAATCCACTCTAACATTCATTGCCCTTTTATGTTTACTACCGGTTATTTTGGAAAGCATTCTGGCCGCCTCTGCGGTTCATTTGTTCTTCAGAAGAACAGAGAGAGGAGGGTCCCGTTTTAATTCAGGTTTCGAATCGAATGGCATTTTGTTTCTTGTAATTGACTCTTATACCCGGCTTCTTCCAGTTGTTTTTGTATTCACTGCACGGCTGAGTCGCCTGATGGCTGCTGCTTTAGATTGTTGACTGTTTAAATAGTCTATGTACATGTAGACTTTTAGAATATTTGCTGTCTTGTCATCTCTGTGGTGATGTAATTTTCCGTCTCTGTTGTTATTAGTTGTTTATTTCTACGACCGGAAATACTTCATTTTAGTTGGAAAATGGGCAGGAAGGTAGGAGGGAGAGGGTGTTATTGTTGGGTGCGGATGGCAAATAAACCACCGCATAAAGCTAAGGAAAATATAATATTTTCATATTTTTATAGTAATTATCATCGAAATCTGAAATATTTATTCTTAATATAAAACAATGATTTCTATTCAAAATATTTGAAATATCAATAAAATATTAGTGTCTACAATAATATTTTTTTCCACATCAAAACCAACCAGTATCAAATTTGTCTCCCATGATATATACGATATATATATATATATATATATATATATATATATATATATATATATATATATATATATATATACATATATATATATATATATATATATATATATATATATATATTATATATATATATATATATAATGTATATGTATATATATATATTTATATAAAATGTGTATGTATGTATGACAAAAACGCCGTGAGCTGACTTCTAGACGCTATTTCGTTACTTCCGGAATTCAGCCACTTTTACCCCAAAGGAACAACTGAATATATTCGAATTCCTGTTAAACTGCTGTATGATATCCCTTATCGCCTCATCTGAAGTGAGCAACACTTGTGGCAATCACTTGTCGATGATTGGACTGACTAAATTATTGACAGGTGTCGGTCGATTGGCGACGGCGTTCCAAAATAGAACTGCAGTGACGCTGATTTATGTTCAAAAGTGAATCAGTCAATTATACCCGAAACAGGTGTGTTACAAAAGTTTCAGATTTATTAATTTCTATTGTTGCTTTATTCAGAGAAAGAGTATTGTCGTTCTTTATGAAGACCAATATGTGGGGCTGCTCTATTAGCATGTTTAATGGCGTCGTTAAGGCACTAGGCTTTTGAAAGATATAATTTTAGTATTCTTTAACGGATTATTTAATTTACAAATGCAAATCCGCGTAGTTACATAGCATTGAAACGAATGAAATATAAAATCCCTTTGCAGATAGAATTATATGAAGCATTTCCGCGTGGAACTTTGCTGCACCTTCTCTTATTAATTTTGATGGTAATGATAATGAAAAAAATTGTATAGGAACCAGATCATTGTTCGTAATGTAGTAGTAGTAGTAGTAGTAGTCGTTGTATTTATTTGTATTAGTCATTCTATTCATTATATTCTTAGCATAATTACTGATATTAGTCACGACATTAGTATCTATATCATTGCTATTGCCATGATTAGACCTCACCTCTTCAGTAAGCAATGTACCCTCTCACCCCCACCGACCCCTGCGACAATCCCATTAGCAGAACTCTTGTGATTACGAAAGGTCTTTTGCTTATCAGCACAATTAGATGACCCTCCACATATTACAAATATAAATATATACATATATATATATATATATATATATATATATATATATATATATATATATATATATATATATATATATATATAATTATATACTCCCGTGCATTTCATAGGAGAGAGAGAGAGAGAGAGAGAGAGAGAGAGAGAGGCTTCAGATTGGATGACTTGAATGTTTATGTGCTACAGTAAACACTGGCGTTGGAGCTTCCTCTTGACTGATGCTTTGAAATTAGGTATGTGATTTTATTTAAGGTTGCAACAGAAAAATTAAATATTAAATATTAAAAGAGAAAATTAATTTCTCTGACCATTCTTTATATTTTTTTTAGAAAATAGATATTTATAAAGAAAGGAGAAGGAAATTAGTTGTAATATATTCTCGTCGGACAATCAACGCTAGTCACTCTTGGTCAAATCTGTGGAATGCATAGATACTTTGGTAGCGAGGAAATACATGAACTATTCTTAACTTTTTCTGAAAAGCTCGTATTTTGGTAATATTTAAAATATCGTTTATCAGTTATCTAAAAATTACGATCGTTTTCTTATCTTGTTTAAATTTCTGTCTTTGTTATCTCGCTTTTCTCTGATATTGACAACGGTGCTCTCTCTCTCTCTCTCTCTCTCTATGAAATCTCTCTCTCTCTATATATATATATATATATATATATATATATATATATATATATATATATATATATATATATATATATATATATATATATATATATATATATAAAAATATCGTGCATTTCATAGGAAGAAGAGAAAGAGAGAGAGAGAGAGAGAGAGAGAGATAGAAAACATGAGCTTTTTCAGAAAAAGTTAAGAATAGTTCCTGTATTTCCTCGCTACCAAATATCTATGCATTCCACAGATTTGACCAAGAGTGACTAGCATTGGTTGCCCGACGAGAATATATTACAACTAATTTCCTTCTCCTTCCTGTATAATTATCTATTTTCTAAAAATAATATAAAGAATGGTCAGAGAAATTAATATTTAATTTTTCTGTTGTAACCTTAAATAAAATCACATACCTGATTTCCAAGCATCAGTCAAGAGAAAAGCTTCAACGCCAGTGTTTACTGTAGCACATCAACATTCAGTCATCCACTCGGAGCTCTCTCTCTCTCTCTCTCTCTCTCTCTCTCTCTCTCTCTCTGAACCCAGCGCATTAACAAGACTATGAAGAACCCTGGATGATTCCAACAGTCAGAAGGGATACCGTGGGAGAAATTCTTTGAAAAGGTAACAAACGTCAAGAATCTACTTTTTCATTATTATTTTTTTTATTTGAAGGCGTGTTTGTTGCTGGGCAGTCCATATCCTAAACCGTATTAGAGACATGTCCCCTGCAAACAAGTATTATTCCTTGTTGTGTTGCTGCTGTTGTTAATGTTGTTGTTGTTGTTGTTGTTGTTGTAGCAGACTTAGGTGGCCTTATGTCATTACGGAAAACGTCTTTGTAGTTCGCAAAGCGGATGAGACAAACCGACATTTTCGTTATGTCGAAACGAATGACTTGAAAGGAACGAGAGACACCAAAGATGTTTCATTCCTGGAATGTGTTCATTTGTCACTGGAATAAAAATAAAGAGACAAGATGTTTGCTCCTTTGTGCGTCCTCTTACAATGTCGAATTGTCCGACTCGAAGCTCATTGAAGTGACAAAACGAGGACGGAAAGTCATGTACGCTGTCTTCTGGACGTCTTTGTAGTTGGCTCCCGAATTGCATTACCGAGGCGGGGGAGATAATGGGCCTTAGGGCATTGCACTCTCGTGTCGAGGACACCGAGTGAAGGGCATTAGAATACCCGAGGTCTCAAGTCAATAACTTTTCGCACCCAGAGCAAACAAGTGGCAAGAATGTGCTTCGGAGGACTAACTCGAGTCGCGCAGAGGAGAGACTATTGTCTCCCAGCTTGTTACCCGATTACCTACAGACTGATAGCTACATAAACCTTTTACTCTAATGGTATCCAAATCGACGTGTCGAGACAACTCACACAGCCCCTCTATTCAATTGCTGGTGTTTGTCGCAGATGTTACAAAGGCGTGCATCAGTAGAAACAACAAGGCCTCTTCATCATGGTAACAAAAGTGACAGACCCCCATCATTATCATGTGACAGAAATGTCCGTTAGTTGGCCTTCGATCAGATATCGTCAATCGGCTCACTCTTCTCTGAAGAACCTAGAAATTCAAACGCAACGTAGAGGACGATCATCTTTAGAACACCAGCTTCCAGTTTTCGATAGCATCAATCAAAGTTGTTGATGATTCGGGTGCGTCTGTTCTCCCTAAGTAAAGGCACGTCTTTATTCTCTCTCTCGCTCTTTTTCTCTCTATATCTCTTTCTCTCTCTTTCCTGGTCCAGATATCTTATAGGAGTCTCTTTGGCCGCACTATTTAACATTCGGGTCCACGGCAGAGGTGGAGCCGAAGACCCGTCCCTAATTTCAGCGAATAAAGGACGTATACATAACCTCCCCCTTGACACAATCTCCTGCGGGGTTCGTACGTATCGGGATAAACGCCATTTAATGGATTCTGTTTGGCTACGATTGCATTATCTTTGTAAATGAAACCCGCAATTACATTTCACGAAATCGGCAATTACATTTTTGAGCATCGGTTGTTATTTTTTTTCTTTTTTCTCAAAAAGAAGAATAAGAAAAAAGGGGGGAGGAGGAGGTGGGGGAGGAGGAGGAGGAGGAGGAACCTAAAAGGCGTTGTAACCCTCTAGCATTGGAGAGCTCAATTAATAGCCCGCTGTGAGAAGGTCAGGCTTGCCTCACGAAAGGTCGTAGGAAATTCGTTCTTAATTCAACGAAACATAAGGCTTGCATTTCTTAGTTTCGGCGAAGAGCGGCTAGCGTCCTTACTCGGGGAAACTTGTATGCTAAATGAAGCTAAATGGTGGACAAAAAATGTTGCTCCTCGCAAATCTCTCTCTCTCTCTCTCTCTCTCTCTCTCTCTCTCTCTCTCTCTCTCTCTCTCTCTCTCTCTCTCCAGCGCTTCCATTGTTAGTTTTCTCTTGTATATATAATTCACTTTATGTAAGATGCACTCTTGCCAGTGGTCTTTTGCTAATTCTGAGTCAAGGAGTTTTGAAAGGAACAAACTCGGAAAGTTGCAGATTGTAATGAATTATTCGTGTGGCCAGTGGATGAGATGTAGTACTCTTACCGTCAAGACTTAGTGAAGAATATTTTGTATAAATCTAGCCGTAAAATCCACCCAAAATACACAGATAACGGTTTATTGACAAAAAGTAGTCTTCGGCAATACTGTAGTCTTGTGTATGTAGTTTACACTTGCCTCATGCGTGCGTGCGTGATAACAGAGCTTCGGAAATCACACCATACAAAAATCACGAAATTTGTACCTAGCAAATAATGTGTTATAGAAGCATACTAGCATAATACACGTAGTTGTAAGCAGCTGATGAAACGAGCAATGACCTTGGGACAGTCTTCAACAGTCTCCCCCGACCCCTCCCCCCACCAAATAGGTCTCAAGGTATTCCGACTAACCAGTACGATCAGTGGTCATCCTTCCTGTCCAATCGCACCCGCTCCCACCCCAATACACCCCCAACCCCGTCTCCTACTACTAAACATTACCCCATTATCTTTTCATGACCACCACCCACCCACTCCCCCCTTATCGTGGGTTATTCAATTTATGCTATTTCCATCCAAGATGCCGTGAGTTGCCTAACACGGGTAATACAGGTCAGCTGAGGCAAGGGAGGTTGTACCAAAACATTGTGCTCTCTCTCTCTCTCTCTCTCTCTCTCTCTCTCTCTCTCTCTCTCTATATATATATATATATATATATATATATATATATATATATATATATATATATATATATATATATATATATATATATATATATATATATATAAATAAAGTTTTATTGGTGTTTATTATATTAACTTATATTGGATTAAACTACTGGTACTGTCGAAGTTTGCAAAATTTGGATTTCCTCTCTCTCTCTCTCTCTCTCTCTCTCTCTCTCTCTCTCTCTCTCTCTCTCTCTCGTTGGTTTCTTTTGGTTTAGTGCATTGTCTGCGAAGAAAAAAAAATTCTGTCTTTCTTAGCAGTGTCCTTTGAGAGATTATTTCGATGTCATGAATAACTTTCTCTCTCTCTCTCTCTCTCTCTCTCTCTCTCTCTCTCTCTCTCTCTGTGTGTGTCTTAATTCAGTGCATTGACTGTGAAGATTATAAAAAAAAAACACTACAGCTCTGGGAGAAGAAGTGCATGAAATAAAAAAAAATAAAAAAGGAAAATAATAAGGAAAGAAAATCTGAGAAGCGTCTCAGGACATATAATTTTCGCCGACGGTTGAAATTTACGTAGAAATCGGTCTCAAGTGTAGCTCTGATCTCAGGGGCCGGTGTGTCTTTATCATTGAAATCCTTCGTTCTTCATTGCACAGTTCTTACACATAAATACCAGTCTGGAAATTACCTTAATTATATATTCAGAGCGCATCGAACACTCGGCCTCCAATGGCAAGGCTCTCTCTCTCTCTCTCTCTCTCTCTCTCTCTCTCTCTCTCTCTCTCTCTCTCTCTCATTCACGCTTCAGTGCAATGGCTTCTCTTGTTCCTCTCTCCTGATATTTATTTTCTCTCTCCCTCGCTTTTTCATTCACACTCCCCTGAGATGGTTTCTTTTCGTTTCGCTCTTTCGATGTTTATTTGCGTATTTCATCGTTTCCTATATTTTTTCTTTCTTCGGCTTCGGCTTTTTCAAGCTCATTTAAAGGCACTTTCGTTTCACGTTGTACTGTTTTTTACTTTTTCGTTATATACCTTCCATCCCTCAGCAACTACGTCCCCCTTCACCTCCCCTCCTCTCTCTCTCTCTCTCTCTCTCTCTCTCTCTCTCTCTCTCTCTCTCTCTCGTTTGACATATAAATAAACAAGCTTATCCATTTACGTTCTTCTGCTATTTTCTTACATAAGATTTTTGTCAGTAATATCTTAATGAGAGCCATTTCCCACTTAATCGTTTCCTCGACACATGACCTCATTTTTCAAGAAGGGTAAATAAATTCCCTTCTCCTCCCGATCTTCTCACCGCCCCTGCCTTTCATTGGCCTTCTTCAGTCCATTCCTATCGGTCCACTTAGTGCGCTTTCCTCTTCATTGCATCATATTATCTTTCAGATGTTTGTGCCTAACATCAACATCATATTTTCCCCCTTACTTTCGTAGTCTCATTTCTCTTAAATATTTCTCGTTGGTTCAATGGTTTAGTTCAAGCCGGCCTCATGGTTAGGTGTTAAAGTGAGTAAGAGGCCTGGTGTGGACCTCCAGATTTCCAAACCTATAGAGACATCCCTTCTGTAGTTAATTCAGTTCAGTTAATATTAAATAATGTTTATTTTTATTTTTGTTATTTGATTTTATTTGATCTTCATCTTTCTCACATCTCAAGCTCTGTGTACCTGAATCGTGTTAAATATAATCCGGCCTTATGCCAGTACGGGCTTTTTCTCCCAAGAAGAGCCCTTAAATCAGTGACAGCAAATCTACATAAGTACTGCAGCAGAAACCAAGATTGCATATAAAAACTTTATGGCTTCGATAAAGTCAAACCCTGAGTTGATGATCCGTCAGTGGGCAGACTCCCAGCTCCTCTGCGTAGTTTCCCGTTGCATTCAGTTTCTGTTCCTGATGCCATATTTTCTTGCTGTGTTTGCTTTCGTCTTGTCTCGCATCTTTTTGGAGTTTCCTTCCTTTATCAATTTGCCTCTAGTCATCTGCGTCTCTAGATAGGTTCTGGATCTTCGTTAATGACGGTTGCTAGAGTAAAACGCAATGTGTATCCATATATTCGTTTTATCTGTCCTTAACGGAGATAGTCTAGGGTGATAGGCTTCTCATTTAGACTTGCCGACGTCCAGTCATTACTGGCCGTTGTAAATATAAGTTGAATGACGAAACGTGCCTTAGGTCGAGCTTAAAGAAAGTAGATATCGTCCCTGGGTCGATTCTCTCTTATGTTACCAATATCCTTGGCGGTAAGGGTATATATGAGATACATACATATATATAATGTACATATAATGTCCTGTGTTTTCCTCTATGTATGCATACAAACAGATAGATTATTAGAGAGAGAGAGAGAGAGAGAGAGAGAGAGAGAGAGAGAGAGAGAGAGAGAGAGAGAAGAGAGAGAACTTCAAGTGCTAATTCCGAAGGTAGGAATGACAATATAGCCCCTTTTTTTTGTACCAGATACTTGCCCATTGTGATGCAAATGGGGCCCCGGTTGGCTGGCAAGGACCCCTCTCGCTGGTAAAAAGAGAGACTGGTTTTCATTTCATTATCTTCTCGGCATAATGCCTTCCACAGTCTTTTTTCCTCTTTAATTTTGCCTTCCGAGTTTGTTAACGCTGATTGCGTAAGTATTCGAGTCGGTGGATGAAATTGGCTTTCTGGCTTCGATGTCGTCGTAGTGGATCGAGAAGTAGTACATTTCGTCAAGTCTAATGACACTGAGTGAACCTCGCGCCATCACCATAGATTTCCAGACTTGATTCATATTTATGTGTCTGATGTTCTTTTTTTTTAGTTATCGTTATTATTCTTTTGTCATTTTCGCTCTGTTTTCACTTTTTATTTGTCCACTAAGGGACATTCTTATCCTTGGGATAATATTGTGCAAGTAAGTGTTCTTTCTGTTTGTGTCTCTTCTGCACATTTATTCATTTTGATCAATAATAATAATAATAATAATAATAATAATAATAATAATAATAATAATAATCAAACCCTATCTCAGTGCACTAACATTATAACTACCTGAAGAAAATCATAAGAGAGGCGTTAAAAATCGTTTGAAAAAATCGATGCTACTGAAACAGCGGCCTACTTTTATAACGATGATGATAATACTCTAGTGTTGTTATCAATGTAGTATTATTTTTACAGAACAAGATTTTCGATCAGATTTTTTTGTTTTTTTTTTCTAGTTTTCTTCAAGTGACGTCGGCGGATGATGTCAGCACGAAGGTAGATTTGTTCGATAATGGAACTCTTAAAATTTAAAAGTCCCTCCTCGCAGGATACTTTTCATTCCTGGAATCCTTCGACAACACCTTCGCTTATTTCTAGGTCTTCTTCACACGCTTAGCTTCATTTTGGAGAAGAGAAGGTGTTGCATACGCTAGTTAGAATTCCTACCCTTCGACGGAAAGGATAGACGGTGTTTTAATGCTGAATAGAAAACTAATTGACATCCCATCCCTTCGACCTTTCCTTTTAACAGAAAGGGCATTGACATTATTGCCTGATGAACAGATGAGTAGTTAAAACTCAAATCTTTAAGTTTTAGGTTTGACAAAGAATAATAGACGGCATTGTACGTTAATGAACGAGGAGTTAAAATCCAGAACCTTTTAAAACACTTCAGTTCGTCTCGACCTCCAAAACCACGAGGAAGGCCATTGAAAAACGCCATTTAATGATGAGACGAAACCACTTCTCAAGGAATCCGAACAGAACTTTTCGGAATGAAGACAACGCGATCTGGAAGAGACTTCCTAAGCGCATTCGGACACAAGGTAGAGTAATCAGGCGTCGGGCAAATGAGGTTTGAGAATAATCGTCTTGACAATCAGATTTTGATGAGAATCCGTGCACCGGAGAGAGACCCTTAATGACGAATGACATAGAGTCTATATTACTGCAAGTGCCTTGCGTCAACTGTTCGGTTTCTTTTGAATGCCGACCTCGGTTGATTATAGCCTTTATATAAATTGGACGTAGGTGCTATTTTAGCTCGTATTTTATAGTTTAATCCTGGGTATTCTTCGTCACAATGGACGAGCAGCGTCATCCCGATAGTTTGAAGAGGAAAATCAAATTCCATTAAGAAAAAATCGGACTGATTAGAGACCAGCATCTCTCCACGTGAGGAAAAGAGATAGAGACGTGGCATCATCGGCATCATGAGATGGCGGGATGAGAACATTACAAGGACAAAGAGAGGCGATAAGATTAAGGATGAAGGAGAATTATATTGCAATGCAATCAGTGTATATGTATGTATGTATGATATATATATATATATATATATATATATATATATATATATATATATATATGTGTGTGTGTGTGTGTGTGTGTGTATATATATATATACATACATATACATAGGAAAATCATCTTGTTTTCTGAGCATCCATGTCATCTTTTACATTTACAGTTTCATTTCAGTTTAACAGTTTCTTAGTGATTTTAGTTAGTTCAGTCCAATTTTGAAAAAAAAAATCATTTAGTTTCCACTGCTAAATCTGCTTGAAAGCAAAACTGGTGTTTTCATCAGGTGTCAAATTCTTTTCTTCTTCCTAGTTGTTGGTGCTTTATAGCTTCCGTGTTTGGAATTTTGCTCAACTATTTGAGCTTACCCATGCCTTGTATCCCTCCTCTTGATTATGGACTGCTCTTGGTTGCAAGAGCCCGTGCTGGCATCTTGCAACGAAAACTACTACTCCCGAAGATATGAATAAAAAATCATTTCTGTTAACAGACACACTCCTTCCCATCCTCTACGAATCTTTTTTATCTGTTGCTATTTAGTTTCTCTGTTTTGCAGACAGCGTTTCGACGTTGTTCTTTGGGCTCAAGGAGAAACTCATTGCCCCCTCGTAACACACGTCAGGTCACCTATTCCCACAATTAGTCTGGGAAATCTCTAATCCTTGCACTGCACGGTTCAGCGACTGTTTATTATCCTCCGCTACCAAGCTTTATAATTGTCTTAATTCTTTTTTTCTTTGACATGCTCCGTTTTTTTAAGTCGTGTCTATCGCACCTCTCTCTCTCTCTCTCTCTCTCTCTCTCTCTCTCTCTCTCTCTCTCTCTCTCTCTCTTTATTTACTTGGCCCAAGTAAGGACACTGGGTTGCTCTTCCAATTGTCTTTCCCATATGAGTAATGGACACAGGCACAAAATCTCCCAATTCTGCGATGCCAGAAAGCCAACGCAATCACGAAAGGCAGAAGGGAAATGGAAAATGCTGTGAACTTATTACGTCGTCGGCACGCTAATAAATGGAATTGGGTAGTGTAACGAATCAAAAAAAAAAAAAAAAAAGAAAGACGATGCGCGAGAGGTTTTTATCAGAACTTGAAGAGCTGGGCCTTTGGCCAGCAAAGTGTGACGCCATCCCATCTTGCCAAACGGTTTTCCGCAGTAATTAGAACGTGACTGAACGAACGTCCGCGTAATTTCCATTCGGACTGAAACTCGGAATCTTTGATTGGACTCGAAATCAAGTGAAAGAAAAATAAAGGAAGAGATTAGACTGACCGTAAAACGGTCATTTAGCGATTTCTCGCATCAAATAAGGGGGTAAAGTTAGAACGAAATAGAAAAATATATTTTTATATATTTTTTTTCATTTCAGTAATTGTTCTCCGCGTTAAGATTGGTATTATAACAAGTTTCGGCTCAGTGATAATTTGGATAATGACATAACCGTCAGAAAAGTGAAGGTCGTAAGGAAAGCTGTTGAGAAAACTTTTTCGGTCTTATAAAGACTACACATTATTGCATTTTTTATTCCTTTTTTTTTTTATTAGTTTTCTGTGAAAGAAAACTAATGAGGTGGCTTTTTGTCTGTCCGTCCGCCCTCAGATCTTAACAACCACTGAGGCTAGAGGCCTGCAAATTGTTATGTTGATCATCCACCCTCCAATCATCAAAATAGCAAATTACAGCCCTCTAGCCTGAGTAGTTTTTATTTATTTAAGGTTAAAGTTAGCCATGATCGTGCGTTTGGCACCGCTATAGGTGCCAATTACACAGGCCACCACCGTGCTGTGGCTAAAAGTTTCATGGGCTGCGGCTGAGAGTTTCATGGGCCGTGGCTGAGAGTTTCACATAGCATTATACGTTGTACAGAAAACTCGATTGCACTGAAGAAACTTCTGCGTATTTTTTATTGCTTGTTTATTTTATTCTTCACTGACGACCATTTTGTTCTAGTGAGCTTGCTTTGCTTGTTGATGGTCTTGAAAGCTTTTTTACAAATGACTACTTGTATGTTTTACTTGTTACTGTTTATTACAGGTGATAAACCTGCTGTCACATGCGCTTGAATGCACACCTGGAGGTACACTTGTTCCAGTTTGCGGTTGGATGGGCTGGTTTGTGAACTACGGACCTTGCAAACATGAACCAAGAGCCGTATTCCTTCACTTTTTTCATGGTTTCTTCTGGTTAGAAAGCCATAGGCACTGGGGATCCCCTCTCATCGGCCTCCTAATTTAATAAAATTCTGAAGACCTGGAAGATCTGGAATTTCATTAGATGGAATTAATTCAGTAGGTACTGGGAATAAACAACTAAGAAATATATAGCGGGAAATAAACCAAATTTTATAGCTGACAATATCATTTTATGAAAGATAGTTGAAATTAGAAGATTTGAAATGGAAATAGTAGTGCTGAAAATGAATCATTAATGACGCAAGTGAAATCAGAATTAAAGTATTGAGAGATTTACTAATGGAGACAGCTGCCATTTTTGTAGAGAAGAGATTGACATTAAAAAAATATTGGATTGCTATTGATTCAAAATGTTTGATGATTTTAGTATGAGAGAGAGAGAGAGAGAGAGAGAGAGAGAGAGAGAGACGGGCGATTTGTTTATGCACCGTATAAATTTTTCCTCTCAAACTCAGATTATAACTTTCATTCGGAAATAGATATTAAGCCCGTGTTTTTCATTTATTGTAAGTCTTACTTCATTTATTTTTCTAAGCAATGTATTTCTGTAACTACACACTTTCACAGCATCAGTTTTTATTTACGTGTAATAAATTAATTAAAACTTTTTATAAACAAAATTGACAGTGGCAGTTCTGAGTATAAAAATAGTGCTTCTCTACGCCTTCCGAAGCATAGCATCTGGGAAACATGAAGGGTTGTGTATATGTACCCATTGAACACAAAAGAGGCCGAGTAGGTTTCCCCGAGAGAGAGAGAGAGAGAGAGAGAGAGAGAGAGAGAGAGAGAGAGAGAGAGAGAGAGAAGTAAAATAACGGTTGTATTAAGCAAGCCATTAATCTAGCCCACTATGTTTTGTGGTATTCGACTTTTGACTTCTATCTCATGAATAAAAGTATCTCACGAATAAAAAAGGAGAGAGAGAGAGAGAGAGAGAGAGAGAGAGAGAGAGAGAGAGAGAGAGAGAGAGAGAGAGAAAAAAACAACAGTTGTTTTATGAAGTCAGAGCACTATGCTTTGTGGAATTCGACTTTAGACTTGTGTCTTATGGATAAAAGAGAGAGAGAGAGAGAGAGAGAGAGAGAGAGAGAGAGAGAGAGAGAGAGAGAGAGAGAGAGTATGCGAGCTGTAAATTGACTTTAAAACAACTGACAATCGTATGGGCCTTATAAAAAATTGATGAGGGAGAGATGATCATTCACTGATTTTGTTCAGTAAAATTCACAAGTCAAAAGACAGAGAGAGAGAGAGAGAGAGAGAGAGAGAGAGAGAGAGAGAGAGAGAGAGAGAGAGAGAGAGAGGGGCACATAGCAATCGTGCATTTAAACACCTCATGAATCAAGAACAGCGCAATACTTTTTGGCAATCGACCTGTCTCTTGGGTAAATGAGATAAAGAATTTTAATCAAACATTTAAGCATCAACTGTATGTCAATGTGCCAATTAATCACGGGCATGAGTCTTTCGGATTAGAAGAATACTTGTTCTTGTATGTGTGTCTGTGAAAGAGGTTGTTCGTGAGTGTGCGTGTGGAAGAGACTACATATGTGTGTGTATGCGTGTGTGTGTTGGAGAGAGAGAGAGAGAGAGAGAGAGACTGAGAAATATGAAGGCCAAGCTATCCACAGGCTATAGCACCATGTGGCTCCCGCCAAAGTCTCAAAGACCAACAGCTACGAGCTATAAAGGGGTTTAGGTGTTCCGGTAGTGGAGGTATGGTAGTAGCCGTAGTATTAGTGGTAGTAGTAGTATGCGTGTATATATGGGGCCCTAGGTGATCCTTCAACCCAAACCAGCTGGTTGGCGGGTCCTAAGCATGTAGTAGGATATCTTCCGCGTGATCCTACTACAAGCATCTCGCATATGGAACACGTGTGGTCTCTTCAAGTCGTTGCTATGGTTGTGTCCTGTTGGAGTCTTTTTATTGAATAAGATGGGTGTGTGGGTGAATTCTTGTTACGCCTTTTTAGGGCGCTTCAGGTTTCCCTGTTCTCAGAATCCTGGTGTCAGGATGATGTGGCGTTCTTATTATTCAGTTTGAAAAAAAAAAATTGCGTATATGTTTCAAAGAGGTTGGTTTTAATGCTGACCTTCAAGCGGCACCTGGGGGAAATCTTATTGCCTTTGTTTTGTACGTTTTGAAATTATCTTTTACTCTGCATTATTCTGGATGATTTAAATATCACGGTGTTTAAAAGGAAGCAAATATGCAGAGAATTTATTTCTAAAACTCCATTTCTAACGTCAACCAGGAATAATTCATAATTGCAGTTCCTTTCAGGTCAAAGTTCTGTTGATTTCAGATTAAACTGAAAAGTGAATGTTTAAGAAGGGAAAGGGGATGTGCTATTCAGGACATATTTACAATGATCAACTTCTTGCGTTATCTGGAAATATTCCTAATGTCATTTCCCTATAATCTGAGTTTACTTTGAATTTGGGAACATGTACTGGGAATTCTTATTTTTATTGACATTTGGTACTGCTTATTGAAATAGTTTTGTTTCCGGACAAAATTACACTTTATGCTTAATATTTCAACAACTTCAGTTAACATTGCGATCTTAGTTACATAACTTATTATTTATTGCCTTTACATGCCTAATAATTTGTCGAAGTTTACCCTCGATATGCTTTAACAAACAAATTGGTATACTTATTTGGACAATACCTTCACTCCATACAAAACGATGGGCTAGAGCTACGACAGACCTTAATATGGTACTATTGCCAAGAGAAGGGAATACTTAGGAGCCTATAAACTTCTATGTGAGTAACGCAAATGCTAATGAGTGACCTTCAGTTTATCACGGGAATAGGTGAAATTATAGGACACTTCTTCCCTTCAAACAGATGGGAAATGCCCATTACCATCAATCTCTCTTGATGAATGTTGAGGATGTTAGGTAACGCACTGGAATTTTACTTGTTTTCCTTTGTGTGGGGATACCTGTGTGTACGCTCTTTTTGGGGCAAATAGCAAGGATTTATTAACTGAACTTTAGCAAGGATTTACTAAGTGAACTATAGCAAGGATTTACTAACTGAACTTTAGCAAGGATTTTACTAAGTGAACTTTAGCTAGTATTTACTAACTGAACTTTAGCAAGGATTTACTAACTGAACTTTAGCAAGGATTTTACTAAGTGAACTTTAGCAAGGATTTACTAACTGAACTTTAGCAAGGATTTTACTAAGTGAACTTTAGCAAGGATTTACTAACTGAACTTTAGCTAGTATTTACTAACTGAACTTTAGCAAGGATTTACTAACTGAACTTTAGCAAGGATTTACTAACTGAACTTACTAACTGAACTTTAGCAAGGATTTACTAACTGAACTTTAGCAAGGATTTACTAGCTGAACTTTAGCAAGGACTTACTAACAACTTTAGCAAGGACTTACTAACTGAACTTTAGCAAGGACTTACTAACTGAATTTTAGCAAGGACTTACTAACTGAATTTTAGCAAGGACTTACTAACTGAACTTTAGCAAGGACTTACTAACTGAACTTTGGCAAGGATTTACTAACTGAACTTGACATGGGAAACTATTGAGAGCCCTTTCATCGAAACTAGAACTGAGATGGGTAATATAGAGAAGGGGTTTTTTATGCCCACGTGCATGTGTGTCTTTGCGTGTTTGTGCTTGTGTTTGTGGAGTAAAAATAGCAGGGTAGACCTCATGCCCATAGGGAGATAAAAGTGTGTCAGTTGTGAAGGCAACAAAATAGGTAGCACTGATGCACATAAGATGGATATATGTACGGGAGTTTTGAGGGAACAGGACAGGAAAGAACTTTTGTGCATCTTGAGATGGATTCCGGTGTGTGTGTGTGTGTGCGCGTAGAGGACAGAGAACAGTCTTTTTAGACTTTGGAGGAGCAGATTAACCTAAAACGTACAGACGAACTGCTCCAGGAAAACGAACTGCTCCGAACACAGGAAATTGAGATCGAAGACATACGATGAACAGGTTGATTAAGATCGAAGACATACGACGAACACAGGTTGATTGGAGATCGAAGACATACGATGAACACAGGTTGATTGGAGATCGAAGACATACGATGAACACAGGCTGATTGAAGATCGAAGCCCTTTGAGAGAAGGATTTGCTTGTAAGGTTACGAGAAGTGTCTTCTAGGCCTACAGACGTGAGGGCTGGGTGTATTGGGAATGATTTGAGAGGTCCGAGGATAGGCTGGTGTTAAGAATGGAGCAGCGGGCGTACCTTTGTTATCGTAATTCGCTGACTCACCTCAGGATGGTCTCGCCCATCTGATGACGCTACCTCCCGTCATCACCTCTCTCTCTCTCCCTCTCTCTCTCCCTCTTTCTCTCCCTCTCTCTTCAGAGAGAGGTGCTGACGATGTAACGCCAGAAGAGGGCACAGTGGAGAGATTTATATCTCCAAGCGCTATTGCTTCCATTTAAATATATATATATATATATATATATATATATATATATATATATATATATATTTGTAAGAAACACTAACTAACTATTTGTTCGTATATACACTTGTCATTACAAAGCCTAAGATTAAGACCCAAGTATTATGATTGGAAGTATTGGAACCCGATGTTTGTAACGTTAACTATATACAAGAGGTATTGTGGTTACAAGACATATATGTGGTAAAAAAATCTACCTGGTAAAAAAATATATATATATATATATATATATATATATATATATATATATATATATATATATATATATATTCCATATAAATAACATTCTGAATAAGCACAGATAGATCCAAAGGATTTATGTAAGGGAAGAGGTTGCTAACACGACTCTACCGATCTCATTCTACCTCTTATTGCTCATGCGCTACCTTCCAAACATACATTCGATATTTTCTAAGAAGTTTGTAGATCAGCGCATTTTATTTCAATATTTATACGACAGTGTTTTTTTAATATTACGTTGGTCAAAGAAGGGAAGAAGTTTTTGAAAGGATAGACCCGTAGCGCTGTCCTCGCCCGAGAACTGAAGTCGGGTTTCTCACTACTGTATATTGAGGCTTATGTCATAAGCAATAGATTCTCTGTCTGTCTGTCTCTTTGTATACATACACACTCACACACATACATATATTTATATATATATATATATATATATATATATATATATATATATATATATATATATATATACTATATGTATATATATAATAGATATATATAATTTATATACATATATATATATATATGTATATATATAATTTATATATATATATATATATATATATATATATACAGTATATACTATGTATATATATATATAGATATATATACTGTATATACATATATATATTTATGTATATATATATATATTATATACATGTATATAATATATATATATATATGTTTACGTGTGTGTTGTGTGTGCGTGTGTTTGTGTGTGTTTGTGTTCTTGTGTGTGTGTGCGCGCGCGTGCGTGCGTGCGTATATTTATTTGGCCCACATAAACCCCATGAACATCACACAGAACTAATCAAACCTAAAAGAAAATTATTCAATGTCTTTTTTACCTTCTTTTAGCGTTGCCTCTTTTCACATTTCTCTTAACAGATACTATTATATCCCCAATTTGTCCATGTCACTTTAGAAAAGCTGACGTATTCATCAATATAATTAACCCTCCCCACTGTTTGTTGTGCTTGTGTGTGTGTATGTGTGTTTGTGTGTGTGTTTGCGTGTGTGTGTGTGTATAGGCGCCGAAAAGAGAGAGAGAGAGAGAGAGAGAGAGAGAGAGAGAGAGAAACAATGTTTGTTACTCAATCGGTTAATCGAAAAGAAACCTGAGAATTTGAGATTGAAGCATAAATGATTGTTATTAACATTACTGGTCGAATGATAAACACTCACATTCAGAGAAATATTCAGGATAGGAAGAAGGAAAAAGGAATTTCAGAAATACTTAATTTTGTCGTATTTTTCTACCTCTCTTAAAATTTATTTGATCTCTCATTAGTATTCTTATTATTGGATGAAAATTGAAATAAGACAGTGTTAGTGAATAAAGGCACCTACTTGGGAAGCAGACCATAAAAAACGGGTAAGAAATAAAATGCAGAGACAGTTTCCATTGGTAGACGGGCATATGCTGCTAATACCTTTTAGGTCTACTTACAATGTGCTGAAAAGGAAAACAGGCAAATGTAAGAGAGAGAGAGAGAGAGAGAGAGAGAGAGAGAGAGAGAGAGAGAGAGAGAGAGAGAGAGAGAGAGTATTTATTCACTGAGATACCAAATACAATAATAGCACATACAAAAAACCAGAAAAAAGGGAATATCTCACGAATGATTCCTTCCTATAAAAGTAATGGTTACCTCGTCGAGGCCCTTCTGCTTCTATGGTTAAAGCATTACGATGCAGCAAGGACAGAGAAAGAGAGAATAAACTCCTACCACTGTTCTAATAGACTATAATGATTCAAGACTGAAGAGAGAGAGAGAAAAAGTTAAGTATACCTTACTTTCACCAGACCACTGAGCTGATTAACAGCTCTCCTAGGGCTGGCCCGTAGGATTAGCCATTTTACGTGGCTAAGAACCATTTGGTTACCTAGCAACGGGACCTACAGCTTATTGTGGAATCCGAACCACATTATACCGAGAAATAAATTCCTCTAATTCTTCATTGGCCGGCCGGATATTCGAACGCGGGCCCAGCACAGAGAGAGAGAGAGAGAGAGAGAGAGAGAGAGAGAGAGAGAGAGAGAGAGAGGAACTTGGGTTCACCACTCACGAAGAACGTGATTATTGCTTCAGGCAGACGGTAGCTGAGGAAGCAATTGCAAAGGACCTCCGGGAATGCGCTGGCATGATATTTGCAAACCAATCGCTAAGCAATCAGAGGAAGCTGGGTACTGATAAGGATCGCGCCCAGTGATCATTTTATACGAAGGCTGTCAGATTATTTATTTAGTGTGTTGGTGAATATTTGTTACGTCCCGAAATCTTACGCCTTTTTTTTATATAGTATATTTTGTGATACGTCATTAGAGTTCCAGTGTTCTGCGTTGTTGTTATAATCTTACCATATACTTTTTCCTGCAGATGTTTTTTTTTTAATACATGCGTGGTTTATGGGACTGTTATTTTTTAAGAACGCAGGGTGTAAATTGCGAAGAGAAAGTATAACCGATATAATTAACTTACAGATGTCCGACTTCATTGCAAATCGATTACATTACGAAATAAATAACGAGAGAGAGAGAGAGAGAGAGAGAGAGAGAGAGAGAGAGAGAGAGAGAGAATAGCACATTCATTTTTATCCAATATAATTTTTGACATTTGTTTTATATAATAATGCGACTTCCATCAGGGAGAATTAATCAAAACATAACAAAGGATTAGACTTATTTTACGTGGCTCAGAACCAGTTGGTTACCTAGCAACGGGACCTACAGCTTATCGTGGAATCCGAACCACCACATACCGAGAAATGAATTTCTGTCACCAGAAATAAATTCCTCTAATTCTTCATTGGCCGGTCGGAGATTCGAACGCGGGCCCAGCAGAGAGAGAGAGAGAGAGAGAGAGAGAGAGAGAGAGAGAGAGAGAGAGAGAGAGAGAGGGTCTCAGTACACCTGCTGAGGAATCCAGTTTTCAGTCAGATTGTCTCCTCAGTGGAGTTTTGTTATTTACAAGGTTATTAGGCAGGTGTCGATAACAGACGCTGAAAAACAGGTGTGAAGGAAATATGTAGAAACTAAGAGAGAACTCGTATTGATAGAATTTATAGATGGATGGCTTTTTCTGAACGCCAGCGCGGAGTGGAATGATTTTTTATTTTTGTTTTTGTTTTTGCAAATTTTACTATATAAATATATCAAAGTCTGAAATGAACACAAAGGAAATGTGTTACTACTAATATATGATATATATATATATATATATATATATATATATATATATATATATATATATATATATATATATATATATATATTTTTTTTTATATATAAAACATATAATTTTTTTTAAAAAAACAGTATTAGAAATAAGCTAGAGGAAATTTTATTTGTCCTCAGTGTATGATAGATATCTGATAACCTTTGTTATGGAATTCACAGCATCTCGAGGAAAATAGTAGAGTTCACCATAATTCAAAATTCCAGCACACTTAATATTCAGCAAAACAACTTTTATTTAGATAAGCTTACTAGTGTATTATTTAAATGTCGCTCAGATTACATACTAAGACTATTGACAAAAATAAACAAGGCTTTATATTATTCATACTTTGTTTTTAATTATAGTTCGCTGGTTGACTCAAGCTTAAATGTATTTGAACCATATTTTAGAATACGAACTGAATTTTCAGCAATTATTTGTTGACGAATAACATGTTTTACACTTCATTTACCATCTTTGGACTGTTTAATTTCAGCTAATTTTCATTATCTTTTTACTGTAATATATCTTATTGTATTTATGTGTTCTCTTTACACCATTTGGACTTGGAAGAGGTAAAGGAACGTTCCCTTCCGGGAGCTAATAAAATCATTTCCGTTACTTGAAGCGTTTGTGTAGGATTTCTTTATTGTGATAAAAAAAAAATTATACATGCCAGTCACGTAAAACAGAGCTCCCGATTTCAGCCAACCAAAAGCAAAACAGTGAAGATTGCTTCTTACCCGTCTTAAAGTTGTGCTTGAAGCTGGAAGAAGCTTTGAAAAGTGAGGAAGCAGAATCCTATTAAACAGCAGAAGTCACAAACATTTTGCGTTACCTACACCGCGGGCTCGTTTTTACCCTTCGAAGCAGGAAGAATAAATTCTCTAAGCGACAGGAGTGAGCAGGATTTTGCGTAAAAAGCGTATATCAGATGCACATAAGTAATACATCAGGTACACCCGCTGAACTAATGGCTGGTTCCGGAGTTTCTGCGTTCCAAAGAGAGAGAGAGAGAGAGAGAGAGAGAGAGAGAGAGAGAGAGAGAGAGAGAGAGAGAGAGGAGGGGGTGTGGGAGGGGGGGCGGTTGTGCAGGGTTCGATATTGCCCTTGATAAAAACGGAAGTGGTTCTTGTAAGACATTATGAGACATTTTACAATAATTGTAGCTATTGTTACCGGCCTCAACTTTAACAGAGTACAATTACTGCTACACTGCTACTGCTACTACTAAAACTAAGAGTGATAGTAAGAACAACAACAATTCATAATATGAGCAATCCGGTGAAAATTTAAATCCATAAGAACAATTTTGCTTAAAGTTATTAAAAATTTTTAATCGAGATTTTTCGTTTTCAATGAGGGTTAAAATGCTCTCAAAGGCGCTCTTTATGTAATTTAGATATATTTTGGAAAAATTAATATTATTTAGGGATTCATATTTTACAACAACAACAACAACAATAATAATAATAATAATAATAATAATAATAATAATAATAATAATAATAATAATAATAATAATAATTTCCGTATCAGAGTCATTGATGTTGCATTAACAACACCAGTAACAACAATAAAATAAAATTTCCGTATCAGAGTCATTGATGTTGCATTAACAACACCAGTAACAACAATAATAATAATATATAATTATTACAAATGGTCAATGCAACTTTCTAGGCCCGTTGTTAACAACAAAACAAAGAGGATCCTTAAATCGTAAAATTTATACAATGGAGTTTTTCTTTAGGGTTAATTATTTGTCTATAGTCTTATCTTTATAATATATATATATATATATATATATTATATATATATATATATATATATATATATATATATATATATATATATATATATATATATATATATATATATATATATATATATATATATATATATATATATATATATATATATATATATATATATATATATATATATATATATATATCTCATTAGATGCCAAAATAGGTTGTCTATTGTTTATGACTATTCCTTGAGTGTATGTGTGTGTGTGTGTGTCTTTTTTTGTTTGTGATTTAACGTTGCTGCAGTGATAATGTTGGTATGATGTTGCATGGATACATTCACTGTCCAGTCACACGATGGTTATCCAAGCTCTCCAATTGTCGAGCAACTGCTGCCGAAGACAGGATGTGGCGGGCTACTTCAGGCTTGCCAATCGCCAGCGAAGACAAACGAACTAAGTTCTTGACGACGGGTTGCTCTCTCGAAGTCGGTACGCATGACTCGCTTGTTGCTGTTGCTGAATTCACGAATACAAATGGCTGCTCTTCAAGTGCGGTTTGTAGTTGCTGAATGCGTTAGATTGCTCGTGAAGCTCCTTGTTCACAGCGTGCCTTTTGGGGTTCCACTTGCTAAATTTGTGAGGTTGCTCTCGAAGCTCCGTTGTCTGCACTAACTGCCGATGTTCTGAGTTCATATTCGTTCTTTGTGGCTGTCATTCACATTGCTATCTTTGGTAATCTCGCCTATATATTCAAATCTATATAATTTTTCTTCATGTCTAAAATTAAAAGATTTCGGAAAGGTCACGCTATTGATATTTTCATGTATCAAAAGTAGGCTTTATCGGTAGGTTTTATTTCCCGTTTTCTTAAAAAAGAAAAACATTTTTCCTACTAGCATTAGTACTCTTTTTCTTTTCCTGTATTCCTTCACAAGCTTAACATTGATGTACTTCCTCACTTGATTCTGCTCTTCATCTTCCCAAGGTGCATTAATTTCATTCCCCCTTCTTACTTAACCCCCCGCTGCTAAATAATAGTAAGAAGGAAATGATGGTAGGGAATAGGTTGCATGAATGAAAACAAGAAGAAGAAGAAGAAGAAGAAGAAGAAGAAGAAGAAGAAGAAGAAGAAGAAGAAGAAGAAGAAGAAGAGGAGGAGGAGGAGGAGGAGGAGGAGGAGGAAAATGAGGAGCATGAATTGCGGCTTCCTTTCCTTGGCATAATGAATTCCTAATTATCTCCTGCGAAAATAATATCCTTGCCTTGTGAGTGGTGGGTAGGTCTGACATCCTAAAGTAACCCCTGTTGTAGGACCGGGGCTTTTTCGGCAATACTATCAAGACATTTGGTTTTTATCAAGGTATATCTTTATTCAAGGTTGAGTTTTCCTTCTCCCCTTATTGCCCTGATGTACATGAAAACTTCGTTCGATCAGCACTTTGCCAAACATTATTTCTTCCCTCTCTAATTTTACTAATAATTTTGGCTTTTCTCACAAACTGGCTGTCGGTCCGCATTATGTAAACTATTAGGCTAAGTACGCTTTGCTTGAGCTTCTAAGTACTGATATTTAGCTTAAATTTGCCTATTTTCATTCTTTCTTCTCCTCTTCTGCTATTATTGTTCGTAACTTTTCCCGGTTTGAATCCCTCGTTTCCTGTCGAGGGTCTCTAGTCATTACTTTCCACAGTTTGCATTATCTTCGAAGGGGGTTTTGTCTCCCTTGTATGTTCTGTGTAGCCTTTTTTTCCCCCTGTAATTTGCACCTAAAGCGTGACTGTGCTTTCCTAACATCTTTATTCAGTGGCGGGGTTCTGTCTTAAGGTTCGCTGTCTTAGTTGAGGTTCAGAGTAACTTTGAGGTTGGTTCTGCTTTATTTGCATTACTAAAGCTTGGCTGTCTTTTGATGTTGCTGTTGTTAAAATGTGAGAATGCCCTTATAATCAGTATTCCATAGTATCTTGTATTTTTTTTTTTTTTTTTGTTATGGGTTACTTTCTTCTGTATCATTAATCTCCTTGGACTTTCATTCTTACCTAACTGCACATTAACTTTTTTCTTGGCTACCAAAGATACATAAATATCTACAGCTGCTGCTGTTTAGAGTATTGATAGTTTCTATTTTAGACAAGAATATGTCCAGGCGAAAATGGTCTAATCAACGACTTTCTTCTCCCTTCTATTTAGTAGTTCGTTCCGTTTTAAGATGACCGGACTGCTGTGTTTTATAAATACTGTGTCGATCGATTTTCTCCTGAGGTAAAGGAGAAGCTCCCTCCTCGCAAATGACCGCGTTGGGTCCTTTAAGTTATCTCGTCCTACATTCGCTCAACGATCACCCTAGGCCAGTTATGCTAGTCAACCCTATCAGTTGTGGTGAAGAATTTTATTGTTTTCTTTGTGTCTACCGCACAAAATTAGAGCATTTTTTTTTTTGCAACTATTGCACTATGACCTCTGATACAGAAGTTCTCCATTGCCTTGTTCTAAATTATTTTTTTTTTTTCAGGTACAAAAGTTCGTATGTAGTGTTTATGACAATGCTAAAAGTAACATGGTGTATTTATTCCGGAAGCTAAATTAATTTAACGACAGATACCCATGCTTAAGATAGACAGGTGTCTGGGATAGGTTTAAGAAAACAGTTTGATTGATTAGCTACAGTGTTATGAGAGAATGTTTGATAATTTAAAGATCTATGGAATTTGGTTTGATAAATCAGAAATGGATGAATGCAAAAAGGCAATTTGATGAAATAGGAATATGTTACCATAAAAGGAATGTTGCTAGTTGACACACTCACTTTAAAAATCAGGAAGAGGTTTTGCAGCATTTCATTTTGATGAATTTCGAATACCTCTAGGCAAAATAATAATTGATAAGCGACGGGGAAGCTTTACAAAAAATCTGATCTGATAAATCATGAAGTGGCTTGTGCAAATATTAATCTTATAAATCGGAATATGTTTATGAGTAAATAATTAGCGGAACACTCGATATTATAACACCTTAGATGTCACCTAGAACAGCCCATTCTAAAACCGCCCTGTGATATTCACGCCCTCACCACACTCTCCCGCCCACGACACCCCATCAGGAGGCTGAGAGAGAGAGAGAGAGAGAGAGAGAGAGAGAGAGAGAGAGAGAGAGAGAGAGAGAGAGAGTGAGTCCCACGGACATATGTCATCGTCGTCACTGACATGTAATTCAATTCCCATGCTGTTATCCGACATTAACTTACATCTTCCTGAATGCACTCGCGTCTAATTATTTACACAGGTTACATGCTAGCTACCAGAACCACCGTATAATTTCCAGGTCTATAATTATCCCCGGATAACGTTACTGTAACTCAACATCCTCTGTAATCACGTAACCCCCCCCCCCCCAACATCTCCCCTCCCCTCGCTGGTGTTAGGGAGAAGGGGGAATGGAAGGGAGGCGGGGGCAGAGGGAAAATTATCATCAGGTACGATTATTTTCAAACCCCTCACACTGTGAGGGGTTGGGGTCGGGGGTTGATAAGGCACGGAGAGCAGAGAGTAGGGTCAAAATTATCATCAGGTTCGATTATTTTGCAAACATGATTACCCCTTAATGACGTCGACGTCAGAGAGATGATTACACGGACGGCATCGAAATTCCCCACCATCTGTAATGCGCAAGGTGTGCCCCCTCGTTTCCCGGCGATAAATTCGGGCTTCATCGTTTTTTGAGTGCTTAATTTGCAGGCATTGTGGCCCAGCATCCGGCTTCCGACCTGCCGTGTGATATTAAAGGAGGGCTGACCTGCTCAATATATCATGCTATTAATTACTAGCGTCGCAGATTCGATGTGTCCGACTTTTTATTCTCGTTTTTTTTATTATTTTGGGAGCTTCCTCCGTTGGTTTTGTTTTTACTATAAAATGGCCTTTGAGGATGAATTTACGTTTACGGGCGTTGGAATCCATAAGAGTAACGACTGCATCAGCAGTCGTCCTTGTAGGAATAGTGGGAAAGGTGGTAGAAGTAATTTTAGCGAAAATATAAACTTGTAACAACAGCAGCACATACTACAAAGATAACATATATCTAAGTATATATATATATATATATATATATATATATATATATATATATATATATATATATATATATATGTATATGTATATATATATATAGATAGATAGATAGATGGATATACATACATATATACTATATATATATATATATATATATATATATATATATATATATATATATATATATATATATATATATATATATATATATATATATATATAATGTTAATACAATAGTCACTCCTGTATTTATAGTATATGGACCTTTTTCTTTTTCTTATACTCTGTATCTCCGGGTGTTATGACCCTTGTAGGAATTTTTGTAACTCATGATGTAGTCGCAAGAGTAAAAACAAAATTTTCCTGTTCAACTAATAATTTCCTTGGCCGCCGACCTGCCCCTTCTCTCTCTCTCTCTCTCTCTCTCTCTCTCGTTTTTACGTTTCCATTTGATCCTGTGTATTGTCTCTGCTTTCGATTTTGCATGGTGTTATAGTGTACATATACATATACACACAATATATATATATATATATATATATATATATATATATATATATATATATATATATATATATATATATATATATATATATATATATATATATATATATATATATATATATATATATATATATATATATATATATATATATATATATATATATAATCTCACATTTTTACTTTTGGTAAGGAAGGAGTCTTTCCGTTCACAGTAGGTCTTGTAGAGATGAGATTGTTAGCTCCTTGCTCTTTCCTGACTCCCATCTGCCACAGAGATATACGAGTTTTTTGATCTACCGCTTTGTATATATATATATATATATATATATATATATATATATATATATATATATATATATATATATATATATATATATGTCGTTATATAATATCAATTCGCTCACCTCGGAAATAATATATTTTCATATATGTTAACCGAAGGGGAATTTTTTAGTTGATAAGAAGTTCGAGCCCATGAGACGACGAACTTCTTATCAACTAAAAAATTCCCCTTCGGTTAACATATATGAAAATATATTATTTTGGAGGTAGAGCGAGTTGGATATTAAACGACATTTGTAGCTTAATGCTCGTATATGAATTACGGTGATGTGATAAAATTCATATATATATATATATATATATATATATATATATATATATATATATATATATATATATATATATATATATATATATATACATATATATACTGTATATATATATATTTGGATATATATATATATATATATATATATATATATATATATATATATATATATATATATATATATATATATATATGTATGTAAATATGCCGATATATATATGTATATATACAGTATATATATATAATATCACCGAAGGGGAATTATAACTGATAAACGGTTTGGTATATGGGAGACTCGAACTCCTGACAGAACGTATCGGTAATTTCTGTCGACATCGGTAATCAGTCAGTAGTAGAGCGAACTGGATATTAAGCGACATATATATATATATATATATATATATATATATATATATATATATATATATATATATATATATATATATATATATATATATATATATATATATATATATATATATATATATATATATATATATATATGTGTGTGTGTTTTCTTAGCCTGTCTCCTGCTCTTCCACCTATACCTGTAAATGGGTATCAACATCTGTTGTGAAATAAACAAATAAAAATGCCCCGAAGTTTCTTCAGTGCAATTGAGTTTTCTGCACAGCGTACAGTCAAGGCCTCCGAAAAGAGACCTGTCTTCGGTGGTCTCGGCATACTGCTGTATGAACCGCGGCCCATGAATCTTTAACCACGGCCCGGTGGTGGCCTGTCATGTATCGTTGCTAGATGCACGATTATGGCTAACTTTAACCTTAAATCAAATAAAAACTATTGAGGCTAGGGGGCTGCAGTTTATTAGCTTTGATGATTGAAGGGTGGTTGATCAACATTCCAATTTGCAGCCCTCTAGCCCCAGCAGTTTTTAAGATCTGAGGGCGGACGCCCAGACAAAGTCGGCACATAATTTTTCTTTTACAGAAAACTAAAAGTGCAACCTCATCCCTCAAAACTTCTTGAGTAACCAGAAGGCAGTACACCTCGGCCGCCGGCCCTTCCAAAGGGGAAGAAGACATCGAAAGTTATCATTTGTTAATAAACATATTAAAGAATATTGCAGTTCTTTGCGGAAGGACTACCGTTGATGTTATCTAACGGTAGCCTCATTGTAACTTGAACACTGTAAGACAAAATCCCCAAATTTTTCCAAGTCATCCACCTGGGAGCTATTGGAGGTCTGTGCTCAACTGCGCACTATTTTGCGCGGAAGTAGAACTGGATTCCCTCTATATCGAGTGGACTCTTTTATAAGATATGGATCGGCGATTTCTCTTCTTTTAGAACAACGACGCTTCGTCCGAACGACATTTGGTGAAAGGCGCCCGATGATATTTTGACCCACGTGATAACACAGAGTCAGCGGACAGAGTTACCAATGCTGCTGCTACTACTGTTCACTGAATGTTGCTTGGTGACTTCGCGCAGCTTGACATCTCAGACAAGAAAGTCGTAAAGTTCCAAATAGACCCGATTTCTTGGGCGAATAAATGTAACAGTATGCTGGATTGGCTCTGGGGTTTATTTCAACTCGTTCTGTTAAGGATTTGATAGTGTGGTTTATGATTTTAAATTATCGAGATTTTGAGACGGATTTTTTGTTTAGCTCAGTTTCTTTGAGGTCATTCTACATCTTTTGTACCTGGGTATACTGCGGCTGTACGTAACGAAAGTCATCAATATCATGTGCTCTATATTTTGGGATAAAGTGCGGGATAAAGTGCGGTTTAGCTTTCAAGTTCTGATAAGTTTGAAAGTCCAAAAATAAGCATTCTCGTGAATTTGATTTTGCTGGGCGCCTAGTTCAATAAACGTAAAGGTCAAGTTACAACTAGCTCTCTCTCTCTCTCTCTCTCTCTCTCTCTCTCTCTCTCTCTCTCTTACACACACACACTCACACTCTCTCTCTCTCTCCTCTCTCTCTCTCTCTCTCTCTCTCTCTCTCTCTCTCTCTCTCTCGCAGTTACACACACACTCACACACTCTCTCTCTCTCTCTCTCTCTCTCTCTCTCTCTCTCTCTCTCTCTCTCTCTCTCTCTTACAGCACAGACAAAGACGGAAAGAGTCAGAGAGAACTAAAAATCTTTTTTTCTTCTTCTTCTTTACTGACAACGCTGCCAGCTGCCTTTTATCAAAGTGTTATCAATTCCAGGCAATGCAAATTCGGGTTGAGGTCCTCAAGAGCCCTTATCTGCCTTAGAACTGTGACCCCCTCTCCTTCCTCTGCGTCGTATGCACCATACTGTTGCAACGCTGACTTTCCTGTTTTTCCGAACTTTTTTTTTTTTTTCCTCCGAGAAATTATCAGTTTGGTCCACATTTCTATCGGGGTGATCCTGCAAGTTGGGTTTTTAGGTCCTAAAATAATTGAACTTCTCATGATTAGTTTTGCCTTCAGTTCTGCTATTTTTTTTTTTTTTTCTTTTACCTCTTTACTACTATCTCCCATTCCTCTCTCTCCTCCTTTTTTGCTTCTTCTTTCTTAAATATTATAATCTTAAGTTGTTTTTCCTTTTCCGTTTTATTTCAAATTATCATTGATAGTTTAAAAGTGAATTTCTTTTAGATTTTAAGCAATGTTGGAGTACTTAGACTTTCGTTAAATGTACAGCACTTGGGCATGTATTAACTTTTAGTTTATTTGTCTGTACAGTAAACTTCTTTTTTAGGAAATCATCAATAAATCTTTCTAATACTTAATTACGATTGGCATTATTGACCTGCGAAATTCTGACGCCAGTTTAACCTACGCATATCATTATTATTATGATAAGCAGGTAATCTCGTCTGAACGTTTGTGTTATTATTACTATTATATTTATTATCTGACTTTCAAATTTTTTTTTTAAGCAATTTTTTGTAACTGCTGTTGATGTCGGACTTCTTTCCTACTTCATCATATTTTAGTCCAGCTGTTATTTCTTTTCCATTGTTGCTGTTGCAGCTAGTATTCAGAGATTTTGTTTTTTACATACCGATTTCTTACATATCAGTTCAATCTCTTTCTATGCTTTATGACCCTTCCACCATTTTTTTTTTTGTCTCACTGCTCCATTATATTTTTTGGTTGAAATTTTGTACAATTTGCTGGTCGTTGTACCATGTCAGTTATATGCTCTCTCTCTCTCTCTCTCTCTCTCTCTCTCTCTCTCTCTCTCTCTCTCTCTCTCTCTCTCTTAATTTCCTCTTTGTTAAGCATTTTATACAGCAGGTTACCTTTTATTTTTTTCTTTAATTTCTCTCTCTCTTGCTATTCATACAATTTATATACAGTATATGTATATATATATATATATATATATATATATATATATATATATATAGATAGATAGATAGATAGATAGACAGATAGATATCAATTTATACACACACATATACATATATATACAAAATATATATATATATATATATATATATATATATATATATATATATATATATATATATATATATATATATATATATATATATATATATATATATATATCTTTATTATATACATACAGATATATGTGTATATAAATTTATATAACTGATTTGTTAAGAAGGAAAACATCCGCCAATTAATGGCAAAAATTCAGAGAGAGGGAGATGATTTATGCGACAAAGAGTGATAGAAAGGTAATAATTGATTTAGTGAAGAGTGAGACATAAAACTGAGATGCAATATATATATATATATATATATATATATATATATATATATATATATATATATATATATATATATATATACAATATATGTAAATATATATATATATATGTGTGTGTGTGTACATATATATATATATATATATATATATATATATATATATATATATATATATATATATATATATATATATATATACTATAATATATATATATATATATATATGCATATATATATAAAACAACAGCCTGGCTTTCTCTCTCTCTCTCTCTCTCTCTCTCTCCTTATTGCATCAAGTAGCTACCTCTCTCTGTCGCATTAATTATCATCTCTCTCCCTCTCCCTGCCTCCTGCCTTTTTCTCTGTATTGAACTTTTTGCCATTAATTGGCGAATGTTTTCCTTCTTAACAAATCAATTATAGCCAAAGATACTGTAAGCATTTGTCAGGTTTAAGAGACCCTATCGGCTCTAATTTCGGGAGATTAATCAACTGCCAGTCCCGGTGGCTGACATCGCTGACCTCGGGCTATGTATAAGCCCGAACAACGGCTGACGTCAGTCGAGTTTTTTGGTCTCGCGATCTTGTCATGTTATCTTCTCATAACTTTGATTTTTCGTTTTTGCGTGAGCAAGCGACTTCGGGTACATGCATATATTATAGCGTTCAATTTGCGCAGGTTGTACACGGACTTTTGTTATCGCCAGCTCGCACACACACACACACACACACACACACATATACACATACACAAAGATATATTATTTATATATGTGTATATATATGTATATCTATATACATTTTATACAAATATATATATTTATATATATTATATATATATACATATTTACATATATTTTGTATATATACAGTATATATATATATATATATATATATATATATATATATATATATATATATATATATATATATATTATATATATTTTATATATACATATATATATATATATATTATTTATTTATATTTATATATATATATGTATGTATTTATTTATATGTATATATATATATATATATATATATATATATATATATATATATATATATATATATATATATATATATATATATATATATATATATACACACACCATTACTGTCCTAACACCTTAACTCAGTTGCTTTTCCCATGCGTCTCTCCATACAGTGACAGGCCTTTAATCGTGCAGATAATATGCCCGTCTCGGCCTCTGCACCTTACAAATGTGCATGTCTTTGTGTACACATTTACAAAGGCTCGTATCCTGAGTGGCCAGGGCAGGTGAGGGAGATGGCGTACTCGACAACGGTCAGGTCAGCTGGTCCTATTTTAAGGATTCAAATCTCGTGAGGCCAATTATCAAGTGATTAAGAGCCAAGTGCTTTCAAGCAAGGAGAGAGAGAGAGAGAGAGAGAGAGAGAGAGAGAGAGAGAGAGAGAGAGAGAGAGAGAGAGAGAGAGAGAGAGAGAGAGATTTAAGGTCATGATGCAAGCGGTTACCGGTGTACGTGAATAATTTTAAGACAGACAGACATCTAAAAAGTCGTCAGGTAGATTTAGCTGTATAATTGTAAAATTTTTAAACAGGACTTGAAGCCTTCAGACAAGCAGAGAGAGAGAGAGAGAGAGAGAGAGAGAGAGAGAGAGAAAATGTTTAAGTGGTCTTGAGACAAACAGGTCCCCGTGTAACTGAACAGCCTTGCGGTCGCTCCAAATTCAGGTCTGTGATCAAAATGCACTAATTCAGGCAAGCACAGACAGACTGAGACAGGCGAATGCTAATTAGTGCTGTCTCCCATTCGAAACATGCCAAACACCCATCATATTATTTTCCGTTCGACACTTCTCGCTTCATTGTCAGAATCAGCATACCTATTATAATAAAACACCTGTACAGCGTCCACCTGTTAAAAGCACAATTACTTTCGCGCCCTGTTTGGTTAGATTTCCGAACGAACTGGCTTGTAGAAAAAAAAGTATAAATAGTCTCACGCGCAAAAAAAAAAGAATACTTATAATTTAACGAACGAAATTGCTAATTAATCTGTCAAGGACGATAAGATGTCTTATCTCTTGGATTGGTCTTTAAATCGGCCATCAGTTTTTCCTTGTTCTCACTCTGTCCACTTTACAGATTAAAGATTTCAGTCTATTTATTCTATTTTTTTTATGTACAGTGATATCAGATTGTTAACTAGACAGCGCCCTTAGAGTATTTAATATTATATATTATCATTATTATAAATTGGTGGACGTTTATACTTCACGCCTGGAGGGTAATTTTACTCCAAAGTTTCAGTTCTCTGATCAAACCAGGTTTGTTTAGAGGAATTTAGACAGGTAACTAATGAGAGTAAAAGGCAGAAAGTAATTCAACTTCGGCCAAAGGAGGGAAGCTGCAAAGAGCATTTAGAACCGTCCACAATGGGAAGCGCAGGACATCTCCCCCCCCCCCGCACAAACGGGAGGCGGGCGCAGTACCGGAGATTGAACTGCGAATCCATTCTCACGTTATCGTATTTTGCGACGATTTTGGGCAGGGATGTTCGTAAAATTCGTCATCCTTTTCCCAAGGTCTTGACTCATGTTTACTCCACCTTCTATCGTCAGTTTCAAGCGCTTGTGTAAGCAACGTGTCTAAATGCTCGTTTTTAGAGCCCTGGTGGCCGAGCAACCGAGGTCTGCCTACGGTAGGTTTCTGCAACTGTTTAAATTAAATATCTTTAGAAACAAGAGCGCGTGCTTGTACATACCCAGTTTAACCTAGAACATCAGCAATAACGCTGCCTGAAGCTCATTTATTTGAATATCTTTAGAAACAAGAGCCCGTGCTCGTATATACCCAGTTTAATCTAGAACATCAGCAATATCGCTGCCTGCAACTCATTTATTTGAATATCTTTAGAAACAAGAGCCCGTGCTTGTACATACCCAGTTTAATCTAGAACATCAACAATAACGCTGCCTGCAACTCATTTATTTGAATATCTTTAGAAACAAGAGCCCGTGCTTGTACATACCCAGTTTAATCTAGAACATCAGCAATAACGCTGTCTGCAACTCTTTTATTTGAATATCTTTAGAAACAAGAGCCCGTGCTTGTACATACCCAGTTTAATCTAGAACATCAGCAACAACGCTGCCTAATTTCTGCTGTCTCGCTGAACTATAGTCACCTGACTTATCAGACTTAGGTGAACTGTCAAAAAGTTATCATTGTGATCTAAGCAGGCGAACTGGAATTATAGATGCCGATAATTATAGTTCTGGATTAAAGGAGCAAATGTGAAGTTAAGAGTATGGGAGTGGGTACTGATAAACAGATTTTAGTTTAATTACTAAGCTGAGTTCGCCATTATTTCACCCTCTTCAGCTCTCATTCTATGCGATGTACTTGAACTTATCTTTCTAATGCAAAAAACCAACTGGACGGATAATCCTGACCTTTAATCATACCACCCTAGATATAAAAAGGATAATATATAACACCAGGGAAATCGATAAATCACCTTTTGACAGACGGAAGACTTACCAGAAAGATGGAAAACTGAGGTAGGAAGGAAGTTCCAGAACTATTAAAATATGATAATCTCGTTGGCTCAAAAAATGGGCTCTTAATTACCTTTTACTAAATGTCAACACAATAGACATCGTAATGACCTCTAAGGTTTAAAAAAAATGGTTACTTTTTTTGGGGGGGATGGGGGGGAGGATCAGCAAGTGCTTGCACGCACCTTTACTAAATGATGCCCAATAGATATTTGGTTGAAAAAATGTGTTGATGTCTGAGAACAGCGGTTGAAGGTTCATGGTCATTATTCACTGATGTAGATAATGGTGGTATTAAATGTCCATTGTTGGAGGTTAACTAGAAGAAAATTTCTCTCTCTCTCTCTCTCTCTCTCTCTCTCTCTCTCTCTCTCTCTCTTGACAAACGACGTGATGTCCCAAGCTACATAAAACGGCTTCAAGATTTAATTATTTATCACTAATAATGAGCCATTTGAAATCATACTAAACATTTTTTTTTAATTTCTCTATGATCATTGAATATGAGAGAGAGAGAGAGAGAGAGAGAGAGAGAGAGAGAGAGAGAGAGAGAGAGACTATGCTTAGGTTATAAACCGGTGATGGTGGCGACATTGCTTCTGTTATCATTAATTAGACTGGTAGTACAAGGAAGGTTACTAAATACCACCGGCCAGTATCTTTATGGGTGCTAATCTAGCTCGAACTGCTACCTGACTCTCTTAAAATTGGTCATGCGTAGAACACTACAAGCACCAATACATTTTATTCGGAGGATTTCATTAAGACCCTCATCTCTCTCTCTCTCTCTCTCTCTCTCTCTCTCTCTCTCTCTCTCTCTCGCGATACAACTCTTGTTCTTGGGGAGGAAAGGTGAACAAAGAAAGAGGTAATGACAGGAAGAAATTATGTTCTCAGTGCCACGAGGAAAGAATTCATTTGAAAATCCGACCAAAAGTAAGATGAATCTTGGCTTTATCCTTCCCATCTGTACCGTTACAAATACAGAATCATAGGGAATTATAGGATAAGAAATTATAACTGAGACGGATATAAAATATTTTTCAAACAATTTTTTTTTTGTCGGGAATCAAAAATTATATGAAGTTGCATGGTTAGGTCTGTTTTATTTCAACTCTTCATGATTTCGAAATTGCTAAATTTTCAGTTTGGCAAGTAAAATTTACGTAACTTATAATGTATTACCAAAGGCTCTGATTAGAGGAACGTGGTTTTACGTAACTTACGAAGTAACAGGAACACGTTCTTTATGTAACTAGCGGTGCGGGAATATATTTTTAAGCAGCTAAGAAGTTACTCAAGAAGTATTTCCAAGGACTGCAGTTTTAAAGAAACATATTTCATTTCTAGATGGTGGTGTGGTAAAAAACATTATCAGAAGGCAGCGTTCTTTATGGAATTTTATATATCCTGATCCTCGAGTACGACCTTTTCCCTGGAAAAAGTTCTCGTCCTTGGAGTCGAGTCTCAACCTTCTCGGCTTTTCGCCTTAGAGGAGACAGAGGCCTCCTCTTCAAACATGTCCTTGTTTTTTAAATAATAATAAAATTAATATCCAAGTCTTCTTTTGACCTTGCCATATAGCGAATTCATATCCAAGTCTTCTCTTGACCTTTTCATATAGCGAATTCATATCCAAGTCTCCTTTTGACCTTGTCATATAGCGAATTCATATCCAAGTCTTCTTTTGACCTTGCCATACAGCGAATTCATATCCAAGTCTTCTTTTGACCTTGTCATATAGCGAATTCATATCCAAGTCTTCTTTTGACCTTGTCATATAACGAATTCATATCCAAGTCTTCTTTTTGACCTTGTCATATAGCGAATTCATAACCAAGTCTTCTTTTGACATTGTCATATAGTGAATTCATATCCAAGTCTTCTTTTGACCTTGTCATATGGCAAATTCATAACCAAGTCTTCTTTTGACATTGTCATATAGTGAATTCATATCCAAGTCTTCTTTTGACCTTGTCATATGGCAAATTCATATCCAAGTCTTCTTTTGACCTTGTCAAATAGCGTTGACTGTGGAAAACCCCTTTAGAGTTCAAGCTTTATCTTTTGATGTGGCCCTATCCAGATAATTTTACCTTTGTTTTCACCTAATTGTTGCTCTTTTGGGTTCAGATTTGTATGCCTAATATAAGGTGAATGCCCAAGAAAATAAATACAACGATTTGACTATATTTCGACTATGTTGTTCAGTACTCAGTTTATACCTTGCTAATTTACTATATATATACTATATATATATATATATATATATATATATATATATATATATATATATATATATATATATATATATATATATATATATATATACATATATATATATATATACATTGAGAAGTATGACAGATAAGAGAAGTATTTATGGGGGAAGTTTGGTAGATCATAAAAACGAACAGAAAGCAAGTATCAAGTGATTGTTATGGAACAGCTACGTAGTGTCTTTCCAGACGCAGATTATGACAGAAATGACAAATATGGAAAGTGGCAAAGTGCAGGATGCTGATGATGTATAGCGTGGAAGGTGATGTGAAAGCGATTAAAAGCTTTTATGATCAAATTGAAGCTTGTGTTAAAATATGGAAGCGGGAGAGTGAGATAACGAACAGGACCTCTAGTCGCGGATAAGTTGAGTCCTGAAGTTTGTGCAACGAGACAAAGTTGAAAGGGAATGTTACACAAGAAAATCGATAGGGTTTTTCCAGTTATCAAGAGAGATAGGTTCTATTAAGTCCCAGCCGTAGGTAGACCTGCACACGAACGCAGGAATTGGAGTGTGCTTCCCTGTGAGTAAGTAAATTAATATAACGGTGTATGAGTGTCTTCCTGTATTTGTATAGGTAGAGCAGACGTTGAATAACGTGTATTTATGCGCGCGCGCACACCCACACACACAAACATACATACATACACACACACACACACACACACACACACATATATATATATATATATAATATAAATATATATATATATATATATATATATATATATATATATATATATATATATATATATATATATATATATATATATATTTTTAAAACAACGTTTGTTCTACCTCTACGGACACAAGAAGATATTGTATACACCGTTAAAAAGATATATATACATATACGTATTTATATACATATATATGTGTGTATGTATATACGACCCAAATAAACGAAATACAAAGAGAGGAGATATAAGAAAAATCAAATAAAATTATTTGAGGCAACGCTGAAATGCAACCAGGTTCCACGGTCGGTGCTTACCGGACCCGGCCATTCGCCATATGTTTAAGAGATCTGTAAGATAAGAATCGAGAGCCGATGCACATCCCAGGACGGCCTCCTTATCTCCGCGATCTCCGAGTAGTCAGTCTGTGCTTCCGGTTATTTTGTCCACTGCTTAGAGTCACGGTAGCCTTAGGTCTAGTCATATTTATCTATTTTGTTTATTTGTTTATTTATCAATTTGTTTATTAGTTTATTTACTTTGTTAGTTAAGTCGTAGCCACGTTCCTCGGGAAATTTTAGCTGAAATACCATGCGATACTTATAATAAAGGTTATTACTAATCTTTTCAGGGCCACATAGAGTATTTGCAAGTTGACATTTATTTGCATAAACGTAAAATTGAGTGTGTTTATGTGTATATATATATATATATATATATATATATATATATATATATATATATATATATATATATATATATATATATATATATATATATATATATATATATATATATATATATACATATATATATATATATATATATATATACATACATATATATATATATATACATATACATACATACATACATACATACATACATACATACATACATACATACACACACACATACACATACATATACATACATACATACATACATACTTATTCATATATACTGTACATATGAAAAGCGTTTTGTGTTCAGTGCGTGTTAACTGTAAATCGTATAATTTAATGAACACTTACTCTTAGAGTAGAGATCTGGTTACCGATCTGAAAATTAATACCATACAAATCTCATTTCTGTTTTAATCTATAATTAATTTTCTTCCTTTTGCTTTTCTTTTCCTTGAATCAAGACAATATTTATCCGATACTCAGATGTGTAGCTTTGCTTGACAAAACAAGTACATGGCTACTGACCCACAGAACTTTTTGAAGCTTCCTTCCTATTTTATTTATGGAAACATTTCTTATCACTTTTGCAGTTCCCCCATCTCTTCCATAAAACTAGATAATTTCAGTCAGTTGCAGTTCTGTGCATGATTTTACCTAGTGTTCCCTTGTCAACAGTGATAAAGTCAGTAATAATTATTTATCGTTACGTAAAGTTGGAATTTCTAGGCACCCGTTTTTTGTATGACTGATTATTAACGATATAAGTGTAAGAATCGTATCGGTAATATTATCCTGGAGACAACTGCACTAGTAGAATAAAAAAAAAAATGTACCCCTAAGAATATGTGCCGAGTCTTTCTCTCAGCTGGTATTTTTATTTATTTATTTATTTATTTATTTTTGCTTTTACCTGGCATAGTTTGATCACATAAAGTTATCTTTCCATTAGCTTTCATTCTGTATCATTTTAATACGAACATTCCCAGTGAATCTGCTGCGTAAGTGCTTTTAACTTTTCCTGTGTGGCAAGATTCGCCGACTGACCGATTCATCCGTAGAAGACTTGACTTTAGAAAAACTTATCACAGAATGTAGGAATGCTTTAATTGTTATGATTTAGCCATGTTCCGTAAAACTGTTTAGATCATTTTGAAAAATTAAACTAAAAATTAATTTTAAAACGAGCAGTCTTACAAAAATTGATTACATTTATCTTAAACAACTAAAGGTGAGAACAGCAAGTGAGCTGTAATGAAACGAAAGCCTAGAGGAGTATTCATTTTATCCAAACCTGATAACCTTCGATACGCAAAAAGGAAAGAAAAGAACCCAAGATCATCATCATCATCATCATCATCACAGCCCAGACAGACAAGGGGCGCCAGAAGACCGCAGCCAAGTTAATGGGTGAAGTATCATTCGCCGTTCACCTCGACTCATACACCACCGAGCGAAACGAGGTCATTAGCGTCCGTAACAACACAAAATTAGCAGTCACAGAACCTTCATTCTTAGTCAGCCAGATACCCACTACCCAGGCTGACCCCTGGAGGGACCCAGAGCGGGGTATCTGTACTCTCCTTCCTCAGCCAGAAAACTCTAATTATACCATCCCGTAGATATGGCGGAAATACCCAAGCCAGAATTTTTCTGTCGCGGAATTTGCTCGAACACAACATGAGGATGATGGTGTGGGTGGAGGAGAAAAGTGGGGAAGGGGGGGGCCCGGTTGGAGGGGTTAGAGAGGCTTGTTTTAAGGGGGTTGGTGGGGGTCGGGGTAGGACAGGTAGGGATGCGTGAAGGATGCAAGAGAAGCGGGAGAAAAGTGAAACAAAATAGAGAATAATTAGACGGTTCGAATCACACATGACGGTCCCAGGAGTCGAGCCATTTTTGTTTATTCGCCTCTCTCTCTCTCTCTCTCTCTCTCTCTCTCTCTCTCTCTCTCTCTCTTCTCTCTCTCTCTCTTTGTGCTTTACTAAGAAGCGTTATTTTTTTACACTTTCTTGGCAATATTGTTTGTATGGAGAGAGTTACTGTTTTAGAGGAACTTATTAGTAGTTTGGAGGGTGGTTTTGAATGATTGTTTGAAGGTTATCTGACGTTACAGCTACCAAGGTCACTGCCGCTGAAAATAGAGGATGGTAGTACCAAAGTTCCATTCAGTAAAAGGGCAAATATATATATATATATAGTAAATCACAAAGTTTAAATGTAATTTTAGTAACCAATCATTTATAGCTGCCATGGGAATTGTAATATATTATAGCCGTTTCCTTAAGGCGCGACCCAAGATGTAATAAGATCTTATTCCATCTTGAAATAACCTATTTGAGTGAATGCAAAAACGTGACTGACCAATGATTGACTGGTTGAAAACTGTTTGGCGTTATTCAATGAATAGTCTCCGTATGGGGGTTAGTGCCGTCAGTGCACCTTACGCGGTGCACTGTAGGCATTACTTAAGGTTCTTTGTAGCATCCCTTCGGCCCCTAGCTGCAACCCCTTTCATTCCTTTTATTGTACCTCCTTTCATATTCTTTCTTCCATCTTATTTTCCAACCTTTTTCTAGCAATTGTTTCATAGTGCAACATCGAGGTTTTCATGCTGTTACACTTATTTACACCTATCATACCCCTTACCCTCAATTTTCTTTTCAGCGCTGAATGACCTCATAGGTTCCAGCGCTTGGCCTTGGGCCTAAATTTTATATTCCTTCCTTCCTAAATGAATAGTCACCGATAGGCATCAGTAGTAAGTTAGCCTGTCTTCTTCCATTAACTCCACACCTTTTGACGCAGATGCAGGTTTGTAGTTCTGACGACGCTCAGTGGAGTCATATTTTTAACTTCACACCTAAAAAATACATTTTCGGACTTCTGTAGCTCAAATTCGTCGAACCCAGTGCGTGACCTTTAGTAGTGTCACATCTTGGAAATATAGTTGTAACTTATTTTGCTTTTTATTCCTTTTAATCTTATAATTAGGAAGAGGATGGCTAAGAACAATACTTTCCTCGTGACCAACTATTCTGTTTATATATATACACACATACAGTATATATAAACATATATATATATATATATATATATATGTATATGTATATATATGTATACATATGTGTAAATATATATACATATATTATATATATATATATATATATATATATATATATATATATATATATATATATATATATACATACTATATGTATATGTATAATACATTCACACAGCTGGCCCCACGCCCTGCAACAGACATATTTAAGGGCTCATATGCTCGGGCGTCTGATATTTTCTGGTCATTGCCGATACAAATACTGACTATACCCCGTACTGTTCAACTTCCCTAATCGGACGACCAGAGGTGTAACCAATGTGTTACCGGAGAGAAATGCGTATTAAGTATCCTGCTGGAGTCACCACTGCATATGAAAAAAAGGACGTATGTTAAGGAGAGAGAGAGAGAGAGAGAGAGAGAGAGAGAGAGAGAGAGAGAGAGAGGACAAAAACAAACCAGACCTGCAATGATCCCTTGTACTCTCGTAAGCGTCACTAGTAAAAACATATAACGGCTTATCTTCTTCTCCCAGTCGCCTGCTTGGTTTCGTCCGTTTTACGAGGCTCGTGATTGGTTCGTTCCCAAGCAGAATTTCGTGGTTAATCAACGACGAAAAAAGACCAAGGGGAAATAAAGTAGAGGAAACAGATGGTTAAGAGAGGTTTTATGTCACTTTGCTCTATCGCTTGCTTTTGTATCTCTTTGTATGAGGAAATGAAGCGTCGGTTATATATATATATATATATATATATATATATATATATATATATATATATATATATATTGTGTATGTATTTAATTTATCAGCCGAAATTATATAAATAAAGAAATGTTGTGTATTCTTTAATTTATCAGAAGGTGCATTATAAAAAGATGCACGGTTTTTTAACAAAAGGAGTGGTCAAATGGATAAATTTAGAGTGTCACAAGACCAGAATTCTTAAGTCCCTCCCACAACTCTACAGAAATTCTACAAGTCTTCAGACTTTCTATTCCGTCAGCCTCAGAGAAATACTACGAAGAAATGACTGGCATTTCTCAAAAAAATCATCCACTATAATCATGGAGAACACCTAGAATTGGGGACTAATTATTTCTTATAAGTAGAGAAAAGCTCCCGGCTGGTCGGGAATGAAATTGAGCTTAGAGCTTAGAGGACGTTTAGCTGGTAACAGAAATTTTGGAAGAGCAGAATCGACTCTAGGCATTTGGCGAGATTTGGAGGGATCTCCCACGCTGAAACAGGCTGAGTTAAGGGGCTGGTTGGTGGTTGGTTTAGATTCAGCCGGCCTTATGCCAGCACGAGCCCTTGCCCCAAGGCATGATAACATGTGGAACACAATAGGAGTCCTGGTATGGTCTTCTGGGCTCTCCAAACCAACAGAAATGAGATAAAGAGATTCACCTCCCTTAGACTGAATAAGGTATTGCACCGCTACTGTTTTACTGCTGTTGTTCCATTGAGCATCACTATCCACGGTGTGCAAGCGAGGGAAGCATTGCTAACGGTTTATCGAGTATAATAAGTAAAAAGATTTAATGACGCTTGCATGCAAAGCATGTGTAAGCCTGCCCACAATTCAGTTATTTCCACCAGATGTCTTTCCGGTTCACAAACACCTGCAAAAACCTCCTCATGAAAGTTTGATATGAAAGTCTTAGATGGAAGACCACAAACAACGACGCTGCTGTTATAAAGCGTCGATTTTCCTCGATTTTTTTATACCTCATGAATATGTATCCCCGAGAGGAAGGGGAGCACTCAGCGCTACAGAACTTCTCTTGTTTTATATTCTCAATTAAGCGCCGTGTTTCAGAAATCAAGCGTCGGAACTTGACGCTCTTCCCGGCTCTTACCGTTACTGTACATTTTCACACTTGGGTGTCAGCTGCGCCTTATCGGTTTCCGCCACTGAATTCGTGCTTGTTTAGGTCGCTTAGTTCGCTTCTGGGAGAGGATTTCACTTTTGCCACATGTCCGTGCTTCCTTTACGACTTGGCGTCCATGTCCGTAGTCGTTGCGATGCCAATATGTAGATTTAGGTTAATTATTTTGGAATAAAGATGTACAATCAAGGAGTAAGTCTGAAGTATAACAGCTGAATATATATGAATTGTGCGATAATTTCTTCTGCAGCATTGTTATATTTCAGAATTGCTTTAAGCTATTCAGGAATGAATCTCCATTTCGTTAATGACCGTTCTTTTGTAATGGTAAAATAGAGGTTTATTTTGATGGCTATCGTTAAAAATGCATTCCTCTGAAATGTGAAATTAATTTAACAGATTGCCATTTATGATCTTAGACAAAGTGAACCAAGTAGATGTAATTAATGAACAAAAATCATTTCATTTTCACTAAGGCGCAGAAGTAGGTATCATCAAGTTGCTAGAGCTGCTTTGAAACAACAAACTAGTTAAATAAGACATGCACAAATTAGACATACAGAATTGCAAAATCTAATTTACTTTCGTTTGCCAAAGTGGAAAAAGTCAAATATTTATCTTCCACCATTGTGATACAGCAGTGGTTCGTTTTAGCAATCTTATGGATAGGTTTGTCATCAGGAGAGTGAGTTTGCACAAACCGGTTTATTTACATTTTGCATCTCTTGAAAACCGGTTTGTTATCGTTGTTTGAATTACCGGGAAAAAAGTTATTTGTTTTCGTTGTTCGTGCAACCAATTTTCGATTGACCTCAGTGCACTTATTGGTTAATTTTCATTGAACTGAAAATCTCTTTTAATTTTCCACGAAGTCCAGACTTTGGAGTGCAATTCTTTTTTTTTTTTTTTTTTTTTTTACTTCGATCAGAAATTTAATTCGTTTCCATTTGGTGCGTTGTTGTTTGTTCATGTTTACTTAAATACCAGATTTAGATAAACTTGAAATTAGAGGAAAGTTAAGTTCAGTTAACAAAATCTATAAATTTAATCAGTTTTCCTACAGGTCAAGAATTCTGTTCAATTTCCTCACAATTTCTAAATACAGATAATTTTCATAAAGGCTTAAAGATTTGTCAGTTGTAAGTGAAGTGCCATTTTTCCATTTTTGCCTAAGTTCAAGTTATAGTTCATTTTCAGAGAGGTTAGAGATTATATAATATTGCTTTAGAGGAACACGAAACGAGTTAAGCCATTATCGTCGTAGATTCATCATACAATTGTTCCACATGTCCAGCGTACGAAATAACGAGGACACACCTGAATATTTGTTACTGTCGCAACACAAACAGACGGAGCCTTTCGAATCACGACAAAACAGGAAATAGTTGCCCCTAAAAATACACTTGCACTGAAAAAAATCCTTGCGCGCATCCGCAAGGCTTCAAAAGGATGTATATACTTTCTCTCTCTGTAGTCCGCCCATCTCCAGATTCCCACCCAACAATTCAAAGATGATGAAGACTAAAATTAAGATGCCAGTCTATTGGGTACTTACCATCAACTCTGCCGATCAAGGCTTTCCTCCCAGATACCATTAAATGCATTCGTCTGTCTATTTGCATAAGTATGAAGTTCGACATAACAGGGGTGCGGGGGTGAGGGCCGCCGGTTCTTTACGAGTCTTTCGTGCTCTGGGATTAAGATCGAGAGATTTTTTTTAAGAGTGTTTTGACCAGATGACGTGTGTTCTAAGATCGTCTTATTTTATTGTCTGTTAGGATCTGCATTCTATTCAGCTTGATTATGAAGTGGGGATGAGAAGTGTTTTTTTTTTTGTCATTCTTCATTTTGTCATAACAAACAAATACGTTTAATAGCCGATGCATTGTCAAATGTTCTAGTGTGAAATGTATAAGATGTCATGCAGTGTTTACGAAACAAGTAAGAAGCACTTCAGTTGTAAAAGACTTTTTTAATAAATAGGCTTTTGACGAAAGAGAAAGTGTCGGAAATGCTCTCCTTAAGTGCCTAGCAGTGCCAACGTCAAGATGCCTATTAGCGTGAAAATTGTAAGTCTGCATTCCATCCTACCATCACTGCTCATATTTTATTTTCCTTTGCTTTTCCTTAACAGGGAGAAGTCTGGCGACAGTGACTCTCAGTAAATCGGTCCCGAACAGGAGCACACCTTGAAGCAAGGTAAGCGTTTTAAAAGTTTTCAAAAATTTATTCACTCGTTCGTATCTAATTTCCGGCAACCATTATCTTGCCGTTAATGAATTTCCCAATTGTTTTACTCTCTCTGGATGTAGAGCGTATAATCTAAAGTCGATCGAACACGATAGCGCTTCTGTGAAATGTTTTATCATTTCGGTGCCAATCTTTGGACGAAGTAACTAATAACTGGCTGATTAGTTTTTATAAACCAGTGTCTTATATCTAAAATCGGTGGCAATAAGTGAAGTTAATTTGCGCCTGCGCGATACCGCTGTCACTGAATTCAGTAACTTCGATTAGGCGCAGTTCTTGAAGTTGATGAGAGTTGAACAGTTATTTCAAAAACGGAGCAGAAGCGTGCCTTATTTAATTTTTACGAAATTTTATCATTCCTGTGGGTTCTAGGTATATAGAAAGAAAAATGGATTCAAAATTGTGTTGTGAATCTCATTTCGTTTATTTCAGCAGTATTTAGCGCTAAATGAATATTTAATAAGTATCTCCTTTAACGGTTAAGTGTCCAACTTAATTGTTATCGACGAAAAAATGGTTTGGGAGAGAGAGAGAGAGAGAGAGAGAGAGAGAGAGAGAGAGAGAGAGAGAGAGAGAGAAGTATCTGGTTACTGGTTTCACTCCCGTGGCGTTCTCATAAAAAAAATGTGATGTATATATTTTGACGCAGTACTAATAACTCACGTGTATAATTTTTTGTTCTCTTATTTTTCTTTTTTCCCACCACCACCACCAGTTACGACCAACAACAGCTGACTAACAATAAAGTACTTAAATCACTTCATAGGTCAACAAAAGAAGCATATTGTATATTTAATGAAAATTTCCACTACATACCTTCTTTCACCCTGTATGGGGATCGAACGCAAGCTTCTCACTTTACAACGAGAGAAAGAAACGGAAAGAGAGTAAAGGAAAGGTAAAATACTATTCTTATGAAAAGTCAGCATAACGTGCCAGTTGGTTTCAGAAAGCTTAGATAACAGTGATAGGGCTGCCACTTGTTCTCAATAAAACGTTTAAATTAACTAGTAAGTTTTTTATATTTTTATTTATTTATTTTTTTTTTGTGATATAACGTACTTTGTTTCGAACCTCAGTAATTACAACTTCGACCAGAAAATTCTGGTTCTCCAACATCAGGGAATTTTTAAAATCCATCATATTGTAGTTCCATTATGTTATTTTAACTTTACGGTGTTGGATATAACACGCACACACACACACACACACACACACATATATATATATATATATATATATATATATATATATATATATATATATATATATATATATATATAAATATATATATATATATATATATATATATATATATATAGAGAGAGAGAGAGAGAGAGAGAGAGAGAGAGAGAGAGAGAGAGAGAGAGAGAGAGAGAGAGAGAGAGCAGCATACATGCAAGTCTTTTATTGGATTTGTGCAGAGAGAGAGAGAAAATACCATACCAGCACCTAACTTGTTCACTAAACTCACTAACACACACACACACACATATATATAATATATTATATATATATATATATATATATATATATATATATATATATATATATATATATATATATATATATATATATATATAAATATACATATATACATATTATATATATATATATATATATATATATATATATATATATATATATATATATATATATATATATATATATATATATTATATATATGGAAAGGAAAGGAAACTCAAGCTCATGAAGAATAAAAGAGTATAGAATCACGGAAAGAGGAACCGAAAGAAAAGAAAGAAAGAAAGAAAGAAAGAAAGAAAGAAAGAAAGAAAGGAATAGGACACTGTTGGTAAGGAGAGGCCTTTATATAAGAACAAGCGCCGAGAAACAGCAAGAGAATGGACGATGATGAAAATAGCTGTGATTACCAGCGAGAAGAAGGCGATTATAGAGTGATGAGAATAAGTATGTGTAGGAAGGAGAAAGATAGAAGAAGATACGGGGGGTTGTTTTGGAAAAATCGAAGATGAAAGTAATGGTAAATGGCAGAATTCGAAATGGGATATGGATAAAAGTGCGAGAGAATGAATATGTGTTAGAAAGAGTAAGACTGAAATGATAAGAGGTGTTTTCGAAATGTCATGCATGAGTTGTAATGGAGAATGAATTAGAAAAGAGGATAAAGATAAAAGTGCAAGAGCAACAGTGTCGTTGGAGAATAAGAATGGAAACAAAATAGAGGGGGAATATGGTGGATGATAAGAATTAAACTTCACTGGAAACTTAAAGGTAGAGAATGTTGAGAGTTTCACATACAACTAAAAGAAAGAAACATAAAGTTGAACAAGTATAGGCCTAGAAGTTAATTACATCCAAAACCTTCCGAGAGTTAATAAGCTTGATTATGAGACTGAAACTGAAATTTGACACTGGAATGGAGAGCTGGAACAGTTTTACTTTCACCGTCCTGAGGGCTCTCGTTTGTCAGGTTTTTAATTACTTCTTCCTAGATTTAGAGGTTACCGTCTTTCTTGTTCCATTTCTTTCTTCCTCTTTAACTTTAATTTCTCATTTTCTCTTTCATATGTTTGGTCTTTTTCAAGTCTCCTCTATCTTTCGTCGTCCAGTGTTTTATCCTAAATACATTCGTTCTTCACGTTGAAGGCTGCAGTGGCTAATCCCATGCCTCCCAAATATGAAACTGGAAATTGATATTAAATGTGTCCCGGTGAGGTGGACTGTGAGATTAGAACTGGAATGGTGAACTGGAATTTCAGACTGGAGCTGAAATAATGGGATGGAATTGGAAATAGTAACTGGAAAGGTGCACTAGAAAACAAGACTGGAACTACAGTGGCTAGCTGGTATTTGAGATTGTAGCAAAACAATAGACTGGAATAGGAGACAGGAACTAAAAAGGTACACAGCCCTAAAGACTGGAACTGGAATGAAGGCCTGGAACTGGAGACGGGAACTGGAATAGTAAACTGGCATTGAACGGACGAAGGGGAACGCGAACTGGAATTGGGGGCTGAAATTGGAATGAGACTGGAATGAAGGAAGAGGACTTGGAGAAAAGGGAGGGGGTGGCAGTAGAAAGAGTAGAAAGACCAAGTGGACTGTTGGATGGACAATGGAAAAATAATGGTGAATGCACAAACGTAAAAGTGAAACGAAGTGAAATCAAATTGAATTAACCAAGGAGAGAGAGAGAGAGAGAGAGAGAGAGAGAGAGAGAGAGAGAGAGAGAGAGAGAGAGAGAGAGAGAGAGCATGATGGTACGCCGGAAAAACTGGATGGAAAATGTAGACAAAATAAGAAGAAGAAGAAGAAGAAGAAAAGAAGAGAGAGAGAGAGAGAGAGAGAGAGAGAGAGAGAGAGAGAGAGAGAGAGACCCTTCCATCATACCCCTTGATTTATGCCAAATTATCCTCGAATGCTTAAACGTCCTGTTGTAGAGTGGCAGCCTCCAAACACCCCCACCCTCCATCCCCCCACCTGCGTCTGTCCGTCCGTCCCTCCCATCCCTAACTGCTTATTTATTCCCGGGACCAGCATTATAGAAGGTTAGCTTACACTATGTCTTTAGGGGTCTGTTTGATATATGAAAGAAGGGTATGCATTTGGGCCGAGTTGCGGGGAACGGTCGTGCAACATAAAGTGATGAACACCGTAATTAGATTGAAAACAGCTGATAGCTGCATAGGTTGCCAGAGAGTTATCCCGGCTCGGATGGAGCTGGAGTTGGAGCTGGAGCTAACTGAGCTTGCCTTTAAAATGCGGTGAACCCACTTTGACTTGAATGGGATTTTGGGATTGGGATTGGGGTTAGGGTCTGGAGAGGGTGAGGGAGGGGTGGGATTGGCTGGTATTTCACCCTGGGATTCTCCTTGATCTCCCTCTCGTCTGTGTGGATGAAGCTGTTCTTTATTTGCACACGAATGAAAACTCTTTCGGAGATGAAGGAAAACAAGACAAGATGATCATAAAGGTAATTGCTATTGCCCAGAATAAAAACAAAGGTGGAATATGTAGCCAGAAATAAAACGTTTATGAGCCACAGGATTAACACAGCTTGTAAACGGCGTCGGACCGGGTACCGAGAAATAACCAGGATAAGTCTCGGCTTGAAATTCCAGCGTAACACTAAATTGCAGTGACTCTAGAAGAAACTGTTTTTCGAGTGTGATCGTCGGCCTTACAGTCATCAAGTTGCACATCGCAGCTGCAGACAATTGGCTGCACCCACACAATGCGCCTGTGGGATATTGTGGGTAATCAGAAAGAACTCGATATTTGCGCAAAACCTCAGGAGAAAAGGAAGAAAAATACAAACGTCAAGTAGGGGAAAAAAAATTGCTCCTCGTGTCAGACTACGAGTGAAGGAGTGTCGGGGGTTGTACCCAAGTGCTTCGAATGTGCTGGTCCTACCAAAATGTGGCATTCATATGCTTCAAATGTGTGGTATGTGTCAGAGGTCGTATTTAAGTGCTTCGAGTGGGATGAGCGTGTCAAGGATTCTTTTCAAGGGTTTCGTACGTGAATCAGTTAATTTAAGTCCTTCAAATGTGCGGTATATTTCAAAGGTTGTGTTCAAGTTCTCTGAATAAGGTTGTATTCAGGAGCTTCGAATAAATTTTACGTGCTACAGGCAGTATTTCGGTTTTTCTCAAATATGTTGAACGATTCAAAGGTTATAATCGGGTGCTTCGGATGTACTGAACTTGTCAAATGCGTTCGAGTGCTTTGCATGTGCTGAACGTTTCGTATACTTCAAGAGTTTTGAATGTGCTAAACGTTTCGTATGCGTTCAAGAGTTTTGAATGTGCTGAACGTTTCGTATGTGCTCAAGAGCTTCTAATGTGCTGAACGTTTCGTATGCGTTCAAGAGCTTCTAATGTGCTGAACGTTTCGTATGCATTCAAGAGCTTCTAATGTGCTGAACGTTTCGTGTGCGTTCAAGAGCTTCTAATGTGTTGAACGTTTCGTATGTGTTCAAGAGCTTCTAATGTGCTGAATTAGCTGCTTCAAGGAAGGAAATAGTTGGTGGTATATCAAGTGATATTGAAAATACAACGCAACAAGATCTGCCCTATAAATTCTCAATTGTTGATATGGCTTAGCCACGTTGCGTCAGTGTGGACCATTCTCGGCAGTGTCTCACATGCCCCTGACAGAAATGAAAGACCAGCTTCTTAGTTTTCCGGAAAGAAATTCGCTCCCTCTTTTTCTCGGATAAATATGCATATGATCTGGTTCTTTTTTTATTGATTTTCTTGCATTTTCTGAGCTATTAGATTTAACATCCTGAACATCGGCAGATTGCGCTTTCTACATTAACCTTTTCATTCTTTCAGAAATGTTTGTTACTTTTTTCTCACTGCTCTGATTATGTATTATGAACATACCAGTGGCAAAGATCCACGAAGTAGATATCCACGCGGGAGTATTGCTATTAAACAGGAACTAATGGTCTCTATCGTTTTCCATTTTAAAATTAACCTCTCCAAGATCCACGTTTCCCAGCCTGCTCTTCCACACAAACAAACAAAAAATTTAATACTTTCCCATCTTCCAATACACAAATTGCTTCTGCCAAATTTCTCTGGGTATTTTGATTCGTTCTACATCCATTTCTTTCAATTAGGTTTTGTTGAAAGGACTGAACGGTCTCTGCCACTATTTGTCGCTACTGATGGATTCTTCCGGATGTCACATCTCGCTGCCTTGACCTGGATCGGGGCCGTATAGCCTATGTTCTCAAGTCTTGGAGATGTGCCAGAGTCTCTCTACAGTACAGTACTACAGCCCTTAACTGTTTGGGTTAGGTTTTCCTGCTTTGCAGTGTAGCACACGTTGTTCTGTTACTTTTCTTTTTTTATTGTTTTAATTACATCATTTTAACTACATATATTCACGGTAAATATATGTATATATATATATTTATGTATACATACATACATACATATATACACATACATATACATGTACATATATATATGTATATATACATATGTATATATACATATATACATATTTATATATACATATATACACATATAGGCTCCATTTTCGCCTTTAGCGCGTGTGGCCGCAGGTTCTTGACCTTACTGTTTTCAGCAAGTCTTTGGAATGAGGTTGCTAGCCCAGAAAGGTTTTACAGTACTGGTTGAAAACATCATATTCACCTGTCTACCAGCTACGTAATTCACAGCTTAATACAGCGGAGACATAATGACTTTTTAACGTAGTGTGTTCATCTGCCCTTCTTCGTTTGTGTTGATAATCAGAGTCGCTTAGAAGTAATGGCTCATGAGTGAGAAGCTGAACAATTGCAACAGGAAAACAGGACGTCTGTCGTTTGGGGTTCGAGTGACGAGCCGTCTTGGCCCACCACTGAACGCTGGACTTCTGGTCTTGGAGTCTGGAATGGTCGAATTTAGAAAGAAATATTCTGTCGCTTCGAAAATTGTATTCATGGGTTTTTTTTCTCTCTCTCTCTCAACATTCTCTGCCGACTTAGAAATTTGTATTCATTCAAAATTTTCTTTAGCATTCTTGGCCTGATTCCAGTCACTGAAATTTGTACACAGAAATCTTTCCTAAAGATTCTCTCTCTCTCTCTCTCTCTCTCTCTCTCTCTCTCTCTCTCTCTCTCTCTCTCTCTCTCTCTCTCTCTCTCTCTTCATTCATTTTACAGCATGCATATGAAAGAATTTTGGTATTTTTTCTGATATTTCTGGGATCTGAAAAAGAAAAGTTTCCAGTTTGTCGATAGCGTTTTTATCAAATTTCGTCTGCTATGTATTCTTAATTCAGTCATTCCAGGTAATGTGAAATATCTGGATTTTTCTCCATCTCCTCATCTCACAAATACGATTTCCCCCTTTTTTTCCTTTTTTTTTACGAACGACTTCTCAGCTATTCCTTTTACGCCGTCCTCGTCAGGGGAAATCTTAAGCAATTTGGCAATTGGTGTCTATTGTAAACCGGCGAATGAACCCAGTAAATAACAGCGAAAATGAGACCATTATGGACTTTAAGTTCAGAGCCCCGCCTCCCCCTCCCACCCCACTCCAACCCCCCCTCCTCACCCCATCTCGTCCCCCCTGAAGCCTTCGCTTGTTCTTCTAGACGTCCAGTCCGTCCCAATTCTTCAGAAGCTATTTATGATTTTATAAGATTTATTTGTAGATTTAATCTATTTATTTCCAGAGGGGTATCAGGCTTATGGGTAGGAAATTTAATGACAGCCTAGAAGGCACTGCTATGGTTTCATCTAGATTGTCTGCAATTAATGACAGTCATTTCACGGGATGATTTCTTGTCGGTAGATGTCGTGTCACAAAGCAATGATTTACTCTAACTAATAGAGACAGAAAGATAAAGCTCTTTAAGTAGAACGTCGAGGAAAAGAAATGTAAAAAAAAAAAAGACAGCTAGTGTAGTGGCCGAAGCTACGTTGCATACATTATAGAGGCAGCCGCTCGAAAACCCGTCCGGAGATAACTCGGTTGACTCGAAGGGACCAATCGCATCCATCAACGTGGACAAAGGGAAGTTCTGATTGGTCAATGAGGAGTGTTTGCAATCTCGCATCATTAGTGTCCGGCGGGGCCTGATATCAGAACTGGAAGGCTCACCCCGGGCGAGTTTTGTATCCTGTTTGCCAGGCGTAAGAAGGACGCGGGTGCTGCAAGACTTCTGCAGGAAAAATGACCCATATGAAACTGGACCGTGAAGTCGTCTTTTGCTCTGGGCAGCATTGCGTTGCTCAGGCGCCTTCGGATGCCCCAGCGTTTACAAACAAGTGTTGCAGCGGAGATCAAAGCGAAGGATGCCATGAGAGTAAACCCGTTTTCTTTTTGGTATTTCATCTCTTTTTGAGTCCGAAACACCGCTCAGCCTTAATCAGCTTTCATGAGGTATTAATTTGGTCTGTGGTGTTTAATGAGGGCACCGTCAGGGGGGGTGGGTGGAGGAGGGTTAAGGAAGGAGAGCTAATGCCAAGGAGACCCCCCGTTTGGTTTTACGAGATGCGCAGGCCAAGCTAACGAAACCATAAATTGAAAATTCACCCACCATGAATTTTGCGAATAAGCGGACATTGCATGCATGGCTTTTGCACAGGGAGAAAAAGTGAAAGACAAAAAGAACATCGCCGATTATCAACCATGTATGAAAAATAATGCAATTATGTGCAGCGATACAGTCTATTGAAATGTCGAACGATCAGCAAGACACGCTTCGCACGGTAGTGCGACGAACCGCGTTCTTTATGGAACAAGTTTAGCTCGCGTTTTCTCTCCCGAGTACACCAAATATTTTAATGAAAATTTGTGCCCTGAATGGTGCGCGCGCCCACCTCTGTGTGGCGAAGCCAGCCCGTCTCCAGCAAAATATGATCGTTTAATATGACGGGGAAGCAGGCGGGCATGATGATAGCACTCGACGCTGGAACCAACGAAGCTGGAATTTGCAACGTCGTGTAAATTAATGCGCCGTGCCGACCCGACCGCCTGAATGTATGGGAGGTATGATCGTGGCGAAAAAACTTCACGTGATGATTAAATTAGGGGAAAAGCCTAAGCTGCGGCTGTTGCTTGCTATACGACTTTATTACTTTTTTTCCCCCGTCGCTGTGTGTGTGTGGCTGTGAGAGAGAGAGAGAGAGAGAGAGAGAGAGAGAGAGAGAGAGAGAGAGAGAGAGAGGGGGTGGGGGTTGGGGTGTCGGGGAATAGAGGAAGAGATGAAGTTTCAGCTTACAAAGAGTTAACGCTAAATGGATTGGAACAAAAGCAGGGCCTATATACAAATAAAAGACAGTCTTAAAATTAATAACTAATCTGTAATATAAAAATGTTCATTTTTTCCTTGAGATGTAGCGAAAAGGAGCCAACATTTCTTATTCCCCGTTATAAAAGTCGTTTTGAGTGTTCAGCGGATTAAGAGCCAATTTCTTTTCTTTCGTGCAATATTGAAACAAAAGTTAATTATCAAATTCATTTATATTTAAAGACGGAGCAGCTAACTTAAATAAGTAGCGGAATTCGTTAAGGGAATCGCTAGTGATTCAAGAAAAGAAGTAGCTCACTTTATTAAGTTGAACAATAGACTTAGCACCTCGAGTGATCAATAACCCTGTGATTGAAATAATAAGGGTATCGCAATTTGAACGTAATTTCCCGTAATGAAGTTCCGTGCTCCAAAAACTTCCTTTAATGTTTGTTATCATAATTCCGTTATTTTTTTTTTATTCAATATGCAATTATAGCTCTCTCTCCCAACAATGACACCCGAATGCTTCCAAATAACCCGTCATGTAACCGCCGAGAGAATTATCCCTTTAACAGGCACCCGTTTCATTTTCCCTCGTCGACGACATGGCTTCGCCGTATAATTAGCACATTAAAGTAGCTCCCTTCGAACCATACTTAGAAGATAATCTAGCGGCCGTTATTTCACTTACTTGCAATTACATCGGCCCGAATCCCTACGTTGAGACGGAGATCAGGAGCTAGATTTGGTTGGCAAAGACCCGTCTCTCATTTCCGCGCTACCGATAGTCATCGGCGCTAACCCCAGGTAGCTACTGCTTGGTGTGGCCGGTTTTTGGCATCTAAGCTGTCTTCATAAAAACTCTTCGTATTTGTAACTTCTCTTCTGTAAAAACTCATCTTTCCTTCCTGCTACTGCGCGGGGTACGCGGACTTTGAGACGCGTCGCTTGATGCGTAGCAAACTCTATGTTGGGAAAACTTGTCGTGTGCAAAATAGCTCTGTGATCTTAATTTTGCCTTGCTTCGGCTCTCTCCTCCCCAAAGTGAAGGCTTACTAACACTAATGATGATAATGATGATAATGATGATAATAATAGGAACCTAAAGGAGACGTAAGACCTGAATATGTGATCGGAAGTCCTTTTCTAGATCAACCCTCGTGGAAAAGTGGCGTATTCACACCCTTTCGACAATGGGACGCTGAAACCGGATTTTCGGATGCCGGGATCCTACAATACATCCGTTTTCTATGAAGTGTACTTTTTGATTGGATAATTCCTAAATTATAACCGGAGTGTTCCCTTTTTTTAATAAATGAACTAATGATTAGATACTTGCATTGCATATCTGCAACATGAAAACACTGCTACAAGTTCACAGTGAGATGTCGAATAAGTCGACAATACTAAAACCTTTCTATCAAAACATTCAATAACATATAAGATATTCTTCTTTTATTAGCATGTGAGATTAAACTCTGTATGGATGAGTATTGCTAATATAAGGTTAAATATTTAATAATTACTCATGAAATTTTGTTTTGCAACTCTGTCAGGATAAAAAAAATCGTCATTACTTAAACCGTTTGTTTTAATATTTCATGTTTTTCAAGTGAATCGTATAATTCTTAGTTTTCTCGTGACAGTAAATGAATAATTACCTTCCTCGATTACAGTTTCTTTGTATCATCTCTGCACTGAAGCGGAACTACCAATATATTTGCAGTTTCCCCGAGAATATTTTTCTTTTGAATTTTTTCATGTGAGGAAGTCCCTCAATGAACTAGTTACTAGTACCTCCATAACGAAAAATTTTCTTTTTCTCAGTCGACTAAACTTTGAACCCTCTGCCAAGTGCATGCGTATCTTGCTGAACTATTGTTTTCCCTCAGTCGTGAAAATCAAACCTTATAAAATATTGTTATGTCTCAAATGAACTGATATTTTCTGAGTGGTTTTTTCCTTGATGAAAAAAAAGCTTCTTAGCGAACGAGTATTTTCTTCCGGTGAACGTGCCTTCCCTTCCCCCTCCCCTTCCCTCCTCCCCTCCCTCCCCTCCCCTCCCTCCTCCCTCCCTCCTCCCTTCCCTTCCCTTCCTCCCTTTCAATGGCTGAGAACTGTTTTGAAGTCATGTTTTCCCTCGGCGAATGTACGACTTTCCACCAACTTCTCTGTGGCTTCACCGCATTTCATCAGCTCCCCTTCCACCACCACCACCACCCCACCCCCACCTTCACCTCCTATTGCGGCTCTGTTACCTTTTGAATTCGCAGACCGATCGCTCGGTCTGAAGAAGCTCTGTGCTTGTCGGCGTGAACTGCACATTGCAGATCTTGGAAAAAGATTCCCAGAGCAGTTGCTCTCTCTCCATTTATGTGCTTCTTCACGCAAGATGGGTATTTGTACTTCCTTTGAGCTCTCCATACTGAGGACTGGTTCAAGAAGAATAGCAACAATATTCTTGAGAGGTACTCGGATGAGGTTGCCAGCCCTACGCTTAACCCAACACATTAGGTCAACGGGAGCACGATGAGCTTTAAACGGAAAGTGCCCCTATTGGGTCTTTCGCTAATGAGGCAGGTAGCGTAACCGCCAGGAAGAACAACCATATATATACATATACTATATATATGTGCATATATATATATATATATATATATATATATATATATATATATATATATATATATATATATATATATGCACATATATATAGTATATGTATATATATGCACCCACAGATATTAAGCCCCATACATCGTTTAATATCTAATACAGTATACCTCAGAATATCTTACACCCAAGGGTAATTATAATTGATAAGTGCATCGTCATCAGTGGGATTCGATCCGTTGCCTGGTTTAGAAACAGCGACAGACAGAGACCTTGGCCATTTACACACAGACACACACACACATATATATGTGTGTGTGTATATAGATAAATATATATGTAATAAATATATATACAGTATTATATATATATATATATATATATATATATATATATATATATATATATATATATATATATATATATATATATATATATATATATATATATATATATATATAAAGTCAGAGCAATATCACACTTGCATTATCATATAAGATGATGATAATAAAATGCAGCATCATGCCAGGTTTGGAGCAAATCAAACCAAATTATTCTAAAACGCGTACTAGATTATCACCTCATTCAGTTTACCTTAAGCTCTGTAGAAACGTGCCATTATATCAGAATAAAATCAAATATACAATCAGCATGTATCCATGCAACACACTTATCGCAAATGAGGAAAGGAATCAATAATTAAAAACCGGAAAATTGAGCGTTCATCATAATGGGTCACGTATCAAGCCATCAAGCAAGTATCATCATCGCCATTATCTTCGTCGTCGTCATCATTATCTTAACGTTTGCCTGGACGGAATACGAAAACACTGTTTAAGTAAAGCAAGCGCACCGAGATTCGAATCATAATTAAGGGTGTGGTAATTCCTCGTGGAGATTGGGGATTGGGATTAGCGGGAGGGCGCTGGAAGGGGGCTGCGTCAGGATGAAGCCTGCGAGAGTTTTTTTTCTTTTTTCTTTTTTTTTTTTGTCATCCTTCTGTCCACTGGGCAGTGTGATAACGTCCTTCAAGTCCTGCCCGTGGAGCGAGGTTCCTAATGGGGATTGTCTTTCACCTCTGTGTTTCTATTTGCTGAGAGAGAGAGAGAGAGAGAGAGAGAGAGAGAGAGAGAGAGAGAGAGAGAGAGAGAGGTCCCTGACCAGGCTATTCCAGTTACGAACGTTTGTACCATGAGTAAAAATAAAGATAACATGTCTCTCTACCAGTTAATGTGAGTAGCATAATAGAAAGAGTGCCAGTAAATGAGTTATATCTATTCCAGTTACATGTGTATAGGTGAGAGAGAGAGAGAGAGAGAGAGAGAGAGAGAGAGAGAGAGAGAGAGAGAGAGAGAGAGAGATAGTTTGCGAACACCGTAAATAGGGCACTGGAAAGTTTCATTAACTTCTCCTCCTTTTGGCTGATTGCACAATATGTCAGTATGTTACGATGAATCCATACTCAGGAAAGTTGTGGCCAAAATCCTTCAAAACAATCTAGCCTTTCTTCTTTCACTGCTTCTTCCAGAACAAGAGACCGTATTTCCATTGTGGATGTGCAGTCATTTTCTCCGGGTCAAAACCCCAGTAGTCTGGCGAGCAAAATAAGTGCTGTTGACATGCTTCATTTTTTACTGTTAAAAAGATTCATTATGATTATCATAATCAGCAGGAAGACAAGGAAAACCACCTGTGACTTTAGCACTTTCGTAATTCCCTCTAGTAATGCAGTTTAACCCCCTGCGGGAGCTCTCTTATCATGGAAGGTGTGATTTAATCAGGTGCCCAGTTGAAGCTGGGGATGCTTGATGGTATCGAGCTCCCATTTCTTAACTTACTGGATTAAACCAGGCCATCCTGATTCATCCTTTACGTAAATACATGTACAACATGTTTAATGTTGACTAATACAAAGCAAAAACTTGGAAGATATGAACAAGCCTATATGAAATGTGTGTTTTTTTCTCCACTGATCCCCTCAATAATATTATTGTACAAAGCGAGAGGCGCGCGTTACGCTGCTCGGTGCAAGAGGGCAGTTGAAGGACTCCCTGTTTAAACGCGGCTGCCAGTCGTGAACTGGGTCCTTCGTCGCACCGCATTTGATTTTTTTATGGGAAACAAAATTCAAACCAAAACCCATGACTCACAATTAGTCTGGGACGCGTTGTTCAGCAGCTAATCTCGTGAGCGGTGACTGTCAGTTTCTTGCGAGAGACGACGCTGATCTCTAACGCGTTGCTCTTGCAATCTTAAGGACTTCTCTTCAGGGTGTTTCACTGGCAGGCCTTTGCCAGAAGTTCGTTAGGAATATTAAAAGACGTGTAGTCCGACGGTGTCTGGAAAATATGACCCCTTACTCCTAAAGCACTCAAATTATTTAACAGGTCGTTTCCTATAAGAGTAGTAATTTTAACTTTACATTAATGATTATCTGAAAGCTATGAATTTTTTCTCTGATATTTTGTTTTTTTATCAGTTCCTCAACAAAGCCGCTACGTTTGCTGAGAGGTTGTTAAATATGCCTCACCCTACATGAAAGGATATGTAGTTTGGTTAAGCTATTCAGCTAATTTTCTTGCTATGAAGTGGATTGGTAGAAAAATGGTGTAAAGAATTAAGTGGATATGGTTAAATAAATCATTAAGCGAGAGAGACGAATACTAGCCCCCAGATAAATTGTGAATATTTTCTATCCTTGGTGGCACTAGCTTTATACAAAAATTATTCAACTGATTAATGTTTTCTTGCCATAAGCCGTAGCTGTCATCAGTGAGATCGACTGATCCAGCAGTGACGTTGGGTTCTCTTTGGCCCACAGGCATGGCAATGGCCAGGATTAATAGCCACCATCTGTCTATTTTATTCGCCGATAGAATGCCTAAATAGATTACCACTTAGTCTCTGTCCTACCCATCATACCGAAATCTGTTGTCTATTAGTGCTTCCCCAAAATCTAAGATGCTCTTTCACATTTCCGTTGCCTATGTGGATCCAGGTCTTGGGACAGAATCAACAGACCTATGTCTTGTTTCAGCATGCAGCTGATTATTCTCCCTCGTATGAGGACAATTTTTTACCTTTTACCTCTGTCATTGTTTATTGGTTTTAATGTTGTTTAACGTACTCCACTGGCTGCTTCTTTCTTTATTACCATATAATTATTACTGCCTTTATTGTCATCTAACCCGCATGCTGAAGTTCTCTTTATTAGAGACATGAATGTCAATAACAGTGAGAGGCTTCTTTCCATTAACAGTCGTGTGTACTATAAACAGAAGGATTAGGTGCTCATTTTGAGAGACATAACAAATGATCGTGAAAGATCCTTCCATGATAGCGAAGGAAGTAGTTGATGGTATCAACCCGGTATGTATCCACCTTCCTACGCGTCACCTACTCCGAGGTGCTAGTACTAAGAAAGCTCCTTGGGACGCCGTGTTTAGTACTGGCCCTCAAGGATCAAAGTATTATATACACTCGTTTCTATATTGCGTGGTCGACAAATTATATTAAACTATAAGAAAACTCTTCGGGACGCCGTGTTTACTTACTGGTCTCCCTGGACTCAAAGGTGGATATACACTCGTTTCTATATTGATTTCAATAAAGAAGTCGACAAATTAAATATTCAACTATATTGATTCATATTGCTATCTTTCATACAAGAGCGCATTCTGCAAAAAGTTTACCTTAGCCAGACCACTGAGTTGATTAACTTGGGCTGGCCAAAGGTGGATACATGGGCTAAGGTTAATAGCAACGGGACCTACAGATTTCAATCCGAACCACATTATAGACCTTAAATATTCGCACAACATTGGTCTAATTCTTCATTAGCCGGCCGGAGACTCGAACTCTTTCACAGCTCTACAAGAAGAACTAGCGCATTCCACAAACACATAATACATGGCGAATGAGTAGGCCCCGAATATGGATTCATGGATTCTGTCCTTTCCGAAAGAATCAAATTTCTGTACAGCGTATAATGCTGTACGAAACTCTCAGCCACGGCCGATGAAACTCTCAGCGGCTCATGAAACTTTCATCCACGGCCCGGTGGTGGCCTGTGTTGTTGGCACCTATAGCGGTGCCAGACACAAGATCATGGTTAAATTTAACCTTAAATAAAAACAAAACTACTGAGGATAGAGGGCTGCAATTTGGTATGTTTGATGATTGGAGGGTGGATGATCAACATACCAATTTGCAGCCCTCTAGCCTTAGTAGTTTTTAAGATCTGAGGGCGGACAGAAAAAGTGCTGATCGACAGACAAATAGCCATCTCAGTAGTTTTCTTTCACAGAACACTAAATGGTTTAATAATGCTCTATCTCATGAATATACTTTTCTTCTCACATTCACGACAAGACTGCTGTAAACCGATACAGGACTTCTGTCCCTCCAAAAAATTATGTGTGCTATACTATATGAAATTTAGTCGCTTACTTAAGGTGAAAGCTGCACTGTGCTGTTTAACTGTCCCCCAAGAACTGACTCAAAGAATCGACAAAAATATTCAAGCTCTTGACTGTAGATAGTAAATGCCACATGCTCGTTAGGTTTTAAGAGAGGTATACAAAGGAGAAGTGATTTTGAATTAAAATTATATCTTTATGTTTCATCACGCATACGTACATGAATATAGCTACATAAATTCCTGCATACAATCTCAAACATAAGAAAAATTAACACGACGCCAAGACACATGTAAGTAAATGTAAATAAACAGATAAATAAAAGTGTACACGCACATACACACACACACACACACATATATATATAATATATATAAATATATATATATACATATAAAATTTATTAGTGTGTGAGCTATGTAAACATTCTTTACGCGTATATAAAGATATATTCTCGACGGAGAAATTGCTTGGTCAGCAATTTGATAAATGAACGCCGATTGAGCCTCAATGGACATCATAATTTCTGGAGGGAAGAGACACTTACAGCCACTGGCTTGAAAGTAAATGGTAGAATTAAATCCTTATCTATGCACATAATCACTTAAGTTTATTCTGCTGTGGTTGTAATCTCTCGGGACAATCGTTTAGCCCAACTACCTCGTCGCAAGAAGCCGTTTTGCTTGTGCAACCACGCAGCGCCGCTCGGTCATACAAAGCGCTTAATTTGAGTCGGCGTCAATTTCGCCTTTCCCAGAGAGTCTCGGCGTCCGGTTGCCCGTATCAGACTTGGCCATCGTATGAGACGCCATGTCCCAACTCCTCTTACATTCGAGTAGAGCTTACTGCCTGTTGCTGTTGAAACCGCTACCGCCAACGCAATTCTTACTGCTATTACTGCTTCTGATGCTCATGCGTCTGCTTTTACTGCTAGTCTGCTACTGCTGCTGCTACACGTGAGAGATGGCGTTTATCCCTCAATCTCGCGTTTGTTCTTCTTGCGATACCTAAGCCCTGTTGATGTTACTGCTACTGCTCATGGAGTTCTTGCTTCTACTGCCTTTCTTTATGCTACTACCACTGCTACTGCTATTGCTACTACTACTACTACTTTTCCGTTTCCACTACACGCGAAAGGATGATGTTTATCGCGTCCCCCTCGCGTGTGTGCGTCTCATACGTATGTCCTGTTTATGCCGCCGACCAATGAGACCCAATACTTATCTACTCCATCAGTAATGACCCGGCGCTGAACACAGTGGCACTTATAGGCTCTTATTTATTATAATCGGGAGGGTTAAAGATCTAAAGATGTCGGGGGGTCGTAAATTTCAGCCCGCCTCGTTCGTCGTGACAAAAGTGGCTTTTCGGGGGCCGAGGATGAAAATGGCGGGGAAAATGTTGGGGTTTTGCCTGTTTGAGGTCCTTTGATATACCACTGGGTGAAGGAAGAGGGGAATTCATTTAGAATGAGAAGAAAGATAAACTGATATATTTTCGGATAGCTAGTGTCTTCTCATACAATGTCGGCAATCTTTAATCTCTTTTGATCTAGTGTAATAAAATTGAGTCAGATTTGCATGATATTTTAGCTGATGTGCGTGTATATATTAATATGCAGATAAACCTTTCAATACTGGTTAGTTTTACCTGGTACTGGTTGGCTTGAGGATAGAGAAGATAGCAGCCACTGGAGAATTCGTGTTTTAACATTTGCATCAAGGCAAAACCCAAATAGATAAATTCACACTTGCTGGATACTGAACGTCACTCTGTTCTCATACTTCGGTCACATCATCGGCCTAGATATTTTTAAGTCTGGTTCCCCACCTGTCTCCAGAGATTTCTAAATTATGTATCCTTTTTTCTTTCCCATTTGAATTTCCTCCTTCAACTACCAGAAACTCCAGTTTTTATTTAACTAGAAAGTCAAAGTGTGTATTGAATGATCATGTAACAACGACAATAATAAATAATGATGATAACATCGATGACATGCAAATAATTTTGTATAACAACACGCATTTCTTTATCTCTCCGGAATCTTTGATTGGTAAGAAATGGGTTATTGTTATAAAGACTGTATTTTGATAGGAACGTTTCACAGAAAACTACTCACGAAGGGTCTCTTTTTTTTTACTCCTTTATAATGATGATAATAATCAGAAAACATCAGTTATGGCACATGTCATCTTGGAACAAAGTGAATTCCCCTGGACAAAATTAACTCGGGACAAAGTGAACTCCTCTGAACAAAATTAACTCGAGACAAAGTGAACTCCTCTGAACAAAATTAACTCGGGACAAAGTGAACTCCTCTGAACAAAATTAACTCGGGACAAAGCGAACTCCTTTGAACAAAATTAACTCAGGACAAAATGAACTCCTTGGGACAAGGTGAACTACTCGGGACAAAGTGAGCCCCTTGGGACAAAGTTAACTCATCGGGACAAAGTGAATTCCTCGGGACAAAGTGAATTCCTCGGGACAAAGTGAACTCTTCGAGACAAAACGATCTCTTTGGGACAAAGTGAACTCTTTGGGACAAAGTGAACTCTTTGGGACAAAGTGAACTCTTTGGGATAAAGTGAACTCCTCGGGACAAAGTGAACTCCTCTGGACAAAGTGAACTCCTCTGGACAAAGTGAACTCCTCGGGACAAAGTGAACTCCTCGGGACAAAGTAAACTCCTTGGGACAAAGTGAACTAATCAAGGCTAGGTGAACTCCTCGAGACAAAAAGAACTCGGGACAAAGTGAGTTCTGTGAGACATTATGAAATTCTCTTACCCAGTCGGATTCGTATCCGGAGCACATTAACATTGTAAATGGTTTTTCTTGACTGTGAAGTATTTGATGATACCTACTATCGTGACTTCTGTACCTTTCAAATTCCATGAAATCCATTTGTAATATCTTTTAATACATAATCCATCTTTATGTCTGCCCGTTTGTCCATGAACCTTTGTTGTTGAGACGCCAGAATTGTTTTTATAATCAGTCAATCATGAGAGATTCTCATCTCGGTCTGGATCACAGACAAAGGAAACTCGTCAAAAAGATTTTTTTTATCTAGATGCTGATACAGCTGGTCGCATGGAACCGAATCTCTCTCTCTCTCTCTCTCTCTCTCTCTCTCTCTCTCTCTCTCTCTCTCTCTCTCTCTCTAAAAAAAAAAAAAAAGAAAATGTGCAGTTCAATAAAATACATTCCAAAATGTCATCATATCAGTAATATTCCTAGGAAATTGCTTAACAAAGTGAAATATCCGCAAATATTTTAATATATATATATATATATATATATATATATATATATATGTATATATATATATATATATATATATATATATATATATATTTTATATATATATATATATATATATATATATATATTTATATTTATATATATGTGTGTGTGTATGACTTTATGTATGTTATGTATGAAATTCCATTCTAGTCTGCTGACTCTAACTTAATGAGACTTTTCGTCCTGTTTTATACGAATGGGAGCAGATTTCGTTTAATAATAAAAAACCTTTACCAGCTACTTAGAGCAGAGAATCGCTTGCTTAAATTAAGAGAGAGAGAGAGAGAGAGAGAGAGAGAGAGAGAGAAATATGCAAGATAAAAACAACCAGTCAAATTATGAGGAGGTTTTCCCATGACGTTATCTGCCCTTCATAAACATTGGATATCAGAGTTGCCGGGACCAGGGACATTGAAACGCTGTTGCTACTACCTTCTATATCTCAGAACCTCCCGTCTACACACACACACACACACACACGTTTGTGTGCACATGTGAAGATACATATGAGCAACACACACACACTCACACACATACATGCAGAGTAACACAGGGAAAAGCGAAAAACGAGGTATGGGTCCTCCTGATTATATTTGTATTATTTAGTTAAAACAGACTTCTTGAAGATGCCTTAATAAAACAAAACCAGTCAGAAGTGTGATTCATTTTCCTTGTGGTATTTTCATCATATTATTGTGTTCTTATGATTTCAAGCACTCTCACGTACATTTATTTATCCGTACATAGAAATAAACGGACATGAAAGTATTTTTTTATGACAAACGTGCATATATTCGCATAAAGGTATACACATTGAACACGACCACATTTCTTATGCAGACACACCCACACGAGACACATACAGACACATATACACAGAGACTGATGCGTGTGCGCATGACTGTGAAGGATCACACATTCACGTGCGCGAGCATGAACACCTTCACAGAAACATTGACTGATAGCCAAACACATGCTTGAACACATATGTTCGAATGTAGACGCACAAAACCACAGTCGCATACATGCATATGCATGAATGCAGATATTCAAAGTCGCAGTCGTATACACACGTATAAATATGCATACCCATAAATAAAAAGACACCTCAGAAGAATAAATACTTCATTATAATTGCGTACCGTCCTGCATACGCATACGAGGAAACGTAAACACACCTTGAATATCTAGGAGCCCATTACTCCACAAACTCACCCCGATGTACACTAACGTATACATAAGTGTGTGCTCACTCACACACACACACACACACACATACACACACCGTAGAGTGCACTGGAAGGTCTTTGAACAAACATTTGCAATTTACGAGCGTGCATGCTCGCAAGACAGACTGGCTCACAAACGCTCCGCTCCTGAGAGTTTTTCCACCAGATTGATGGAATGAGCGTCCATTCTCGAAATACGTCACATATCAGTTCTCAAACTGAAGAGCAGCTGGTAATGGAAGGACCAATGGCGGAATCTGGACTGGTCACACTCCTTTGAAAGTCTTTGGCCAAAGAAGTCTTGCGGCAGTCTTTGTGGTCTCTGGTTCTCGACTGAACAATAAAAATATTTGTTTGAAAATACTGTATTTGCGCTGCAGCTTTTTATTTATATACCTTATTCATTTATAGGCTGAACACACAATGGAGGTCTGCAAATGAGGGGAAGGGTATAGTAGGGGGTTGGGAGGGAGGAGACTGGTGGTTAGGGGAGCGATAGCACAGAGATGTCTCATGAAGGAGAATAGGGCTGGAGTAGGGACTTGGGGGGTGGGGGACGGGTAGTAGGAAAGGGGGTTGGGGGGAGGGGTTCAAGATGCAATGGACCCCTTAACGTGCGCTGCATACGAATCCGAGAGGATCGTCTCTGCATATAAACCTTGAACAATAAAAGACGGTGAGACATAAAACTGCCATTAACCTGTCATAATAACTTCTTAGGTCGCCTCAGAGCTTTTTATTCCTGTAAGTAGTTAATTATCATAAAAGTCGCATTTTACAGTTATGCTTAAATCTTGCGGGTCCGGGCGGGAAGAAAGCACGAGATGTTTCTTAAACGGTATTAAAATGGCCGAAGAAACGGGAGTTTCCAGCTCGTCCTCAAGCGTCGCCGTCATAGAGGCGGCCTCGTTTGAGGCACAGGGCTACTTAATTATGCGGTGTGCTTAAGTGGAGGTGATACCGGGAAGGAGGCGTGGCTGATATTTTATTCTCTCTCTCTCTCTCTCTCTCTCTCTCTCTCTCTCTCTCTCTCTCTCTCTCTCTCTCTCTTTGTGAAAGTAACTTACTTATGAATGGGAGTCTTTGGTATTGACGTCATCACTAACCTCTTTCTTCTTTTTACAAGAGAGAGAGAGAGAGAGAGAGAGAGAGAGAGAGAGAGAGAGAGAGAGAGAGAGTGGCACTCTGTAGACAATGTCCTCAGCAGCATGACCTTGTTTTGCTTTTTTGCTTGAAGTGGCTCTTAAAAATTATACACTATATATATATATATATATATATATATATATAAATATATATATATATATATATATATATATATATATATATATGTATATATATATATATATATATATATATATATATATATATATATATAAAATATGAAATATAAAAACACCGTATCGTGATTCTAAGTTATCAATAGAAGGATCCACAGTGATGCTCTTGTTTACAAGACAAAATGTGTATGAAGAAATATTTACAAAGTTTAAAGCTTTCGTCCATCTTTCCGCGGACTTGATCACTAAACTAAATGAGACACACAGCAATGGTGAAGAAATAAAAATAAATACAAACAAACGGAAATGGATAAACGAGGTTAAAGTAAGTGAACAAGGCATTGGGTCGTATGCTCTCCAGAATTCTCAGTGATCTGCGAGGCGGGACAAAACGCTGGTCTTCTTCCTGAATGAGATCTCGAGGGTCTTTATCCAAAATGGTAGTTTGATCTACAGACTCTGGAACAGGCGAAGGGTGGTTATCTACATTATCAGACTGAAGAGAGCAATAGTTTGTGAAATTCTTAATTCTGGCCCCTTTGCAAATCTCCTCATTTAAAAGTAAATTATTAATAATGCCAGTATTCCTCTCACAAGTGTCATTTAAAGGGATGAGAGCTCCTTCCACAATCTTTCTAGACCTATCCGCTTTATAAATAACTTTGCCTCCCCTGAAGTCAGTGGAATGGACCAGAGGAAAGGAATATGAGCCTGCCGTTTGAATGTTTACAACGACATTTTAACTCATTTGGGATTCTATCCGGCTTCAGGAAGGCAAGTTATTTATAAGAATATTTAGGAGGATTTCTGGAAGGCTTCTCATCACCAAATGACACTTTTGAATACTGGCATTATTATAATTTACAAGTCCACAATTAAGGTTTCAGAAATGTGTTTGCCTTTTCAAGATAATGTAAATAACCACCCTTTTGTTGCAGAGTCTAAACTATCAAATACTGACCTTTCAAGATCTCATTCAGCTTTTCCGCCTCAAACAAGAAAAGTATTACTGACTATCCTTATTTTAACCTCGTTTATCCGCTTCAGTTTGTTTATATTTATTTCTGTTTCTTCACCATTGTTGTTTAGTGATCAAGTCCACAGAAGGATGGACGAAATTTAAACTCTGTAAATATTTCTACATATATACACATCTTGCTAAACAAAGTATTATATATATTGATATATATATATATATATATATATATATATATATATATATATATATATATATATATATATATATATATTATTTTCAACCACGAAAAGAGGAAAAAAACGCCTTTCGCGTCGTTTGTTCGGCCATTCCAACTACACGGCACAGAAACGTGCTAAGCTCACATACGCTTCGTCCTTTCCATTCAGGTATGGCAAATAGTCAAATCCGTTAGCATTATATATGCACGTTGTAATGCATTTAACGAAAAAAAAGTTTTTGAATCGGCCGTAATTCAGGTTACAAAAAGAGGTGACATAAACATTCGCTTAAGAGTAAGAGTAGAAAAGTGTTAACAACGAATTCTGAAGCTTGCCGTCAGAACGGAAAGAATCAGTAAAAGGACCCGAGTGAATAAACTAAAGAAAAGAGGAAACATAAGTAGACATAAAGAAGTCGAAGGTGAGAAACTTCGAAGATACGAACATAACGCTGAAATGGTATTAAAGAGAGTGAGCAGCGACAAATAAAATGAAAAGATAGAAATATATCTCTTTTTAGCGAAGACTATATCAAAACAAGACGTGATAAGAAATTTCAGGGTTACACATTTCTTTTCAAATAAGTGAAACGAGAGAGGAATAAAAGAAAATCTTTGATAATGAAAAATTGTATCAGAAACGTGATGAAAAATTGTATCAGAAACGACGGAACAGGAAATGAAGAACGAGTGTAATGTAATTAAAAAAAATTAAAAATGTCCCTTCTCTAACATCCTCAATTTCGTAATTTTGTTTGTTTGTAACTTTCATCTTTAGTTCCTTATATTTCTGTTTTCTTCACGGCTCTCACATTTGAGATTTAGTTCTGGGTACATTTTGAATAATAATAAGGATAGTAACGAAACACCTTAATTGCGGCAATTGTACTACTTTCCATCTCATTTCTGTTAGCGCAACGCTAAACATATCAGAAATAACAATATCAAGCAATAATATTAATTATCATTATTATTGTTACTGTTATAATATATTGTTAATAATGTACTTTCATCGCAAACCTCGTACTACTTTCCTGCCCGCAGCCTCAGCCCACCCCCTCCTCTCCCTTCTTCCCCCTCCACAACCCCTTCCCAGATCCCCTCCTCCATCCTTCATGCGGCGTTGAGCTGTTTAATAGGAGTGACCTTTAAAATCCGCAACGTCTTTTGGGGTGTTTTTTCCTCTGCGTTTGGCCAAACCAGTTTTTAATGGTATCATTACGAAAAACTATATATATTCCCTTTTTTATTCTTCTTCTTGCGAAAGTTCTCCGAAGATTAATGAAGAGCTGTAATGAGGAAAACTATTTTTGTCGTTTCATTCTGCCTTCTGGGTTTCGAGTTAAGTTTTTTTTAGCGAAACAGTTTGTGTGCGTGTGTGTGTGTGTGTACGTGTGTGCGCGCTATTGATGAAATGCTCCTCCCCAAGACAGGATCTGTGATAGCCGTAGAAAATGGAAGATAGTGAATTCTGAATCTGTATATTTGTGTGTGTATGTACGTATATATGTATGTATACATGTATCTGTAATATGTATATATGTGTGTGTGTGTGTGTGTGTGTGAACATATACGTAAGTGTGTGTGCGTACACATACACTTCACGAACGCCGGGCGCCCGGAACGGTAGTAATCACAGACAAAAATGATAAAAGCAAAAGAAAAAAATAAAAAGAAGGAAAGAGAGAAAAGCATCGATAAGAAAAAATAGAAGAAGAAGAAGAAGAAGAAGTAGAAGAAGAAGAAGAAGAAGAAGAAGAAGAAGAAGAAGAAGAAGAAGGGCTCGGAGCGTGCAGGCGTGATTGGAGCTCCTCCTCCTTGGAGCTGCTCGTTGGAGATGGTGCCCAAGATGAACGCATGGGTACTAATTGAGTGCGCCCTCTTAAACACTGTGTTCGGGGCTGGTACTCTTTCTTTTTCCTTACTTTCTTCTTTCTTTCGTTTTGTTTATACGTATGTATTGGGTGTAATTTGTATCTGCGTTTATGTATTATTTATTACGGCGGTTTCGCCTTATTTGTAATACTTTATCTGATAAGAAGAGAGAGAGAGAGAGAGAGAGAGAGAGAGAGAGAGCTTTAATAAGCCGAGTAGCCTAATTTCTTTAAAATTAGTGTCGCTTATTACTGCTATTGGAAGCTGATGAAAAATTATCTTTGCCTTTCCTTGTAAGACGAAGGTTTTGGTAGACTTTGTTGTTCTTGTTGATGTTGATTACGCTGGCCCTATGCCAGCACAGGCTCCTGCTTCAGGAACAGCCTGTAACATTGGACAAGGGATTTTTTTCCAACTCGCACAAATGGCTCTAATTACTTTATTGAATTTACTCTTCTCTTTCCCCTTCTAGGTGTGTACATTAAGTCCAGTATCCTTTTGTTGACCTAAGCAGTGAATTACTT
>NC_089789.1:22538605-22541105 GCF_040412425.1 Macrobrachium rosenbergii
AGAGAGAGAGAGAGAGAGAGAGAGAGAGATGAGGCCTTCATTAATAAAAGCAAGAACGAGCAAAGGACAGCTGTGTGAATAATGTTTATAGTTCAAGTCTGGAATGGTAAAGCAATGGATGATGATAGACTTTACTTTATTTTTTCGTTCCGGTAAAATTTAATCTTTTATTATAAATGTAAGTAAAGATCAGAAAGATATTTCGTTCCTTTTCTAACTTTCTTACTTTACTGGTTTTTCATGCCTCACCATGGTCCACCATTGCTTACTTTATTGGTTTTTCATGCCTCACCATGGTCCACCATTGCTAACACCTAAGTGCTTTGGTTCAATGCAAATTTTAATAATGTTTAAAATTTTACAAGGCATGGTTGACACTTTTCTCTACCCGACATTATATCCGAGCTTAAGAGAGGCACAGGTGCAGGCTATAAACTTTCTCGGCAGAGTTAGTTAACAGCAGTCAAGATATCACAATGAAATGGATGATTATGCAATATACTAGGGTATTCATATCAAGACTGGAGCATAAGAAAGGATTGAGACTATAAGTCCCGACCCAAGCTATGTTACGTACGTACATTTCCGAACCTCGGACCAAGGTACCTTCATTCTGCATACCTATATCAGTAGTGAGAGAGAGTGGTGTCTTATCTGGACTACGTATTGCACGCAGACTCTCGTTGTCACACTTTAAGATATTTAACGTACCCAGTGCTATCATTTGAAGACTTACAGATAGACTTCTGATGTCTTCTAGTATGGGAACTCCTATACCTTTTCTGGGCTCAACCAGGGTTTTATGAAAAATTAGTGAAACGAATCAGGGTTCGGTAAAAAGGCCAGGAACCCGGATTAGACGTGGGGGAAAAGATCTGTGGCTTGAACCAGTCGTTACTGTAAATTCATTGTGTAAATGGCTTGAACCAGTCGTTGGTGTAAAAGCAGCGTCTTGAACCAGTGTTCAATGACAAGACCAACGTTGTCAACAGCGGTCGATGAAAAGACTAGTGGTTTGAATCAGTTTCTTGAGTTGGTGGTCAGTGAAAAGGTAACAGGCTTGAACTAGAGTTGGGTAAAAAGAACAGAGGCTTGAACCAGGAGTCATTGAACAAAGCAACATCTTGAACTTGTGGTCGATGTAAATACCTATGTTCTTGAATCAGAGGTCGATGAAAAGACCAGTGGTTCAAACCAAGGTTCAGTGAAAAGACCAGTGTCGTACCAGTGGTTGATTAAAATACCAGTGACCTGAATCAGTGATCACTGAAAGTACCAGTAGCTAGAATTAGCTGCAAATGAAAAGAAGATTGGGCTGAAATCGTGGTGGATAAAAAGGCTAGTAGCGTAAATCAGTGGTTAGTGAAAGGACCTGTGACTTGAACCAGGGTCGTATAAAAAAGCCAGTGACTAAGTTAGGGATAGATGAAGATAAGTGGGTTGACGTAGATGCGGATGAAAAGGCCAGTGGCATGAAACGAAGGTCAGTGAAAAGAATAGTGTCGTGAATCAGTGGTTGATAAAAAGACCAGTGTTCTGAATGTGTAGTTGTTGAAAGACCAGTAACTTGGATCAGAGATCGATGAAAATACCGGTGGCTTGGTTTATGGGGAAATGCAAAGACAAGTGGGTTGAACTAATAGTGGAAAAAGAGCAGTGGCTTGGATCGGGGGATGATGTAAAGGACAGTAGCTTGAATTTGGTTTTGATGAAAGAATGAATGGTTTAAAGAGATAGATGAAAATAACAGTTGCATGAACCAAGGTCCGATGAAAAGAACAATGTTCTTGCCTGCAGTCAATGAAAAGACCAGTGGCTTGAGCCAGTGGTCAGTTTAAAGACGTATGGCTTGAACCAGGGGTCAGTGGCCCAAATGTAATTTTTTTTTTTTTTTTGGTTAGTCTGACTACTTGTATTATCTGTTGGTAGGCGTGATTTTAACTGCAATTTCTAGAACCCTGATCTGTAATTTTAGAGAGAGAGAGAGAGAGAGAGAGAGAGAGAGAGAGAGAGAGAGAGAGAGAGAGATTTAGGTCAATGACTGAAAAAATAACAGACCAGGTAAGGCTACAGCTGGGCTTTTTAAAATATATATAATTCCTACACAGAATGTAATGCAATTGGTCCTGATATAACTTTAAAAAGTTATATCGCCTTGACGACTACTTTAATATGATTATTTCTTTACGTTATAAAATAGCTGTTTCTTTAAAGATGGAATCAATGCAACTCTTGAATACCGCGCGAAGAATCTCCGTCTCGAAACTGAGAGACATTACTGCCAAGATCGTCCTCCTGTTTTCTAGTCTTCTGAGTACGGCCACAGGAGACTCAATCACATTAGATTTATTTCCTTTTTATAGCCAACTGACCTCAGTGAGTCCGTTCTAATTGTACTTTATGTCAACTAATTATCAGAAGCCTTAAATCCCCGCTAATTGACATTAATCGCCCGATGAGAAAATATATGTAACCCACTCAGAGCGTCATTCACTTTTTA
>NC_089789.1:22548605-22551105 GCF_040412425.1 Macrobrachium rosenbergii
TTGCCACCTCTCGTTTGTTTGTTTTTTTCTTCTGTTTTGTAATTTGCTGCGGGTTTTTTCTTTGCTACTCTTTTCATTTTGTACTGCTGATGTTACCTTTTGTGTTCTCCCTCTCAGTCAGTGTTCTGTTATTGTCAGTCGGTCTCGTAGATAAATTGATACTGCCCTGCTTCTGAGTTGTTTTGTTATTGAATTTTTGCAATGCTGCTGTTTCCGTTTTCCTTCCTGTATGTCTGAATCTTTCTCTTTTTTTCTCTCTTTTATTTACCGCCGTTTTCTGTTGCACAACAGCCTCGTCTTTGAGAAAGAAAAAAATATAAATAAGTCACATATGTGTTGCTATTTCGACCGCAATTTTTCAGGAACACTGCCATTTAGAATGTGCCATTATAATTCAACATGAATGGATTAATTCTATTGCGACGGATCTTTGTACTCCTTGGACCTTGGTTTACCCTGCATGCTGTGGTTTGTAATTCCTATTCCGCATTTCAAATTGTCATTAATAGGGAAAATGTAATATAATGTAATTGTGTTCAGCGAATTATTTCAGATATAGATTCCTTTACTTTCAAGTTAAAAATTCACTGGTTTAATTCAAGGATTTTTTGTTCAGATTTTTTTTTTCTATTTTCCCTGTGCTTTCCACGATTCATTTTGTCATTACAAAAAGGTGAAAAGTCACCCCATTCGTTAATCGATATTTTAAGATTACTCCAGCGCTTTATAATGCATCAAACAACTCTTTTCGAAATAGCGGATTGAGAAGTAAATCTAGTGATGCATTAAGTAAATTTTTGTAGGAAAATCTATCTGGGATTTCAGTGCTATTTTCGCCTTAGATTTATGGATTAATTATTTAGTAACATGGTGCCGTTATTAGTATGAGGGAATCCATAATATTCATTAAAGGTGATGTTTACTACCGTCGTCTTTTCTATGACTTGCATTCTGACATATACCACTCTCTTAGTTTTCCCGATTTACGTGCTGTGACAGCTTCACTTTCTTGGTTTCTCCGACGTCCTTTACATTGACATGTTTTTTTTTTTTTTTTAGTTTTTCTGATTTGCTTTGTTGTGACTCGCACACTTTCTTGTTTTTTTTATTTGCGTGGATATGACATGCACCATTTTCTTATTGTTTTTGACTTGCATTGCCATGAAATACTCTTTTTGGATTTTCTTGACTAGCATTGCTGTGACACGCTCTACTTGCTTGGTTTACATGACTTACATTGCTAGGACATTCACCACTTTCTTGGTTTATCTGCCTTACAATGCTAGGACATTCACCACTTTCTTGGTTTATATGACTTACATTGCTAAGACATTCACCACTCTCTTGGTTTCTCTGACTTACATTGCTAGGACATTCACCACTCTCTTGGCTTATCTGTCTTACATCGCTAAGACATTCGCCACTCTCTTGGTTTATCTGACTTACATCTCTAGGACATTCACCATTCTCTTGGTTTATCTGATTTACATTGCTAGGACATTCACCACTTTTTTGGTTTATCTGACTTACAACATTGCTGGGACATTCACCACTTTTTGGTTTATCTGCCTTACAACATTGCTAGGATATTCATCACTTTCTTGGTTTATATGACTTAAACATTACCAGGACATTCAGCACTTTCTTGGTTTATATGACTTAAACATTGCCAGGACATTCAGCACGTTCTTGGTTTATCTGACTTAAACATTGCTAGGACATTCACCACTTTCTTGGTTTATATGACTTACAACATTGCTAGGACATTCACCACTTTCTTGGTTTATATGACTTACAACATTGCTAGGACATTCACCACTTTCTTGGTTTATCTGACTTACAACATTGCCAGGACATTCACCACTCTCTTGGGTTTATGACTTACAACATTGCTGGGACATTCACCACTCTCTTGGTTTATATGACTTACAACATTGCTAGAACATTCACCACTTTCTTGGTTTATATGACTTACAACATTGCTAGGACATTCACCACTTTCTGGGTTTATATGACTTACATTGCTAGGACATTTACTACTTTCTTTGTTTGTTTGACTCGCAGTGTTTTGACATGCAATCTTCACTTCTTGGTTTTTTAACGTGCATTTTTGGCCTTTGTAACTTTCATTCCGTGGCATGTTCCACACTTGTGTTTTCCTGGCTTGCATTGCTGTGACATTCATCGTTTTCTTAGTTTTTATCATACTTTCTTCCAAAGACTCCGGATTAACATTACTCAGATGTAGCGCCACATAATTACTGTATGTCTATTTTCACTTACTCTAAAATAATATTACTTCAATTTCTTGGTTCTTGTGACTTGCGTTGCTGTGACATGCACAGCATTTTGACTCCGTAGTGGGGTAGTGCCGTCAGTGCTGCACCTCATGCGGTGAACTGTAGGCATTACTTAAGGTTCTTTGCAGCATCCCTTTGGCCCCTAACTGCAACCCCTTTCATTCCTTTTATCTTCCATCTTACTTTTCACCCTCTCCAAA
>NC_089789.1:22556105-22576105 GCF_040412425.1 Macrobrachium rosenbergii
CCAACTCCATTAAGACTGACTTCAGTAAGGCTGTTACAAAAACTCCTTTGGAGCCCGTGCTTGTGGAGTTAGTGCGTTGTTCTCATTCTCCAGTAGGCCAGCTCTCTTATTCTGGTGTCAGTGATTAGAACACATTGTAGCCCGTTCGAACACTTTCCAATATTAGAGTAATCAAATGATATCAGTAGGGAATTTGAGTATAATCTTGATGCCGCAGTCATCAAAAGACGTCGGTATCTCGTTAGAATAATTGTTATTCCATCATGAACATAAATCTGGCATAGCTGTCTGGGAACTTCATTTTTATTTATTTGTTTGTTTGTTTATTTTGTAAAGTAGCAAAATCAAAATGCCTCACCTGGAACAACAAACGAGGTAGGAGAATAAAGGCGTTTGTTTTAAACAAAATAATCAGAGATTGCAAAATACAAGCAAGAGATAAAGTGGCAAGTTGTGTAAAATCATCGTCTCTCTCTCTCTCTCTCTCTCTCTCTCTCTCTCTCTCTCTCTCTCTCTCTCTCTCTCTCTTACCCGGGGCTGATTTTTTTTTCTTTTTTTAGATACGATTTAGGAAACTTGCAAGAGACTCAATTAATGACACTTACTCTGCAAGTTTTGGCCTGATTAGAGAGAGAGAGAGAGAGAGAGAGAGAGAGAGAGAGCGCATCATCGGTGCATTGACCATCCATTCAACCTGAGTCCCAACAGGCCCACACCTCGGTTTACCTGAGAGTATCATTAATAGCTGCGTGGAGGCTCTTGATAGCGTTGGCCATCGGGACTTTTTTAGTTTTCTGTAAAAGAAAACTATTAAGATGGATGTTTGTCTTTCCGTCCGGACTTTTTCTGTCTGCCCTCAGATCTTAAAAACTGCCGAGGCTAGAGGGCTGCAAATTGGTGCGTTGTGGATAAATTGGTGTGTTGATTATCCACCCTCCAATCATCAAACATATCAAATTGCAGCCGTCTAGCCTCAGTAGTTTTTATTTCATTTAAGGTTAAAGTTAGCCATGATTGTGCGTCTGGCACCGCTATAGGTGCCAACAGCACAGGCCACCACAGGGTCGTGGCTGAAAGTTTCATGGGCTGCGGCTGAGAGGTTCATACAGCATTATACGCTGCACAGAAAACTCGATTGCGCCGTAGAAACTTCGGCGCATTTTTTGCTTGTTTTTTCTTCTTCAATAGCCTTGTGGAACTGGCGAATTCTTGCGGACTAAGAACTCGCCTTAATTACTGCTGATGCAAGCTATGCGGAACTCGGTGATATATGAGGTGGTGGTTACGGTTGATTAGAGCGGCGAAAGAAAAAATACGAGACATTTGAACGAATCTTTAAGATTTTTAATGGGAAGAAAGGAGATAAAGTTGATAAGGATGAACTGAAACGAAGTGGACAACGCAAAACAATGTGCAACGACTCACAAGTCCTTGGAGTGGTGAAAGGAAATAAGAATGATAATGCAAAATTAAAACAGAAAACAGCAAAACATCTTGGGGGCGAGGAGACGAAAACCAGAGCAAAAATTACAGCAAAACACCTTGAAAACAGAGCGAAAGATCTTGCATTAGGAAGGGGTTCTTTGAGAAGGAAGATGCTGGAGAGAGAGAGAGAGAGAGTTAGGATGACCCAGCATCCACCACCTCTGGCCATCACCTCAAGATCTGTCGCTTCATTTAGTCCATTAACTCCCCAAACAATACGGGATGCAGTGCTCTCTCTCTCTCTCTCTCTCTCTCTCTCTCTCTCTCTGTGAATTTTATGGTGGCATATACCGTCTTCTGTTGTGGTCTTATCCGATGTCGGATTTCCATTATAACCACTAGTTAACACGTGAAATGATTTATGTCATCATAAGGAAGTTTCCTCTAAAATAATTCTTACTCAGTTGTCGTGTAAGGATAAAGATATTTTCAGCTAATGTCCTTATTCATCATCATCTTCTTCTTCTTCTTCTTCTTCTTCTTCTTTCTTCTTCTTCTTCTTCTTCTTCTTCTTCTTTCATTCTTTATCATAAGTATTGTTAGATTTGGTGAAATGTTTATATAAAATCAGATTAAAGATGTTTATAAATATGGTGTATCTTAGTTTAATTGGAGACGGAGAAAAGGAATGCCTTTTATTTTGATTTTGATTATCTTAACTACAACATTTAATCAGTTTTTATACTTGAAACATTCACAGTTTTCACCAATTAACCGACTGCATAGACAACCATATGTCCTTATCTAGCCCAGTCCCGGTGGACATAAGAACAAACATGGGGAAGGGAAAAGCATAGGGCTATAAGTTTCAAGGGAAACAGAGGCATGATTAGAATGCCGAAGCTGTGCCGTAGAGGGAAAAAAATTTGTGTTTTGAGAGCAGTGCAGAAACTTGTGGCCCCTGTATTGCTTTTAGTCTGTTCTCTCTGGTCTCCTCCTCCTTAACTGTCCGACTTTTTGAACACGGTAACTTTATACTACTTTGACTTGCGACTCATTTAAAAGTAAATGCTTCTGGCAAGCCCTACGACAATCTATGTATGTATATATATATATATATATGTCTTTATAAATATTACTGCTGTTCGCCCTCGTAACATTTGTCTGTAGTAATATCAGCCTGACCAAGACAGGGAAAAGCTTTTGTCCCACATTAGGAGCGTCTTCAGTTCAAACTTCAACGTCCATTGTAGCGGCCAAGTCACGTAGGCAGTTCAAATTGTAACGTTCACATGTAGGAAGGAACTTGGTAGCATTTAGGCATTTCACCCTATAGGAAAATTTCCATATCCAACCTTAGAATAGGTGGTCCTAAAGTCTTTTTTTCTTTCTACCTGTCCCTCTTGGCGAATGTTTTTGACAAAAAGCTTAAGACGCCCCAGGACAGGATTGCATCCCTGTTTGACCCAGGCCGGTCAGACAAGAGAGAGAACTGAGCTATCGCGGAGATGAGACGTCCTTTTGGCCTCTCCACCCTTTGTCTATCATTTCTATTAGTGAAGTGAAGAATTAATATCTTGAACTTCCGATGTATGCGCAGCAACGCTTCTTCCTAAGGTAAAGTCTGTGTTTTTGTTCAAAACTTCGTCCATTCTTTTATCCTCTTTTCTATATTTCCAAATCTTTCTTTGTTTCATTCTCCAGCCACCATTTAAGGTAATCGCTTTTACAAAGTTTAAGATTAACCACAAATTATTATATTGTTTAACATTAGCCGAATTATTCCAGTAAGACTCGGGATTTAGGCAAGCAAGTCATTTTTACGACTCTGGTATTCGTTGTGCCTCGCGTTCATTGTTTGGAAGACCGTTGCGTTTTTTTTTTTTTTATTTAATACCATCTTAACGAGTAGAGATTTTTCCTTGTCCGCAGTTGGTGACGTTTATCATAAAGTCTTTATTCCTTGAATATTCTTTGTTAAGGTTAATTACCCTTAACTGGCGACCTTTGGTTAATTAACGTCTGTCTTTGAGGTTAATTCGTGGCTTCAAGTGACAGGTTACGTGTGTTCTTGGCATGCAGGGCCGTGAAAAATTACGTAAATTAAGTAAATAACTGATCAGCCAAGACATGCACGTAACAATATATATATATATATATATATATATATATATATATATATATATATGTGTGTGTGTACATATATATATATATATATATATATATATATATATATATATATATATATATATATATATATATAGATCCTTTACAAAAATGGTAACTGAAAATTCTGCTTCAGTTTTATTATCCTGATCGAAATTGGCAACCTTTTAAGGATCAGTATCTTGTGTTGTGTGGAAGTAATGATTATATTCCTCCAATTAAGGCAGCTGCCTTAGCACGCGTATGCTTCAGGCACAGTATCTTAAAGCTGTGCCATTGCTTAGGGAAAAAAGTTCCTCTATAAAAGCCGTGGAAGCCAGTTTTTTAGTTTTCTGTAAAAGAAAACTCTTATTAAAAACTACTGACGCTAGGGGGCTGCAAATTGGTATGTTGATCATCCACCCTCCAATCATCAGACATACTAAATTGCAGCCCTCTAGTCTCAGTGGTTTTTGTTTTATTTAAGGTTAAAGTTAGCCATAATCTTGCATCTGGCAACGATGTAGGACAGGCCACCACCGGGCCGTTGCTGAAAGTTTCATGAGCCGCGGCTCATACAGCATTATACAGAGACCACCGAAAGATAGATCTATTTTCGGTGGCCTTGATTATACGCTGTACAGAAAACTCGACTGCGCTGAAGAAACTTCGGCGCATTTTTTACGCGTTTTAAGTGGTCTTGAGTTGTGCAGTATAAGATGATCCGCAGATCTTTGAAGTAAGGCTTTGCTCTTCAGATAAATCAGTTTAAGAAGTTTCCTCCTTGGCTGTCGGGATGAGGATGTTAATTGGCCTCTTTCCAGAATGTTTGGGGAAGAAGTTATTAACAGTGGAAAGCAATAAAGAACCTCGTCATTTTCATATGTAAATGATTTTAATTAGATTTTTAGAATATAATTTTATGACATGGCCTTGCAGTTTGAACGCAAGTGTTACATTAAATATATGTAAATTGTAGACACATTTCTCAAAATTATCAATTTCTTGATTGCAAGTTTATTATATAGTGATGCAGTAATATTTTTAGCAAGTGTTTATCAACAGCATGTATGATTGTTAATGTCGTAATGCTAATTCAGTACCAAAACAGTGAATCGGTCGCTTACTGCATAGACCCTAGACCCAACCAACTATGAAAACGTTGTCAAAATTTCATTTGAGGTTGATGGAATGATTTAACTTAGAAGAATGTTGCAATATATTCGCATCTCTTTTATGGACGCTAATAATGCCAGCGGTACTTACAAGGTTAAATTCTATAATTGTTGTTTTATGCATTATACATATTGATTAATTACATTTGTTAGGTCCAGAGGCTGCTTTACAAGTAGTCGTTATATTACATTGATACTTTTTATCTACGCATTATGTTGTGTTAATTAAGATGGGAATATTAATTTATGCTTTAGATTTGTCATGTAAAGACGATAACATAGCTCATAAAGAGAGGACACTCGATATCCCTGACATGGGAGAGTTATTGCTCTATAAAAGAAATCCATCAGAGAGCTGTGCATTGGAGAATGCTTTTGCAAGCAAATAATGAACATTCATAAAGATGGATAGTGAGACTTGAGAGGCAGTTCCATTTTTACTGTCATAATAAACTGGTTATTAAGCACTATCTTTGTTGCGATGCTGGTTTCTGCGACTAATGATGAGATACAAACATTCGGGCTTTGAATAATGCTCTCTCTCTCTCTCTCTCTCTCTCTCTCTCTCTCTCTCTCTCTCTCTCTCTCTTTAATTTATATGACCTTGACCAGTGCTAACTCATCTTCATCAATAACAGGATATTTTTTTATGGTTATTGCAGTATTTTGTTGTTTAACTTTTGTTTGTAACGTGAATGACGTCGGGTCAATCTTTTTTCCAAATATTGCAGGATTGATGGATAGATATAATGTCTCTCATGACCCTGTAATATACTTCTCATGTGCTGTTGCCTATTATGAACTTCACCATCCTCGTAAATGTGCAACAAGTAGATTTCGTTTTTATCGCTTGCCTTCGAAAATGTATATTGTCTCCTTACCTTAAACTGAAGAGCAATTTCTGTTTTCTGAAGAGCATTTTCCTCCCTCTTAGACCGAAGGTCAAAATGAAGCGGCTTTGCTTTGCTCCTCTGGGAAAAGAAGCTTTTTCGTCCCGTTCAGAACTAAAGTCAAACTGAGACCTTTTTTGCTTTGGAAAATCTCTTGTCTTCTTCGTGGCCGAGTCTTCACTTCACACGTGGCATGTGTTTTCTCGAAAGACCTAACAAATGCGACTGGGCGAGGACTGCAATAGCTGAACCTCCAATGAATGACCAAGATAAAACATTAATTTTTTTACTCTCCCCTCCCATCAACTCCTCCTCCTCCTCCTCCTCCTCCTCCCCTCCTCCTCCTCCTAACCTCCTGAATTTCCTCTTCTAACACACTATATCCCCTTGATAATCGACCCCTCCCCTGCCCCCTCCCGCAACCACTTCTCTTCTCTACCCCCAGCCTTGTGTTTGCGGTCGTAAAAGATTTCATTAGTAGGACTTCGCTAATGCCTTCACTCTCATAGGAGACGTCGCTGTTGCGAGAGGAGCGGGCGATGCTTAAGGAGTCATTACTCCTTTTTAATTTAATCGATGCTGTGTTGAGGCTGTCATCGCGCTGTCTCAATGAGTACTTGTCTATGCACAGCTCGCTGTATTCCCGTCCCTTCAGCTGTTCGGTGAAATGAGCACCAGGGACGATGGCTGGTAAAATGCAGCCATGATCTTTAATTTGCTCTTCGGTGGCGTTTGGTTTCGGGGTTTCTGCTCTGGGTTCAGATGGGGTTTTTGCCAGGTTTAGGTTTTGTTTGGCTTGTTTTTTTTTAGTTTTGTTTGGGGCAATGAGGATTTGTAGAACAGATTTTTTATTTTTTATTTTTGCAAGCTGAAAGTGTCATTTATGGATATGGCTTATTTATATAGTGGATATTATTATTATTATTATTATTATTATTATTATTATTATTATTATTATTATTATTATTATTATTATTATTATTATTATTATTATTATTTTAAGCAGACATTTGGCGTTCATACTGAATAAACCAAAAAGGTCATTAAACTACTCGACAAATTCACAAACGACAGAACCTCTTAATGTGGAAAGAGAGAAAAGTTGAACGATGACATGAAAGAATTACAGTTCAAACAAAATGGATAACTATAAAAAAAGTCAACAAATGAAGAAATGCCTTAGAAACTCACGGCAATGGTGCAAGAGTGCTTCAAAATCACTTCACAAGCTTTCCGTACCACTGCCAAGAGGATTTATCCACAATCTTGCAGTACAGGGACTAAAAAAAAAAAAAAGCTGATGTTGGGTAGGGTGACATATCTAGGGCATATCATCAGAACATGGATACCAATGCTTGGCACAACAAGTAGAACTCATGAACTCAACGAGCACAGGCACTGAAAACGATAGCAGAAATTCTCAGCTGAAACAGAGATAATGGGAAATGAACCAGTATCTCAGATTCCAGTCGTATGGCCTAAGTTTATTTTTCCTCTTACCCTCTAGTAACAGGTGTCTTAGCCCTAATCTATCCTAACCTAACTTTAATAGTAGCCAAAATAGTCTGAGGATGACATGACTTGCTCCCTGGATCCTGGAAGAAGTAAACCACCACTTTGAGGCTAACGACCCCTTGATTCTACAGACAACCGAGGAAGAACGTTATTCCAAATAGGGTATTCAGATACTGTACACTTCCACCGAGCCTGAGCAGTCCAACCCGCAGCTCCCAGCTCCTAGCTCCTAGCTCCTAGCTCCCAGCTCCCAGCTCCCAGCTCCCACCTCAAGAAACAGGTGCATTGTCCCCAGAAGTTTAATTCCTCACTTTCCCAAAAACTTATCCCCTGTTGACGGTAACGAGGCCCACTTTTGATAAAATTTTCATAAAAATCCACAGATGTCCACTTGTGTAGTCCTGTTAACAAATAAACCCAGCCTACAATACGTCACTGGAGGAAGTGATCCTTTTAGGCCAATGGGTTGGTCTACATTTACCTTCCACACCGAAAATATTAGGTTCCCTTCAGTTACTTCAGACATTTATGTGCTTATGTATTTAAATTCATAGACAGTCTTTTTGAAACAACTTCTGGAATCAATATATCATTTATACAGAACTCCTGGGTTGCGCTATGAATTACCCCCTAAGCCTGTAGATAACACCATCCCAGAAAGAAGCAGTCTGAAAATGAGAATGATCCTGAATAGCTCGAGGGATTATTCATAAATTCTTCTTCTTTGTCTTTGATCATATTTTGCCTTGGACCGTGCGCATGAATGTAAATAACGATTTATCAAGGTAAAAAAGCCATATTCATAGTGGCAGCTATTCATGATCTTATCTTTTCTTGAATTTTCCGACATTTTGTGTAGTAATTGTATTTTCAAGTGTTTAGTCTTTCTTGCTTTTAGACTTTGTGCTTCTTTTCATTTTGTGTTGAGTGATATTTTTACCATGAAAATATGATTATAATTCATGGGACTTTTTATTCTTTATTATAATTTTTGTTGTTGTTCTTGATATTAATGCTATCAAAATGCAATTCATGAGTACCATTCTTTGAGTAGTGTCCTTATCAGATTTTCTACCCCTCAGCCCCACCCCTCGCCCCCCACCACCCCACCCCCATCGACCCCGATCTCCAACGCCCTTCCCAGCATCCTGTAATATAGTCGAACATCTCTTTTTAGTTTATCAGCTGTCAGTCGAAGCACCGCTTGCAGGAGAATATCGCTTCTAATTCCCTATCTGAGTAGCTGTTATGTTCGGTGTCATGTTCGCCTCTAAGGACGAATAGGCTACCAGTAAACTTAATGAACGCTGAGGGGCTGTGCGGGGACGGGATTTAACAGGACAATGCTTTGTTTCGGGCGCCGGCGCAACAAGCGACTGCGGCGTTACATGTTTATTACTTTTATTTCCTCGTTAATTTTTTGCCGTCCCCTCGAATTATTTATGGCATGTGATGGCACATGCATTGGAGCGTAATATAATTTAGATTTATCATTTCGGACCATTAACATCTCGAGTTTATATGTAGAGTTTTCTTAATGCTCGTTGCGGTATTTTGATACTATTTGTTTATTCAACTTTCTGTTTATCCACTGCAAATAATGCATACTTTCATTAGATGAAAATATTATTTGATCTTTGTAACTGCGGTTTGTTTATGATACGAACTGGAGGGCACGTGTATGAAATTCCTGATTACTTCTAAGTTATGTTAAGTGCTCCTACGAATGATGTTGCTTTTGTTTTGCAAAGCTTTTGGAACAATCAACTCTTATTAACTGAGAAAGCTAGAGAAAGAGGGTGGTAGAGACAGACAGACAGACAGACAGTAAAGCCAAGTTACTGGACAATGCATAAATCCTTACAAAGTTCAACAGACTAGGATGTCCAAATTTGAATAAAACTGAATAAATGTAGGGATGGAAATTAGAAATGAATAACCACATGAATAAATCAAGTGAACGAGAAACATTTACATATTTATTCGACAAAACAAGCTGGGATAAAAACTAAGGCTTTCATTGTAGATGAATTCCGTCAATGACGTGGTAGCTTCTTGGTCTGACTTGGAATATTTTAGGAAATATTCTCCGAGCCGAGAGAGAAGGCAGATGCTGTTTATGTTTCTTTGCAGATAGTGATCATTCCTACCGTTTGATCTAGAATTTGCATCAATACATTTAAATCTCCCTGTATGTAACATGTTATTACCGGCCAGTATACTCCACGTTTAACTTTCCCAGAACCTTTAACACGAAAATGCAGAGCAACAATTTGCTTGATATATGTACGATACAATTGCAAAATTCATTCAGTATTTTCTTTAGTTTCTGACGGGACAGCTAACACAAAACACGGGAAGTTTTAATTATTGCTCAGTAATTATTACTGATCCGTCTTTCAACTGAATAATTCTAAATCTAATGGCTAATCATTATCTACAATGTGGATTCTGACTAAGGGAAGCTTGGATTCTGGTACACAAATATTAATACTCATAAGTACACACACTTATAATAAAGTACATATTCATATGAATATAAATACACTCAGGTACACGTAACACATTCGCACATGCAAACCACAAACATTCCAAACTAGAAACGCATGAATATAATAATTCCCATAAGCGCATACGGACACAGAAATGAATCCTCAATGTGACCTTGTAGAAATAAAAAACAAAGTACAAATACCATTATACACAAACATGCACGCAAAAATATATATGCCAATGCACATACATATGCACTCACATGCACACACACACAAACAAACATTAGAACACACTCAACGTGTGTTCCACCGAGGAGCGGACGAGAAGGTGATTAGAGATTGGCCAAGGTGGGTCTTGTCGGTTTAGTGAGCAAGTTGAACAGGGTGTACTCTTAGGAACCTGAGAGAGAGAGAGAGAGAGAGAGAGAGAGAGAGAGAGAGAGAGAGAGAGAGAGAGAGAGAGAGAATTTTCAATAGCGGAAAGAGTTTGGTGTGTTACTCCGTCTATTTCGTTTGGCCCATACAGATGGTCATCTTAGAAAATGATGGAGTTATGCGTGCTTATTAATCTCTTTTTGTTTATTTTAGCTTTATAATTTTTTCGGTAGGCCTTTTGTAATTAGGAAGAAAAAGGAAAACTTGTAAAAGATTACATATTTGTATGAGAACACGAACGTGTCCAAACAAATACACATACACATGTATATATGTATGTGTGTATAAATATATATATATATATATATATATATATATATATATATATATATATATATATATATATATATATATATATTGTATATTTTATATATATACTGAATAGTGTTTTTTTCTTTTTTGAATACAGTAGTGATATTGCCCTCCTTTTCCATCAATATATCTATATATTTATGTCTGTCACTTGTTTGTTTTATGTAACCAAGAAAATATTCCATCACAGCCTACCACTTCTTCCAAATTTAACCTTTGGCAATGGTATCAGCTTTACAACTATACCACTTTTACTATTGTAATTCAAAGATATTTCGAAACTAAAGTCAAGAAAACACGCGGAAGTAAAAGAAAAGATTAAGAAAGGAAGAATCGAGGAAAAATAAAAAAATAAAATAAAAAATACCGAGAAGCTCTTTAACAAGAGTGCTCGCTTGACCGGTCAGATCGCCTTGGTAATCATAGTGAGTGGTCAGTTGGCAATAATGATTTCTGACGTCGTTCTGGTAACACTGCAAAAAATACGTTCCACAAACGCTCCTGTTACATCGTTCTTTTCTCTCGTTCTTTCTACGTTCATTTTTTTCTTCTTTTTTTTGTACTAATCGATTACTGAGCAACGGATCCAGGCGCTGGAAAGGTGGGTGTCCGTTTTCTTTTTCCTCGATTATCTGGATTACTGTTATTCACGTAAATGGTGCTGTTACTTATAGTGCGGTTTAAATCTTTATTTTTCAGTTTTATCGTTCTTCATATTAATTTGATGTCCATTCGCCTATTTTGTTACTTGTTCGTGTTAACTGTTTACGCAATTTGTAATATGCCTTTAAATCCAGTAACAGAAAATAAATCTGTCTATTGCTATCGTATACTGGAAAGTAAAAGTTATTAAACGATTTCTGTTGACATATAGAAGTTATTTCAGCTTTCGTTGTCGGATGCCAGACGTTACTGAACCAGTGCAGTTGGAGAGCAGAAGTTACTACAACTTCAGTTAGTACATAATGGAAGTGGTTTCAGGTTTAGTTTTTGGAGGAAGTTAATCCGGCATCAGCTTTCGGAAAACAGAAATAACTTTAACTTAGACTCTTGGAAAATGGAAAATTATGTAAACAATTACTGTGTGTAAATATAAGTTTCTTCGGTGTTATAGGGAAGTAGCAGTTACTCTAAAACTATTTTTTTAAAAATGGATTTTCCTTGGTCTCTAGTTGCACAAAAAGACATGCTACACTAAAACTAGTTGAACAAAGATTTCTGTAGTTCATCATCTGTTTGAAAATATAAGCTGTTTTTCGAGTGCTGCCGTTGAAAATTAAAAGTTGCCTCAAAACGTTTGGGAAATAAAAAAAAAAAAAATACTACAATTTCAAATCTTGACAAATAATTTAAATTCAGCTGTTGGAAAATATAAATTACTTCCACCGTTACTATTTGTCAGTAGAGACTTCTTCACCCCTTATTGTTTGCTTGTTGAAGTTACGTCCGTCTGCCGTTACAGTGCGTAAATAGCGTACTTCGACGAACAGATGTTGGAATAATATTCCTTCGTTGTGTTAATTATTTTATTGACTTAGAAAAATGAGGTTTTCTCGAATACTGTCGTTGCCAGTGCAGCTCCCACAACTTCACCTGCTGGAAAACACAAGTTGCTTTTAACCGTTTCTGCTAGAACATAATTTTTTCAGTCGTTGCTGCAGGGCAATAGAAATGACTTCAGCCTCTACTGCAGTTAAATAAAAATTGCTTCAACTGTCGCTGCGAACAGTTACAAAATTTACTTCAGCTGCTGCCGAAGTACAACCAAAGTTACTTCGCTTGTTGGAAAAGGCAGGTGCACGAAACCATGTCTTATCTAATCCAGGGGCATAAGAATATGTTGTGGAAATGACTACCGTTTTTGGGCTGGCATTTAGAGTAGCCAAAATGATGATGAATCCTTCCCAGGCACCTTTTACGTAGCCCTTGTCAATGGTGATGCATTACCTAATGCCACATCGCAAATTACGAGCAATGCAGAAGCTAGGATGGGCGGACTGAGACTAATGGTGTGGTTTTATTTTCGGGGACGGGGGGAGGGTTAGATGTGAGAGGAAAGTCTTTGGAGAGGGAAGGAGAGAGGGAGAGTTAGGGAAGATGTTGGAGGGAGGTAGCAGTAGAGAGTGGGAAAGGGATGAGAGGGGGAAGGAGAGGTGGAAGGGTTGTCCATTAACGTTCAGACAAATGGGGGTCGTGCTGAATGTGGATGCTGGAAAAATATGACTCGGTCTGACAGTCTCATACTTCAGTATATTATTATTGTCGTTATTGTTGTTGCTGTTCTTCTTCTTCTTCTTGTTACTGTTAATTTGAAAAAACAGCGTCTTTTTTTATCTCCTTATTTAACTGAATCTCTGAAATCCTTCCGCAGCTATCTAATTCAATTGTCTCTCATATATATTTATATAATTTTATCTCCTCTTTTGCAAAAAATATAACAGATCGAAGGAATTTTGCCGGTAGGGGCCTTTTGATGTACTGTAAGGTATTTTTCCCGATGGTACCTTTCCATTACAACGCAGCATCTGAACTTCACAAATCAGTATCTTAAAAGATCATGTCTATCGCTCATGTATCGTAAAGAGATCATATTCTAAGAATTTCTTCCATTTATTTACTGGTAACGTCTTATTTGTTTTGTTAAGGGTTCATGTTTCCGAAGAACTGCTGTTAGAGGTACAATTTCTTTCTTCTTTTTTATTGCGCGTCACAAGATTCCCGAGATTACATTCCAAGGCGATGATAACAGCTTTAAGCTCGATTACTGAAAATCCATTGTGCTGTGGTAGACATAAGCAGTGAGTTACTAGCTGGTAGTCGGTTAACTGTGGAGTGTTGTAGCCAAGGTGGAGTAAGGCATGAACTTGCCCGAGCACTGGAAAATATTTGAAGATACCGGAAACGTAGCACATTTCAGAGGCCCCATACCCACTAAACAGAAAAAATGTGTGTAGGTGATATATATATATATATATATATATATATATATATATATATATATATATATATATATATATAATATGTATATATAAGCCAAAATCCTCAAAGGAAAGAGAAACAATGGAGTACTGCAGAGGCCTTTCGACTGTCGTCCTTTACATAGAAAAGGACGACAGTCGAAAGGCTCTATCATCCATTGTTCCTCTTCCTTCGTGATTTTGTCTTCATTTATATATATATATATATATATATATATATATATATATATATATATATATATATATATATATATACTGTATATATATATATATAATATATATGTATATGTATATATAATATATATATATATATATGTATATATAATATATATATATATATATATATATATATATATATATATATATATATATATCATGTATAATTGAGTCACGAAAATATTGAACGTGATCAATATATAAAGACAAAATCCACGAAGGAAAGAGAAGCAATGGAGTGCTGTGAGGCCTTTCGACTGTCTTCCTTTTCTAAGTAAAGGACGAAAGTCGAAAGGCCTCGTGTGTATGTGTGTATTGCTTTAAAAAATGCAGAAATGACGCTGTCTAGAATGCACCGAGGAATGGATTAATGGTAGCAAGATTTGAATCAAAATGTCTAAATTTTCCTGATGCTGTTCCTTACTCTTTGGAGTTCATTGTCGTAAAAAGCTAAAGCTTGACTCATATAGCTCCATCCTTTTGATCTAACTATATATATATATATATATATATATATATATATATATATATATATATATATATATATATATATATATATATATATATATATATATATGTATGCATATCCAACTGTAATATCTGATATATATATACATATATATAACAATTTCAGACATACCAGTGTATTTCAAACATACCCTGGACACTAGTGAGAGAGAGAGAGAGAGAGAGAGAGAGAGAGAGAGTTGTGAGAGAGAGGGTTGTGTGTGTCCTATAATGGATTCCATCGGACGGTGTCCCGAAAGAGGGTGGTGTTGTGATTGTGGGTCCGGGCCCAGAATTCGGTTAAGCGTTGTGATTGGGGTGGATTGGTGTATAATTGAGAGGCCGTCGGACCTGTTCTCTGATTCTTCCGCTAAACTTGCTTCATCTCTTTCTCTCTCGCTCCTCCTCCGGATTACAACCTTCTACTCTACCATTCCTCCCTCCAGGCGTATTTTCATACTCCTCAGAGAGAGAGAGAGAGAGAGAGAGAGAGAGAGAGAGAGAGAGAGAGGGGAGGTGCGCAATAGAAGGAATGTTTATTTTAGTAGACTTACTGTATGTTATAGAAACACTTGTCGCTCTTTTAGGTCAAATTTGAATTTGAATATTTCTGAGAGGGGGGTGAAAAAGAAATAAAATTTCTCTCACAATACCTGATGTATGACAAATCGTGTCGACTCTGGAGAGAGAGAGAGAGAGAGAGAGAGAGAGAGAGAGAGAGAGAGAGAGAGAGAGAGAGAGAGAGAGAGAGAGAATTCTTTCTCACTGTGGGGTTGGTGTTTAGCAGAAGTGCAAATTAGATAAGTCTAAAAAAAAAATTTGAGTCAATCCTTAGGCGTTCCACAATATTGTTCTGTAAATGTATATTATTATTATTATTATTATTATTATTATTATTATTATTATTATTATTATTATTATTATATAAAGATAAACCAACAACATAAATGTACACATGCCCACATGCAACGAACAAAGTTTAAAGGCTTCAGTTACGCAGCTCATCCTATAATTAATTTGTTTGTAGGGTGATCATTTTATTATTGCACTTGTTACAATAACAATGAACTGAGGTTGTGACGAAATATTCAGTTCATAATATTCTTGATACTCTTTTATTTGCTAGTTTGTTGTTATCAAAGTCTCTACATTTCCATACAGAAAGAGAGAGAGAGAGAGAGAGAGAGAGAGAGAGAGAGAGAGAGAGAGAGAGAGATTTTTGTTTCTTTCATTCAGCCTCTATTTTTCATACTCTGCTTTCTAGAACATATCAGCTCAGGGATCTTTACAGCCTGTTCCCAGCAGTAAGAGTCATGCTGGCATAAGGCCCGCTTAATCAAGAAACCACACCAAAGCCAACAACGGAAACAACATGGCGTTCAGTGAATACCTGATGTTCATCGATTATTGACTCTGACGTGAACGGATTAAGTTTCTTTTATGTATCATTTCTTACACAAGAACTCCATAAAGAAAAATCCTTGAACCGGTTTAAATCAAATTGAGTTTAAGATGGGAACGAATTCCATAATGATATATAAAAAAAAAAGCGCGGTGTATGATTATTATCATTCAGTTAATTTTGATAGTTACATCTTCGTACGCTGAACTGCCGATTAATGTAAATAGGTACCCATGCATTTATATATATATATATATATATATATATATATATATATATATATATATATATATATATATATATATATATATATATATATATATATATATATATATATATATATATATATATATATATATATATATATATACATACATATACATACTATATATATAAATATACATGTATGTGTATATGTACATATATATATATATATATATATACATATATATGTGAGTGTGTGTATGGGTACCGTGCATTCAAAATCTTGTAAATGAACACGGACACCATCATTAACCGTCTGCACACATATGGATATGTATCTACTTAAATACGACAGGCATACACACACACACACACACACACACACACACACACACAGAAACAGGACAAAAATAAACCTAGAAAATCAAACAACTAAAGGGGGAAATTCAGTAATAAAAAATAACACCAATGAATATTAGGACAAATGTCGATAGTCAGCTTAAGCGATCCAACTTGGTACAACTGTCGAGAGCCATTTCAAACTGTTAAACTTGGGACACCTCGAAAGTAAATGTGCGTTACCTGGGACAACTGTCGAAAATCAATTTAAACGATCGAAGCTTGAGTCAACTGTCATATGTCCAGTGAAACTTAGGACATCTGTCGAAAATCAGTGTAAATAATTCCAGTGAAAGTTAGGACAACTGTCGAAAATCATTGTAAATAATTCCAGTGAAAGTTAGGGCAATTGTCGAAAATCATTGTAAATAATTCCAGCGAAAGTTAGGACAACTGTCGAAAATCATTGTAAATAATTCCAGCGAAAGTTAGGACAACTGTCGAAAACCATTGTAAATAATTACAGTGAAAGTTAGGACAACTGTCGAAACTCATTGTAAATAAATCCAGTGAAAGTTAGGACAACTGTCGAAACTCATTGTAAATAAATCCAGTGAAAGTTAGGACAACTGTCGAAAATCATCGTAAATAATTCCAGTGAAAGTTAGGACAACTGTCGAAAGTCTTCTTGACTGATACTAGTGATGTTAAAATATCGAACTTTCGATTACCGGTATCAATACCGATTATTTTCTAAATATCGGTATCGATACCGGTATCAAGAAAAATGTGCATTTATTCACTGATTCAAAGGTAAAAATAAGGAAAAAATAAAGTGATATATTTTATTGCTTAAAGACAGTCATATCTTTCCTCTATACATATATAAGTATAAATATTGTATGTGTGCATAAAACAAAATGTACGCATGAGCCACTCCCAATACCGGTATTGCCTCTTCGGTAATAATACTGTTTCATTAGACACCGATGTAATACCGATATTCGTCCCTAACTGATACCAATGAATCTTTGGATAACTGTCGAAGCTTTTAACCCTTAAGTGGATGTTAAGTGACCTTTGGAGTTAGAAAAAAAAGATAAAAAACTAAAATAAAGTAGTTGATAAAAACTAAATTCCTCAGCTGAGCATCTGCTGAGGGACCATGTTTCTTGGAAGAACTGTACAGTCATGCACTATTAATGCCTGGCGCGCCGGGAATTGTACCCGTTTGTGCCTCCGTGTTTGTGCGTTTGTGCGTGAACTAGGGCCAGTTTTAAGAGCAATTAAACGAAGCAATATACTTGACTGGAAACTTCTCATGCAGTCTGATAGTGGCGTACATCCATATCAATTTCTCTCTCTCGCTCTCTCTCTCAGTACACACACACACACACACACACATATATAGAATCTGTTGGTCACATTTTACCAGATACGTATGTAATTGTAATAGACACAATACCCTCTTCTCGAATTCTTCACACTTTCTGGATACGCTTATCACTACAAAGCCTTACAGTAGTTCCACATGCAAGAAATATTAAGCAGTTCTGATGTCCGGCAGCAGGATTGGAACCCCCCTCCAGAGCACCAGCATATATATATATATATATATATATATATATATATATATATATATATATATATATATATATATATATATATACAGTATATATATCTTGAATAATTAAACATGATATTTTCTTTCAGACTTGCACTGTGGAAAGCAATTGACTCTTGGCTTCTATTATTTTCTTTCCAGTAATTTTTAGTTTTCTGTAATCTCCTCAGCTCGACCTGAAAACGCAGTAGCTCTCCATAGGTCATGTCTGAAGTCAGTGGAGAGCTTCTCCTCCGAAATCTTTATTCGGGCGAACTTATTTCGATGATCCTTCATTATCTTCTGCACCTAGAAGAACGGAAACAAGTACGGAAGTTTGTAACATTTAGTTTTATGTTAAAATGATTGTTAAAATATAAATATTTATCAGCTTAACAACTAGATATAAAAAAGTAGTATCTTTTTTAAATAAATTACATAAAACAATCACATGCTTCCTCTTCTTAACAGTATGAATAAGGACAACTGTCAGTTACAATTAACAATACACGTTTAAAAGGTATATTTATATGTGTGTGTGTGTGTGTATTGTGTGTGCGCGCACGTATGTACACCACTTTACCAGCATATAGAACATTTGAATATTCCAAAGAGGAACAAGCATAGGGACGCAGAAAAGAAGAATGTTTGGATTATTAGTTGTTGAGAAGATTTTATGAAGTTTGAAGGGTGGAAAAACAGACGCAGAAGGATAAGATAAGTTTAGAGGTGTTTTGTAAAAGTTAATTACTAATGGCTTTGAAAGGCAACTAAATAGGCAGCACAGGGAGCTGCTCGGGATGACAGGGAAGGTACAATATCTTCCTTGACTGGGATGTAAGAGGTCTGGGAATCAGCGGGTTCTTGAATATGGGAGGACGCGAATGAGCCACTCGTGTCTCTTTTTCGTTTTTGTTTCCCTAGTCACTAAATAGTTTTATTTTTCAAATGTTAATGTGCTTTCTCTCTCCGGTTCGTTCAAATTTACTCAGTAGGTGCTTCATGTTTATCTTCTTCTTTTCCCTTTTTTCTTTCTTCTTTCGGCATCTTTTACTTTCTCGTCAGCTCTTTCTTTCTTTCTTTTACGGTTCATCTGCTCTTTACAGCTTCTTGTCCTTCCTCCCCCGACCTCTCCCTCAACCCCCTCGCCACCCCCTTCCTCAGCCTCACCTCAACGCTATCATTATCACGAGCTAAATATGGTTTGTGTCAACCGCAAAACCTGTCCGGTGGTGTCACTCAACTGTTGGTCCTAGAAAAAAAATGAATAAAAAAAATCAGAAAATTAAAGAAAAAAAATAAGGTCAATGTATTCGCCAGTGTCATTTACACTACGCCCCCTTCCACGACCCTCCCCCTCCCTCCAGACCCCAACGTCTTTGAATGTGGGTGGGTAGGTGGGTATATCACCCTACCACACTGATTAATGTGCCCACTGCAAAGTCTCCAGTGGTTTCAAATTCGATTTGCAATGTGGTATCATTGTCTTTATTATTTTGGAACTATATTTCTAATCTTATCAGAATCCACTGCTGTCGTTTGTTCTGTTATTATAATTATTATAGTCACTGGGGTCATTATTACTGCCAGTGACCAAATTGCATCATTCGTCTCCACTGTTAATGGATTCTTTATTTTTGTAAAAGTCAAAAAGATCGTTTATAGCATTATCTTTATGTTATTGAACACAGATCCTAATTTGCATCGAATTCTGTTTTTGTATTTGTCATATAGCTGAAATAAGTCCGTTAGTACTGTTGCTTTTGTTAGTATTATTAATTATTATTATATAGCTGAGCACTGTTGAAAAAAAGGCATTTTTTTCTTTTTATAAGATCTGATGGGAAAACGAGTCACTTCCAATTTTTCCAGGTTTAACTCTCCCCTTGTTTCACTGATTAAATTAAATAAAAATCTGCTGCCTGAAACTGTCACGCTCTGTTCGCTTTTATAATTCGATATCGTTCACTTTTGAAACAGTAATGGCCCAAGCATTAATCCAGGAACAAGCGCTCTCTCTCTCTCTCTCTCTCTCTCTCTCTCTCTCTCTCTCTCTCTCTCTCTCTCTCTCTCTCTCAGTATTATGGCACGAGTATATAACTCTTTCTTCTCACTTGTTAATTAAAGCACGAGTCACAAGACCACACGATTCTCTCTCTCTCTCTCTCTCTCTCTCTCTCTCTCTCTCTCTCTCTCTCTCTCTCTCAAAGGAAAATGAAGCATAATATAGGAAGGTCGAGTGAACCATTGCCTAAATGAGTCGCCTAATTGGTTCGTGGTGGAATTTTCAATGCAGTGTTAAAGTCATAATTAAAAAAAATTATAACGAAATAAGAATTTAAGGTTTAAGGAAATGCGA
>NC_089789.1:22581105-22598605 GCF_040412425.1 Macrobrachium rosenbergii
TAACAGTATACTGAACAATGACCTCAGGTTCTAATGGTGACCTACGACCTCTGACATTGTCAGGCTCCATGGTGCGATGAATCTTCAGCGACGAACGAAGCCAACTTACATTAAAATATCTTATGTTAATGTCTTAAATTGCAATGTCTTACATTATAAGATATTATTATATTAACCTGGCATTTGGGGATTCCTGTTCATTATCTCGACTCGTTACCTGCTTTTTATTAATTATTACCTTTAATTATGTTTTTTATAAGGATGCTCATTTATTTCTAGCATATGATTTACTTTGCAGATTTTTTTTTTTTGCTTGTTGCCTTTAAAGGAAACTTCTGAAGATTTAATAAGCTTTTATTTATACGGCATTGTTAGAGAGTTGAAATTTTTTATTGAAAAAGTCTGTATTTTCCACGGGAGGTTATATGTTAGTTTTGTCTTTATTACTTATTTTACCTTTTTTTTTTACATATTCAGTAGTGATTTGATAACCATTATTAACAGAGGAGTACTAGTATTTCTTACAGTTTTCTTGGCTTAGTGTATTCCATCAGCCCAAATACAACCCATACATTCGTAACAATGAGCTGCATTCTGAAATATACAATATAACCGTTTTATTTTTTTTTATTCGAGATACAAATACGTAGAAAAGATTTGTATTACCACTTTCAAAGCAAGGTCATCATCACAAAATGTTTTTATTCTCTCTCTCTCTCTCTCTCTCTCTCTCTCTCTCTCTCTCTCTCTCTCTCTCTCTCTCTCTCTCTCTCTCATCTCTAGCACACTGAAAGTCATATATTAATAGTTTTTCATCACTCCCATTAATTATTTTCTATTTTCTCTTGTGAAAGAATGTTGTGCTATAAATGTCAGATGTTTATATTTTTTCTCTTTTCAATCCTTTTGATGACACTCAAGCCCAAGTAAAGTATATAGAGCTGAAATGTCTTCCTTTAAGCCGCATCTGACCTTGAGTCCCCCAGAAACAATATCGAAAGATGCCAGAGATAATTAGGAACCCACTATCGATACAGAATTTATATAGAAGGAAAATACGCTGCAAAAAAAAATTAAGTGTATATAAAAGATACCTAATGAAACCAGGTGGGAACACTTTACGATCCTTAATTACACGCCGATGCAATAGCATTGAGCTTTATGGTATCGTTTTAAGCGATAATGACTCCCAGATGTAATGACAAAAGGTGAACGGGAGCTGAGAGTTGCCAAGGTCGTTTGGTTCGCAGTGTCAGCAAAACAACAACGGTAACGGTGCCTTCGTCTTTCTTTTGCGTTCTTTCGTATTGGCTTGTTTTGGTGTGACTGAGACAGTACCTAAACAGTTCTTTTGAAGGATAACTTTTTGCCATTTAGAACACGTCCGAAGGGCACCTACCGTGCCCACACGTGTAAAACACATAGGTGGTTAATCTCAGAATGATTATCTCGCAGGTGCAGTTAATAAGATAAAACTGTATTGCTTAAGACTTCAAGGGACTCAATTCTCAGCGAATTTATTATTTGCAATTGTTAATGGTACGTTTTTAATGACTGCTTTTGATATTTATCAGAAAGACCTCTTGACTCAACCTCGAAAAAAAAAGCAATAAGAAGACAGCTTCCCCGTTATGAGACCTCCAAGCAAGATAAGCTACTGATAAGGCTGCGGGAGCTGTTCAGTAAGAAGAATCATCAGATAAAAACAAGTAAAAAATGCCGAGTTTTCTGTACAGCGTATAATCAAGGCCACTGAAAATAGATCTATCTTTCGGTGGTCTCGGTATAATGCTGTATGAGCCGCGGCCCATGAAACTTTAACCACGGCCTCCTGATGGTTAAAGTTGCCAGAAAACACGATTATGGCTAACTGTAACCTTAAATAAAATAAAAAAAAACTACTGAGGCTAGAAGTCTGTAATTTGGTATGTTTGATGATTGGAGGGTGGATGATCGACATACCAATTTGCAGCCCTCTAGCCTCGGTAGTTTTAAGATCTGAGGCGGATAGAAAAAGTGCGGACGGACAGACAAAGCCGGCACAATAATTTTCTTTTACAGAAAACTAAAAACCAATATTTCTAAAGGTTGTATTAAAATGCCCGAGATCTAAAACTCGAGTTGATTTCTCATACGACATATAAATGAAAATTGCCTTCTAAGCAACTTAGGAGATCTTTACGGCGTAGCTCTGAGAAATAATAGTTTGGATTACTGAAATAGTTTCAATGTGAGGTCTCACTTCATTCCAGTTATTAACGCTTTATGAGGCTCTTGTCTGTCCTTGTCTGAAACACAGCTATTTTGGGATTTTCGCTCCTTTGCTAACTTCAGTATCCTTTTATATTTGCTGTTTCCGCCATTGGTCTGTTGATTTCAATAAAGGCGTTCCTGCTTAGATCTATCTTTCGGTGGTCTCGGTATAATGCTGTATGAGCCGCGGCCCATGAAACTTTAACCACGGCCTCCTGATGGTTAAAGTTGCCAGAAGCACGATTATGGCTAACTGTAACCTTAAATAAAATAAAAAAAACTACTGAGGCTAGAAGTCTGTAATTTGGTATGTTTGATGATTGGAGGGTGGATGATCGACATACCAATTTGCAGCCCTCTAGCCTCGGTAGTTTTTAAGATCTGAGGGCGGATAGAAAAAAGTGCGGACGGACAGACAAAGCCGGCACAATAATTTTCTTTTACAGAAAACTAAAAACCAATATTTCTAAAGGTTGTATTAAAATGCCCGAGATCTAAAACTCGAGTTGATTTCTCATACGACATATAAATGAAAATTGCCTTCTAAGCAACTTAGGAGATCTTTACGGCGTAGCTCTGAGAAATAATAGTTTGGATTACTGAAATAGTTTCAATGTGAGGTCTCACTTCATTCCAGTTATTAACGCTTTATGAGGCTCTTGTCTGTCCTTGTCTGAAACACAGCTATTTTGGGATTTTCGCTCCTTTGCTAACTTCAGTATCCTTTTATATTTGCTGTTTCCGCCATTGGTCTGTTGATTTCAATAAAGGCGTTCCTGCTTCACCTCACAAAACTCTCTCGTAACACCCACCAGGCCACTTTATCCCATAGCTGTTCTATTGAATTATTTGTTGAAGTGTTCGTTTATTTCCCTCTGCTTTCAAGAAGTGGACCACTTGCTTCCTTTTTCCTCTTGAATTTTCCCGTAATGTCTGGGTTTGCAGAAACCACAAACTACTAGTGTTATCATTATTTAAAACGTGTAAACATGACGATTCTTAATGATTAATACCTCTAAGAAGAACGTAATATTTGTGACAGGATTTGTATGTTTATGGGTAATTTTGATTGCCTGTAGATTGTTTTGATTTACATACAAATACAGTCTTCATCTTGAACAGGTTTGCGAACAGTTTTATTGGGTTGTTTACGCTCATTTTATTGACACAATGAGAAACTCTGAAAGCCACTCGATCCGTAGCCCTCTTTATCCTCTGTCGTCAGCCTGAGGAAAAGACGAACTGGTGAACTTAGCGTCAGCCTGAGGAAGAGTCGAACTGGTGAACTAAGCGTCAGCCTGAGGAAGAGTCGAACTGGTGAACTAAGCGTCAGCCTGAGGAAGAGTCGAACTGGTGAACTAAGCTCAGCCTGAGGAAGAGTCGAACTGGTGAACTAAGCGTCAGCCTGAGGAAGAGTCGAACTGGTGAACTAAGCGTCAGCCTGAGGAAAAGTCGTACTGGTGAACTAAGCGTCAGCCTAAGGAAAAGTCGAACTGGTGAACTAAGCGTCAGCCTGAGGAAGAGTCGAACTGGTGAACTAAGCGTCAGCCTGAGGAAAAGTCGAACTGGTGAACTAAGCGTCAGCCTGAGGAAGAGTCGAACTGGTGAACTAAGCGTCAGCCTAAGGAAAAGTCGAACTGGTGAACTAAGCGTCAGCCTGAGGAAGAGTCGAACTGGTGAACTAAGCGTCAGCCTGAGGAAAAGTCGAACTGGTGAACTAAGCGTCAGCCTGAGGAAGAGTCGAACTGGTGAACTAAGCGTCAGCCTAAGGAAAAGTCGAACTGGTGAACTAAGCGTCAGCCTGAGGAAGAGTCGAACTGGTGAACTAAGCGTCAGCCTGAGGAAAAGTCGAACTGGTGAACTAAGCGTCAGCCTGAGGAAGAGTCGAACTGGTGAACTAAGCGTCAGCCTGAGGAAAAGTCGAACTGGTGAACTAAGCGTCAGCCTAAGGAAAAGTCGAACTGGTGAACTAAGCGTCAGCCTGAGGAAGAGTCGAACTGGTAAACTTACCGTCAGCCTGAGGAAGAGTCGAACTGGTAAACTAACCGCGCGATGTTTATGACTATGCACTTGGCCATGGGAGATACGAATCATATTTAACCACAGAGATTTAGAAAGAACTCTCCTTCTCATGGTTGGAATCTGTTGCATATAATCGGAGATAAGGAAACCTTTCGCACAAGGTGAAGGTACGAAAAAAAGAAGAAAAAGGAAAGGAAACAAATACAAGCAAAAAAGAAAATACATTTTTGCGTTTGCATGTCGCTGCTTTATTTTTCTTCCGTATATTTTGAGAGTTTTGCATTAATTTTACTGTATTTTTTAATATTTCCTGTGAACTACATCCGTATCTTTACGATAGTATGCACTTCAGAAGGCTCAGCCTGCCCACTTTCTCTCTCTCTCTCTCTCTCTCTCTCTCTCTCTCTCTCTCTCTCTCTCTCTCTCTCACACACACATTCTGTCTAAAATTTTAAAAATGAAATTTCTCTCTCTCTCTCTCTCTCTCTCTCTCTCTCTCTCTCTCTCTCTCTCTCTCTCTCTCTCTCTCTCTCTCTCTCTCTCAGTGAATTACTTAATGCCAGGGTATCGAATGACATTTGTCGGATCTTCATCTCGGAACCCTTTCTTTCTTCGCCTTCTTCTTGAGGTTCCCGTTGATTGATCAAACATGGTTCTATACTTACCTGCTTTTTCGGTCCCGCCTCTCTCATCAATTAATTGCACCTTTTCCTCTTTCCTCTTCGATTCCTCTTGACTCGTGAATTGCCATTCCTTGGGAGAGTCTTCTTTCCTCTATTTTTTTTTATTTTTTAGAATAGGTGAGAATGTGGTTGTTTAGCTATTTTTTAGATATTGTAGTTTTCTTTCCGTTTGGACTATTACTATATCTTTAATAATGTCATCTTCATCCCTTTCTTATGTAATTTTTAGGGGACTTAGGTAGTTCAATACCCATAATTCTCATTTTTCAAATTCATTTTGAGTTCTTTGGTGGAAAGCGAATAGATCGAACGTTCGTAGGAAACCAGAAATTGTACAGAATATGCGTATATTCCTCTGTGAAAATATAGTCTGTGCGTATATATATGCACACAGACATATATATATATATATATATATATATATATATATTTATGCATATATACATATATATACTATTATATATATACAGGCTTAGTTGTTAGAGTTTTTCCACCCATTTGACTCAATATCCAAAATTTGTATTCAGTCAATATTTTCAAGAGCTAGTTATTTCTTTTTAAACTTTGGTTAATGTATGAATATGGATACATTAATTAACGATAAAAAGTTTTGTTAATACATGATTTCTCAGAATATGTATTTCTGTGGCCAACATCACAATGAGGTCTCTTAGTTGGCTAAAGCTCCCATACTGAAAACCTTGAACTGTTGGGAGCGATCACTACTTAGAGCTGCATTGAGCCACGACCTCCTAAACACACTGCCATAAATGTACTGAGTACACAGTATTATTAAGCAAAACAGACAGACAGAAGATAAAGAGGATGATGACGATGACGATAAAGATGGAAATAGAAACCAAAGGGAAATGGGTCTATGAAAATATAAGAGAACAGACGTTTACTGTTATGTTTATATCCTGTAACCGCAGAGTGATCCCATTCCATGGCGTAATTTATAATAATTGTTATGAATAAATTTATGCAAAAAATTAACCTTTGGAATCGCCTTCCTGAAATTTCGTATTTTAGATATTGGATAGGCATTGTTGCCTATTTGGTAAGCACGGAACCCGTTCCTCGTCTTCTTGATCAAGTTCAAACCTCGTCAGTGGAATGGGGAAAAAATTAATTTCATTTACTAACCGACACAGGAAATTAAACAGTTGAAATAAATATCTTCAATTCTATGGCCGTTGTATATTCACAGTTTTGGTGAATACGTCCAGTAAAAGGTATAAATTTATTTCTATTCCTACTCCGATTCTTGATGATTTCAAACGGAATCGAAAGGTTACAAGAGTATATTCAGTTCCATAGATCTGATAGATGTAACCGATACACCTATATATACATACATACATACATATATATATATATATATATATATATATATATATATATATATATATATACATATATATATATATATATATATATATATATATATATATATATATATATATATATATATATAATCAGACTCTTAATTGATTTTAATCCACGGAAAGGCAAGATGGCGTGTTGCATGATAAGGAAGCAAGTAGTGAGGGGCGTCATCCAAGTTCAGTTTTATGCCAACAGATGATTTATTGATTTTAGCCATGAACTGGCGTTACAACAACAAGGCTCTTGTTGTTGTTGTTGTTGATGATGATGATGTTGTTGTTGTTGTTTTAAATGAAGCCGGCATATCCTGGCACGGACTTCTGCTTCTGGAGTATCCTGGAGATTGGTCTGAGCCCACTGGTTAAATTCACCTGCAAAGTATCGTCGATGATGGTGACAGTTTCTGTTGTATGTAAACAGAATGCACATTGCCATTCGTCATGTAGTTTTCAGTTTCGTTTTAGGGAAAAAAAAACTCTATTCAATGTCATGGACGGTTTTTGTCTTTCAGTGTCTGAATGATTTTCTTACTGTAAAACATTAAATTCAAATTCAGGAAAGTTTTCTATATTTTAACTAAAAGTTAGTCCCAGGCTAATGAAGGCACATATATTGTTTCCTCATCATTTTGTGAACGACTGGAGATTTCCAATAAAAAAAAATTGCAAGGTGGGCGGGTTCTCGAAAGCACCAAAAATAAGTTGGGTTGCATGCAAGCAAATTAACAAGCATAATTGTTCGTCCCACGTTTGTGTGTGCGTGTGTGTGTGTCGGTATGTGCGTGTGTGAGAATGCATATGTGCGTACTGGGAATATAGCCCATATTAGTGTTCATGGAAAACTGGCAAATCGCAGCTTTAACAACGGGGAGGTCAGAATTGGGGCCAACAGAATTGTCATCTTTTTTCATGTGTTTTTTTTATTTTTATTTTTATATACTCCTTTTTGGGGCGGGGGGCGGGGGCTGCTCAGTTGTTGTTGTGCTGAAGAGTCTCCTTATAGGAGGATAGTGGGCTGATTTATACTTAGGTCAGTGTTGTGAAACCTGGGATGAGAAATTTACTGTCTTTTTACGTGTAAATAATTGGAAAGATACGAAAGGTTCCATCAAAACACACGGGGAAATGTAATTCTCCCTGCATCAAGGCAAATGCTAAATCAAAGTTTAAGTTATGGTTGCATTTTGATTTGTAAAGCATTATTCGTAACTGGGAGCCAATAATACTTTAAACCTTTCAAAACGCGATATGATTTTAAAGCAACATTTATCTCCGTGGTTACATAGGAAATTTTATCATTCAGAAATAGCTAGTAATGTTTTTTAGCCTTTTAAAACTTCCTTAAAACTGTCAGTCAGAATTTACATCTATGGTTACATAGAAATTTATAAACAATTACATTTTCAAAAACTAAAATCTAATGGTATTTTTCAAACCTTCCAGACTATGAAAAATTGTATTTTATTGACATGATGCAATGCACATATACGCACTTATAAACACTAACACCCATTTACATACGTTATATATAATAACATGTGCACACACACACACACACATATATATATATATATATATATATATGTATATAAATATATATATATATATATATATATATATATATATATATATATATATATATATATATATATATATATATATATATATATATATATATATATATATATATATATATATATATATATATTATTACATATAACGTATGTAAGTGGGTGTTAGTGTTTATAACCTCACTATGATGTAAGTTTCTTGAATTTGTGTGCTGGAGGGATGCACCCATGAAAATTTTTCGTTATGGATAGCTATTTCAACTAGGAATGTATTATTCACATTAATACAATTTGGTTAGGGCTTCATGAATACTAAGCCAATAAAAACCAGGATTTTTTCCTTATCACTTTATTTCTTAAATGGGATGTTTTAAGATTAATGGTTAAATTGATTATATTGACACGTAGAATTCTATGAGAGGGCCACGGACTTTACGTGAATTCCGAAGCTAGATCCAGGTTCGGCAGGTAAAAAATTTCGTGAGGCCAAAATTAAGGAAGATCCACTAAAGTTGTGTTATTTTTTTAGCAAATTCTACAAATAGGCTAAATATTTATGGTAACTGGACTTAGAGCAAGAGTCAGTTTAATTCAGCTTTCAGTGGGGATTCCAAGCCAATACAAAGATCAGTCTTGTTGTCACTAATGGATGCAATTTTACATTTTTTTTATATGCATGAGTGGGCCCCGAGGTAATAGTTTGGTTAGTGAAAACTGTTGATCCAAATCTAATGGGTGGCTGTCCGTGGGATATTTTGAAAAACTGACCGCTGACCAACGGGAGTTAATGTTACATTTTTGAGGCTATTGATTTATATCTTACGAAAAATTTTGTTCAAAATCTTCTCAGTGGTTTTTCTACTAGCTTTTGGAAGGTTGACCACAGACTAAGAACAGCTCAGTCTATTTTAGGTTAATGATTTGTTAACGATTTGCCTGCTTAAAATTATCATTCGAAATCTTACGAATGACTCTGCAAGAGCTTTTCTGAAAGGTCGACCACTAACCAATAACAGATCCCCCATTCTGCTGCATTTCGCGGTTTTATTTTGAGTTTGTGAAACATATTAAACTAAAAACTTGAATGGACTTTCTTAATATTTTGGGGGGTTTAATCACTGACTGTCATGGGTGTTTGACAACGATACCTTGTATAGAAATGGATAGGCAAACAGTAATTGCCTTTAAGTCAAACAAATGAAAATCAGAAATACAGTCAATAACATCTTATGAATTAATTAGACAAATCTATAGGCTAGTAAAGATGCACCGTCCAAATTTTAAGGTACCTGACTTAGGAAAAAAGCTAAAATAGCCTGCAAAACATGACGGTAATCTCATGAGAGAGTTCTGTCAGCAACTCTGTAGATTTAGAGTGACACATCCATGTCGTGGTCATTTCATTCAGCAACGTTAAAGGTTAGGAGTTGGCACTTTCTGGCCATCTGAAGTTTTACACATGCCGCTGCGTTCGGCATCACACATTGAGCGAGATGCCAAAATGAAAAGTTACACTGTACTCCATTCCAGGCTTTTTAAATGACAGTGTGAAAAGCAGTTTTGCTGCTTTTATGGCGTTATGTTTTTGAAGTGTGGAAAATGTAAGCATACATTTTCCGTGAAAAATTTTTTTTTAGCCTGAATTCGTCGTCAGAATTAGCTGGTCTTATGCCAGCATGGGCTCTCCCTTTCACAAGCAGCACGTAAATTTGATTTTAGGCTGTCAAACCAAGCACCAGGACACTTCCGGCCATCAAGCGTTTAAGAATGTGAAAAGAGGGATTTGGAATGGCTGGCAGCAAGATAAAGAGACCCAGAAAATAAAGAAGAAGTATAAGTTTTTAAAGGCGGAGTTCGGGAAAAAACCACAATTGCACTAAGAAGTAAAAGTTGAAGAGGTTGGACAGCAAGACTTAGGAAAAGAGCGGGACTGGAAGTCAAGCAAAAGACTTTACAAATGGTTGCAGCTAGAGGTCGAAGGAACGCTGCCGCCACTTTTTAGTAATACCCACAGTGCACCACGTGAGGTGCAATGGCGACAGTACTCCCCCACGGGGAGCATCCCGTAAAGGACACAGGTCCAGTTTAGTAAATTTTGGTAGTTACCTTTATCAGATCCAAACTCAATTTCATGGTTGCCTTATGGTACATTAAAGATATTGCGATAAACATTATGCCCTCTAAAACAGCGAATGATCTAGTCAAGAGTTTGAAGATTTCTTTTCGTGGTACCAGCAGAGACAAGTAGAAGTAGCAGTAGCAGTAGCAACAGCAGGGGCAATAGCAGCGGCAGCAGCAGTAGGAATAGTAGCCGTTCATTTGTTATATTAGCTGGCGATACCTCGTTACAATAACTGTCATGGGAACCAGTTGTTGTGGAACTGTTGTTGTTGTTGCGCTGGACACGGAGGAGGAGGAAGGCGAGGAGGAGGGACGAAGGCTTAGGGGGAGAGGAAGAGGAGGAGGAGGAGTAGGAGGAGGAGGAGGAGGAGGAGGAGGAGGAGGAGGAAGCACAGGCGAGGGTGGAGGTAGGTGGAGGAGGAGGAAGAGGAGGAGTCCTGAGGTGGGCGAGGAGCAGTCGCCCGGAGATGTAGTCTCCTTTAACAAGTGTACGCGCAATTAGGATGCCTCAGCCCTCGGGATCTGGTATTTCTCCATTATAATGTTGGAAACGTGTGTCTTGCATACTAAGCACTTACAACCCCCCTCCCCCACTCCTCTCTCCTTTCCTCCCATCCTCCTTCTTCTTCTCCTGCTTCAGCAGCCCCCACCCCCCTCGGCTCTCCTTAAGCCCCCGTCCTCTCTTGCACACGGGCGCGGCCCCCAATGATTATTATTACCTTCCCATGCCAACTTCAGCGGCGGCCAACAGGGCATGTGCCGGGCATGGTCTCTCTCTCTCTCTCTCTCTCTCTCTCTCTCTCTCTCTCTCTCTCTCTCTCTCTCTTCGGGGTCTTAAAAATCAATTCATATCTTGAGTTATGAAGCGAATAATTGATGGAATTTAGAAAAATTCAGATATTCTCGGGGGATAAACTTCAATAGTTTTCAAAAACTTGCAAGATGCGTTATGAAATTCAGTGGACTCTCCGGGCGAAATTAGGGTACTTTACAGGATGAACCTGGTCCTTGAGGTCAATTTGCATCGAAGACAGACTGACTAGATTTGTATTGTAACCTGGGAGAGCGACAGAGGATAAATCAAGGAAATGAAGGAAAACTACTCGCAGGCCTTTTTGTGCTGAGAAAAATGCCCACGCTCACACTCGCTTGTCTTAATGAATCTGCTTTCATGCCGAGATACACGCAGATGTATTTTATACATTCAGCTCCTATGTGTAGCGTATAAACACACTTGGAAAGAGAAAAAGACGAGCGTGTTTTTATGTGTAGGTTGCATGTTTAACATGTACGTGCAAAGCACATTTAGTGTCAACTTAGCTTGTAATTTTTACAAATTTGCATAGCCCGTGAACACACAACTATACACACATCCTCAAAGGGAGATAGATAGATGGCTCTATATATATATATATATATATATATATATATATATATATATATATATATATATATATATATATATATATATATATATATATATATATATATATATATATATTTATATATAATACATACATACATACATATTTGGAGTCTCTATGAAAGATTAGGCAGGAATGTACGGAGAGACTCTCTTTTATGGAAGTTATATGCACAACGGGTTCATCCACAAACCAGCAGTTGAAGCAGCAATGTGGCAGGGACCGTTGTTTCATTTTTTCTCCAACGCTGCTCCCAGTTGGGGTATACGACTTCATGACGAAAATATATACGTTTGTATACATACATACATACACGCCCACACCAAATGGAGGAAGGGCAGTTTATGCAGAAGAAATGTACGCATGAATGCCTTTTATAGCATTGTACCGTATACGCAAGAAGATTTTTCTCTCATGCAGCGTTTGCCAGGCTGCTTCACCCCGGAAGTACACATTTTCCATCTGCCTATTGAATAAAGAATGATATCTCTCGGTAGATCATCAATTAAACTGTCAAACGTAGCCATATATACGTATACAGTTTACACGAAAATCTGGCGTTATTTTCACGGCACCTAACGTCTTCATAGATGTTGACTAAGCGCATGCGCCAAAAGTCTCGGCTTCATGGTCTCTTTTTTTTTTTTTCAGAGGGATAATAATAACCATCCGATCGTGCCTAGGCGACCAAGGTGTGCACACGCCATGAGCAGAAATGCTTGATGGAGACATTTAAGTACATGGCAGATACACCACGTGCTTTGTATGGGGATCATTTGTAAAAACGTTTTTGTCAGTAAGTATATCAGTACGAGAAGTACAGGATATATCTGAATGTCATTTCAATACAACTATTTGACAATTGTCGTCAGTTTACCAAGAAATAATAAAAATTATAAAAGTTCTCAGTACGTATTAGATGATCAGGTTACAGCCCTTATGAGATTTGGATCGTTGCAAGCCTAGGTGGGATTAGGAGCAAGCACTGAACTCCATTACTGACATCTCTCTCTCTCTCTCTCTCTCTCTCTCTCTCTCTCTCTCTCTCTCTCTCTCTCTCTCTCTCTCTCCTTTACATTTCTGTTGTAGGAACACAAGACTGAACAGATCCTGGCTGGCTTATAAAAATATGCTCAAATTAATTTAAATTAAATCAGTCCTTTATCAAAGTTTCAATGACATCTACTGATGCATTATGGTGGCAGATTATATGAAGAACGTCCTCTCTCTCTCTCTCTCTCTCTCTCTCTCTCTCTCTCTCTCTCTCTCTCTCTCTCTCTCTCACCTGAGCTTAAATGTCACCGAATGAAACAAATTTCCGGGTAGTTAGGATAACTTGCCTAGCAGGGGGAGAGAACAATAATTAACGGGTCAGTCTCTCTCGTTATATGCATGACCATTTGCCATAAACTGAGCGAATAAGGACGTCCAACAAACGAGAAAACAGCGTAAAACTGAATAGAGTACACTAGCAAAACTTGCAGACCTATTCGCTTTATAGCGAACGACTGGGGAGAATTTGACAGGAGAGAATGACATCGCTATCGCTTCAATATCCCCTCCACCTCCTCCCCCTCCCTACTCCAACCCCCTCCCTACTCCCTCCCCCTCCTCACCCACAAGCAAGGTTGGGGAACAGTTCCTGAATCAAGAGAGGCTGGAAGGAAACCTGAGGATGAACCACCGTAATGCTGGTGATTCGTTGGTCCTTACGCCTGCGATACGATCTCTAATAAGCATATGGTATATGAGACCCACGGAGCAGATCGGTATCACAGACGCCAGATGAAATGTTTAAACCTCTTCGTCGTATCCCTCCTCCTCCTCCTCCCCCTCCTCTCCCTAAAAGAGGAAGGAGAGGGAGAAACAAAAGAGGAAAAAGAAGAGAAGATGATATGGTGAAAAAGGGAACAGGAACAAAAGAAGAACAAGGACGAATAACTTCTCAATGAAAAGAGGCGATTTAAGATTAGATCGAGAGAATCGACGAAATATCTTGCAGGGATCGCCAGAGGAAATTTCAGATAACTACCACTCTCTCTCTCTCTCTCTCTCTCTCTCTCTCTCTCTCTCTCTCTCTCTCTCTCTCTCACCGTATCCAGCATTGCTCCCCGTCTTCCTGTTCTTCCCCTCTGTTGTTTTCGGGAGAGGTCAGCAAATAGTCGCATTAACTTATAGGACGAGCGACAAATGTTCGTAATAATCTCCTATCAAGACTCATGAACCATATGGCAAGCAGAGGACAATTGGCAGCTCAGCAAATCAAGCGGCTGGTTACCTCTTTAACGTCTCCTCTTTCCTCCTCCTTTCATCTTCTCTTTTTTTTTTTTAAGTCCTCTTGCTTCTTCTTTCTAATCTTCTTTCTTTTGCTGATCGCGGAAAGGGTAATGACTGTGACGGGAAGTTAATGAGGACTAATGGGGAAGAAGAATAAGAGGAAGAAGGAAGTAGGGGTTATTATGATTTAGAAATGGATTATGCCTCTTTCATCGCAGTATAATTAACGGTGAGCAGTGGCAGTGGGTCACAATTAAGCCTGAGAGCCGACTGAGTGAACATCATAATGTGATTAAACATGACAAACATAATGCTTTCAGCATGTTTATATATAAAGGTATTAAAGACTCTCTCTCTCTCTCTCTCTCTCTCTCTCTCTCTCTCTCTCTCTCTCTCTCTCTCTCTCTCTCTCTCTCTCTTCAAATTTGGGGCAAATCCATGGAGTCATCAACAGCAGTGTACCTGTTTCTCTCTCTCTCTCTCTCTCTCTCTCTCTCTCTCTCTCTCTCTGTCTTTATATCGATCTATCGATCTTTCTGTCTATCCTCTTAACTTGGTGCCAATCTCTGTAGCCATCATTAGCGAGAGCATCAACTACATCAGTGGGTTTCTCTCTCTCTCTCTCTCTCTCTCTCTCTCTCTCTCTCTCTCTCTCTATCGATCTATCGATCTTCCTATCTATCCCCTAACTTGGTGCCAATCCGTGTAGCCATCATTAGCGAGAGCATCAACTACCTCAGTGGGTTTCACTAAGATGATAATTACCGGGAACCAAGGTCTGGATCCTCGAAGGGAAGCGTGACGTCATCGCATTTACAGCAGCCGCACAGAAAAGCAGAAGCTTCTAATTTTATAGAATCTCTTTTTTTTCATATTCTGCGGTTTTGCAGTAGCCACATCGTACAACGGAAATGAGAGATACACAGAATAACAACTGTGATAAAGTGAACACAAACAGGAGTGTTGACTGCTCTTAACTAGACCATTTCCGGAAATTTAAATGAATCACAAGAGGAAGAATGAGTGTAATTCAGTCCAAAAGCGGAGTTACAAAGATTTTGGAGAACGAGAATAAGACCATAAAGATATCAAGTTCATTGAGGAAGGAAAAGTATATTACAGTCCTAAAGGGGAGAGTTGTAAGAATTTTGGAGAACAAGAGTAAGAGAATAAAAATATAAAGTTAATTTCACCAAACATTTTTCGGCTGACTTTGCACGCAACACACAGGCTACAGTGTTTAAAACGAATTTAGGACACCTGACAGTTGTCCTACAAGCATAACCTTTGTACTTACAAGAAACTGATTAGTTAATCTGTATATACGAAACTGGTTGTCTGGTCAGTTCATATTAAAGCTGACTTTATGCCAGAAGAGCTCCCTGCCATATGACGGCCCTAAAGTGTGGTAAAGTTTTAAAGGTAGGAGGATGCTTGCTGTGGACCTCTGGACTCTTCCAAACCGAGAGAGACGTGATGAATATGCGAAATAAATCATATAAATACATCGATTTATGACTCGGCTAAAGGCCTTCACATCTACCACCTGTTCAAGTAGGAACTTCAGGTGCCGATATTGGCGGCAGGGTAACACAAGATACAAAAAAAAAAAAAGTCCGGGTAACGCCGAGCTCAGAGCTGCTTATCTAGAAACAGACCTTGAGTGTGGGATGTGGAATATGGTTGTTATTCTGTTTTCGTTTATGATTTTCTCTCTCTCTCTCTCTCTCTCTCTCTCTCTCTCTCTCTCTCTCTCTCTCTATATATATATATATATATATATATATATATATATATATATATGTTTGTGTGTATACATACATACATACATACATATTTATGTGTGTACGTATATATATAAATGTATATACACATATATATAATAGATATATGGGGAAAAAGGCTGACAAGTCTCCAATTATATAACTTATAAATGTGTTCATATTGTTATCTCCTTTATATATAATGTTGCCATCTGACAATCCTTTATACGTTGCCAGGGCAGAGTTTTACCACAGAGATCATATCGGAGGATGGAAGCCGTCCGAATAATTATTAATTCATCATAATGAGTCATCCATTAGATGAGAGAGAGAGAGAGAGAGAGAGAGAGAGAGAGAGAGAGAGAGAAGTTCATATTCTTATGAATATATACTCAGGGTAAAACTAATATACAATTTGACTTTGTAACAAGTAATCAAATGAGAACACCTAATCTTGGCTGGACAAATAGACTTTTTTTTTCTGCACAACAATCAAGTGTTAATTGGGCTTCCTTAATTTTCGTTAATATATTTTTATTTACTTTATGTTCGTTATCATTATTACTGTTAACAAGATATCAAAAGAATCTAAAGCTCTGAATTGTAACTGTCTTCCCAAATCTCTCTCTCTCTCTCTCTCTCTCTCTCTCTCTCTCTCTCTCTCTCTCTCTCTCTCTCTCTCTCCTAGGAGCAATGCCCTACGGAAAGGAAGATAAAATCGTTTGTTGATATTTCAGCTGCATCAATCTTTCGTAAGAGGCGGTATCAAAGATTAAAAAAAAGTGAGGTAGCACGAATTGTTCGTATACGAGAATTCCTCTGTAGTTCGCTTTCGCCAGCTGTAAGACCAATAAACAAGAAGAAGAAGAAGAAAAGGAAGAAGAAGAAGAAGAAGAACACGAAAAATCAGGGTGAATAATTAAGAAAAACACCAGAGCAATTCGTACAAATCGGAAGAATCAAACGAGTGGACAGGATAAAAAAAAATCTGAAACCCGGTTACTGGATATATCAGACCAGTAAACAAAAAAGAAAAGGAAGAAGAATAAGAATCAGATAAACAAAAAGAAAAGATAAAAAGAAAAGAAGAAAAAAAGCGAAGCGCGGAAAGCGCATTGAGAGATCTCCAGCCCTTCTAGGACTATCGAAGATGGATGTGTTTGCATGCCGGTGTGATACCGAGGGATATAATGACCCGATGCGGCACGTCTTAATGAAATAGTGGCCGTCGGTTATAAACCATGATCCCTCGTTGAAGATGATATATCGAGTCATCATCTGCAATCCAGGCAAATCCGACGGTAATTACCACAAGGGAAATTCGGCCGTAAACGTCAGGCGACCCGGACGACTGTGTGCTTGCTGATACGTCTCGGAGCCCGCTGACAGCGGAAGTCTCCCTGTTGTGGGTTGTATTGGTTGTGGGTTGTTTTTGGCGGTTGTGGGCCTTGAGGGAATGAAGAGAGGGAGGGCTGAGGATGGGGAATACGTAAGATCGAGGGATGGGGGATTACTAAGGGACGAAGAACGAGGAGTAGCAAGAGCGGAACACGTATATACCTAGACCGTGGAGCAGAGATGGGGATTAGGGTAGGACGACGGACAGCGGTTGGGGAATAGGGAGGAACGGGAGAGGGGAGTAGGGAGTAGGGGAGAACAAGAGATGAGAAGTGGAAATGGGAAAGGACGGAGAAAGGGGATAAGGAAGAACTAAGGATGGAGAAGAGGAAAGAGCTAAGAATGGAAAGAAAAACAGATTAGGAGGTCGAAGGATGGGGAACGAGGTAGAACGAGGGGTGGAAAATAGGAAATATGGAATACTGAGGGAAGGAAATAGAGTAGGGGCGACTTGGAATGGGTAAGAGGATGAGGATGGTAACTAAGAAAGACATAGATGAAGGAAAAAAGGCGGATAACGGGTAGCTAAGAACCAAGAATAGAGAATACGAAAGGTGCCCCTCCCTGTATAATTCTCTCCCTCTATATCTGTAATGGACT
>NC_089789.1:22603605-22611105 GCF_040412425.1 Macrobrachium rosenbergii
ATATGTGCGGATTTTTAACATCAAAAATTGTGAACAATAATAATAATTATTATTGATTTTTTTTCCTTTTGTCTATCACAATCATCCTGTTGGACTGGGTGATTTTTTATAGTGTGGGGTTCCGGTGTGCATCATTCCTCCTTAGGAGTCCATCACTTTTCTCACTACGTGCGCGGTTTCTAGTAGCGCACTTTTCTGCGTGAGTCCTGAGTTACTTCGGCATCTAGTTTTTCCAGATTCCTTTTCAAGGATCTTGGGATCGTGCCTAGTGTTCCTGTGAATATAGGTACATTATTATTATTATTATTATTATTATTATTATTATTATTATTATTATTATTATTATTATTATTATTATTATTTTCTTTTTCTCATTAAATAACATATCACGATAAGTATTCTTTTATAGTATTTATTTAATATTTTATTTAAATAATGTTTTCCTCGACTCAAGGAGTGAATGTGATACAATTTCAGAGGGCGCATGAGTGATGTACACAACATACCAAGTAGCACACATACATTCGGTAGAATGTACACAAGTGATCATTATCGTTACGAGTTTAAATAAATGAGGCTATTTCATTACTTGCTAATATCCTCCTTATCATTTATCTATTATTGCATATGTACTGTATAAACTCCACATGAATGAAGTACATCAATCATCCAGATAAATTAGGGAAATTCATTACCTACTGATTCATTCTCTACCCGCTGTGCAGTTTAAATATGAATATTCAAAACAATCGTCTTTAACTAGTATGTAATTCTTTTTCTTATTCTCGTTGTTCTTATTCTTGTTCTTATTCTTCTTCCTCTTGCTCTACTTCTTCTTCTTCTTACCATTATAAATATTATAAAGTAAAAAGTTCAAGAACATCTAACAATCAGACGGATCGCGCAAGGATTTTGTTTTTTCCTTCCCCGGCGCATCTCTTGCTTCAGTCTTAATGATATTTTTTGCCCCGCATGGTAAACCACACATAGATCACCCAGGTGATAATTGCCTTGGCAAGCAGTTGCTCTCTTGATTTTTTAGCGAGATCAGAGAGGTGATATAAGAGAGAGAGAAGGAGGCAGGTGTCGGCTACCCTACCCTGCAGGGTCTCGAGTCGGTCTCCATTGCAAAGAGCCCCACCTGGCCTGGCTTGGCGAGGTGCAGAGGTCAACCCGATTTCGCAAAACAGATGTAGGGGTTCCTCGTGACCTCTTGCCCCCGTGGGCTGATATGATCCTTGCGGACTAAATGAGAGGGAGCGAGCGGGTGTGTTGGGGTTGGGTGGGATGGGGCGGTGGGTGAATGATGGGAGTGTTTTATAATAATGTTTTCGTTGATATTTATCAAAAGTGAAACGTTCGTTTTGTCAAGAGATTGGTTTCGGTGGACTAAATGAGAGAGAGAGAGAGAGAGAGAGAGAGAGAGAGAGAGAGAGAGAGAGTTTCATAATAACGGTTTCGTAAAGGCTCATCAGCTAAAGATGTCCGCTTTGTTTAAAGAATTGTTTCAATAGATCAGACGTTTAGCTAAATGAGAGAGAAGGGGTCGCTGGGGGTTGGGAGACAGACAGACAGACAGACAGACAGACAGACAGACAGACAGACAGACAGACAGACAGACAGACAGACAGACAGACAGACAGACAGACAGACAGGTTGGGTGGGCCCTTTTTAATCAACAGGACTCGTTTGCTGTGTTTGTTAGACAGAATTCAGGCATAAAACAGTTTCGTTGCTATCCATAGGCAGGAAAACGCTCTTTAGGGCAAAGTGGTTTCCGATGCCTTACACCGTAACACGAGTATGCAGGTAAAGGACCTCGATAGCAGCAGTAATTATCAGCAAATTCTCAGTGAAAGATAAAAAATAAGTAAGAAAATTCTCATTATTCATCTATGATTTCAAAGTTATAACAGAAAAACGTGCGCCACGGTAGGTGGTGAAGCAATAAACTCACGGTTGCAATTTCAGGGATTGCTTCGAACCAGCTGCCTACCAGTTCACCCAACGTTAAATGGGCATCAGTGTTTGCCGAACTCAAGAAAAATGGAAAAGGAAAAAGGTTTATATATATATATATATATATATTTATATATATATATATATATATATATATATATATATATATATATATATATATATATATATATATATATATATATATATATATATTATAATATATTTATATATATAATATATGACAAGCGTTTATCTGAGTGATAAGACAAATATTTCGCGTATACAGTCCTTATCCCATATCACTTAGCAGCAGCATTCTTCGAATAAAACGAATGTTTTGGTGTCATAAAGACACATTTGCATATAGTACTATTTGGCTGTGGTTCTGTTTTTTTGGGGGAGGCAGGGGCTAAGGGGGGACTGTGGTGGAGGGGAGGAGGGGACCAATTCCATTTCATCGTGATAACGGTGTGAGGGAGCCGCATTGTTTAGCATAACAGATGAAGAAGAATATTGTTTCACATCTTTTTTCGTTTTCCTTTATTTTTTTTTTTTTGCGGGGGGGGGCGGTCAGAGGTTGGACGCGATTGTTCATTATTATATTTTTCTACAAATAATTTAATGGAAAAAATATTGTTTATTTTCCGCTCGTATTCTCAATGGACGTTTCCTTGCCGGAAGATCGCTTCGATGTTTATATATGATATTAGCAATGCGAGCAGTAATAGCTGCTATCGTAATAATATCAAGTGAATTAATAACACAACGGAAATAAGGCAAATGATATGATCATTATAGAATGAGGATAGTAAGAATAGCTGTAGATGCAATAATAACATTACTATGAGAATTACTGCTATAATAACTGATTGATATTACCCACTAAATTGATTGCCCCTACAATGAGTATATCGGCAATCCGATAACAATATTCTCATTTTCATATAATCTCAGATATTTACCTGTGCTTTCACCTGCCTAATCTTTCACTTAATCCCTTCGTCTTAGAATATGCATTTAATGTCTTTAGTAATTCATCTATCCATTCGTTAATCCATATACTTATTCCTTTGATTGCAAAAGGACTCGTGTAGTGTTTTACTTTAGAACTCCGTTCTCCCAAGTTATTTTTTTCAGAAGTAGTTATCTTTTTTTTTTTGAACATCTTATTTCATTTTACTGTGTTTTATATTTTATTACATTATGGCGCTTTTGATTTTGCTTTGTCTCTTCGCACTTTTGTTTACCGTTGTTGTTCCCCTCTGCTGCCAGATCATTTTTATGTGCTCATCTTTTACTTATTCTTATTTTAATTTTACGTTTGATTTCGTTCTCTCTCTCTCTCTCTCTCTCTCTCTCTCTCTCTCTCTCTCTCTCTCTCTCTCTCTCTCTCTCTCTCTCTCTCTCTCTCTCGGCTTATTTATTCATTGATTTTTTCATTGTGCATTCACTGTTTCGCTTCTTGATAAGTCACGACGTTTTTTTTTTATCCGTATCTGCTTGTCCTATATATTTGGAACTACCAACGATCTATACATTATAAAACATCCTAATTTGGTAGTCTAGTTTTTTTCACACGAGACCATGAACACACACGTGCCCACACATACACATTATATATATGTATATATATACAATATATATGTATATATACAATATATATATATATATATATATATATATATATATATATATATATATATACTATATATATATATATATATATATATATATATATATATATATATAATATATAAATTCTTCCAGATACGGTGATGAAGGGGTGATTTTCCTTCCTCTCCTCTCTCCTCTAGTTCTGCTTTTTGTTCAGTTGCTGAGAATTTGTTTTATTGAGTTAATTACTCTTTTTTTCAGATTATTGGCTGTTTAGGACTTAGTTACCATAGATTTTTTTTATAGTTACAGCCTAAACTGGCTATTTCAGAAATCTTTCAGCTCTTCTGGTGATATTATTATTATTATTATTATTATTATTATTATTATTATTATTATTATTATCACGATGACGTTGACTTTAATTTTAATCTATTTTTGACACCATTAGCACCATTATTATAGAAATTATTAGTATTTTTTATATCAGTATTTCTTTCCTGATACAGTGACAGACAATCATAACACGAGGCGAAAATAAACCTTTTCTCTTTTCCTTCTCTAATATCTTAGAAAAATGAAAGTGGATTTTTCTGGTCTGAAACCTTCGTGTGTCTCGTGCATACTTATAGACTCCAAATTGCAAGTTGTTAAGGACCTGGTAATCCTTATCTACATAATTTCCCTTGCTGTATCATTTCGCACTGTCCCACTATCTGTACTATAATTCATGTCAGTATAGTAATACAGATATTGGTAAAGTGATAAATGTTCTTTTTTTTTCATACGCAATTTAGGCGATTTGACTTCCAGGTCTTTGTTCATTTTGCATTGATCCTTTCTCTAACTAATGTTATATTTTCATTATTATTTCAGTTTTCTGTAGAATTATACAAGGCCTATCTCTCATGGTATATTATATTAAGCGAACTTGGTTAATCTTAAGGTACTTTGTTGATTAAAACAGCCTTATCAGTGAATTCTAAGTCTGTCAAGTTTCTATAGTTACTCCAGTCTAAACATTCCGTTCCATTTTCATCCACATTGTTACTTTTCTGTAAAGGAAAACTATTGTGCCGGTTTTGTCTGTCCGTCCTCACTTTATCCTGTCCGCACTTTTTCTGTCTGCCCTTTTTCTGTCCGCCCTCAGATCTTAAAAACTACTAGGGCTGGAGGGCTGCAAATTGGTATGTTGGTCAGCCACCCTCCAACCATCAAACATACCAAATTGCAGCCCTCTAGCCTCAGTAGTTTTTAGTTTATTTAAGGTTAAAGTTAGCCTTAATCGCGCTTCTGGCAACAGTACAGGATAGGTCACCACCAGGCCATGGTTAAAGATTCATGGGCCGCGGCTCATACAGCATTATACTGAGACCACCGAAAGATAAATCGATTTTCGCTGGCCTTGATTATACGCTGTAGAGGCTGTACAGAAAACTCGATTGCCCGAAGAAACTTTGGCGCATTTTTTACTTGTTTCATTATAAGGTTCATGAGAAAGGCAAACAGCAAAGATGACATAACTTTTCCCTGTAGCACCCCACTATTTACTGCAGATTCTTGTGACAAGACTGCATTAACATTAACTATTCAACTTGTTGTTGGGTAATTTCAATTATGTTTACACATTTAGAGGGAACAGTATAGTGACATGAGACCTTCCATAGTGTTAATCGGTACATTTTTTTTTTCATAACCAATAAAGTTCGTTTTTATTATTATTATTATTATTATTATTATTATTATTATTATTATTATTATTGTTATTATTATTATTGGAAAGTTAAGAGGTCTTTGTGGCTTTATATTATTATTATTATTATTATTATTATTATATTATTATTATTATTATTATTATTATTATTATTATCTATAGGCCACATTAAAAAAGCTAAGAGGTTTGTGGCATGTTATCATTATTATTCCTGCAGCTGTTGTTGTTGTTGTTATTGTATCTTCTGGTATTATTCCTTTTCGATATCTTGGTAAAATCTGCGCTCCTGGTGAATCGAAAATGTTACTAAATGCCGATAAACAATAATTTCACCTCATGGTTCATCACCACCGTTATTATCACGAGCCATTTGCTTTTATATCATTCTTATCATTACTGAGTTTAATACTGTTTCCCTGTCATTATCGGATTTTCTCGTAGCGCAGAGCCATTCGCCTGTGAACGTGGATATCTCCTCTCACTGTTAATCACGAGTTCTCCCTTAATCCCCACTACCACGAGTACCGCAGTGTACGCAACCCCCTACCCATACCTCCGTACTCTGGAAGTTGAAATAGTGGTAGATGCTTTACCGATAACATTTATCATCCCGGTCTTTCCCCTGACACGCGTCACGCTTTCCTCTGTGTCCTTAAAAGGATCACAGGTGGCAAGCAGACGCTGGGTCAAAGAAAAACAACGGGTGTTTGGATGCGTGGAAGTGCCGGGTGTTCTGGGAAAGATGAGGCTTTTTTATTGAGAAATTTGAATGAGAGAGCGAGAGAGAAACAGAGACAGAGAAAGAAAGATTTGAAACTGTGAATTTTTTTATTGTAAGTTGGTCTCCATTATTCTTGGCTAGGAAATTACCAAAAGTATATTTCAGCTGTTATATTTTTATGCTGCTTATTTGTCTATTATTATTATTATTTGATGGTTTTGTCCGTGTTTGCGTCTACAGCCAAACTTGCGTTAATAAATTTGTTTATCATTCTTAATCTCTTTTTTTTTTCAGTTCATTTCCGCTAATATATTTTTCCGCTTATTGACAAAACATACTCCAGGAAAAGTAGTTTAGCAGTGTTATGTTTTATTTTTTGTACTTCACATTTTAATGTACATATACCCAAGTTTTTTTGCTCATTTTCCTTTAATCATTGCAAAAGTTAATAATTTCGTGGATATACTTGGCAGGCATTGGCTGTCCAGCTCTGTTAGAATGGAAACGTAATGAACATAATTAAATAACATAAGCAAAATTCAATTATCAGTTTATATAAATACTTCAAATTAATTTTTCTTATTGTTCGTTATACATAACCTTTAATTTTTCACTCCTCTGTTTTCTGTACATTGATTCCCATTTATCAAGATTTTTTTTTTTTTTTTTTTCGGGGAGAATTTCAAGAAAGAGCAGCCATTACCTGGTAACTCAAATAGTAAGTGTTCATTCAAGCAGTTTCAGTACTTTACTAGAAAACTAGAATTCCAATAAAAATCTATCTATTTCTTGTTAAAGACTTCGGAAATTCTCAAAGCGAAACTGGTCTTTCTGGCGCGTCAGTCACTGAATGAACACAATTTAAACAGAACTCGCACATTTTTCCCGTTTGTCTACGCTTGTTATTCGCGCCAATGATTCAGTCAAAGATTCAGTCAAGTTCCGCACATGCGAGTCTTGGACTCAGTCAAGTTCCGCTTATGCGAATCTTGGATTCAGTCAAGTTCGGCATCTGCGAATCTTGGATTCAGCCAAGTTCCGCATATGCGAATCTTGGATTCAGCCAAGTTCCGTATATGCGAATCTTGGATTCAGCCAAGTTTCGCAAATGCTAATCTTGCATTCAGCCAAGTTCCGCACTGGCGAATCTTGGATTCAGCCAAGTTCCGCATGCAAATCTTGGACTCGGCCACGTTCTGCACATGCGAATTTTGGACTCGGTCAAGTTCCACATATGAGAATTCTGGATTCGGTCATGCGAATCTTGGACTCAGCCAAGTTCCACATATGCAAATGTTATACTTAGCCAGGTTCCTCACATGCAAGTCTTGGACTCAGTCAAGTTCCGCACATGCAAGTCTTGGACTCAGCCAAGTTCTGCATATGCGAATCTTGGACTCAGCCAAGTTCCGCATATGCGAATCTTGGACTCAGTCAAGTTCTGCATATGCGAGTCTTGGACTTAGCCAAGTTCCGCACATGCAAATCTTGA